>NW_026606964.1:942500-1252389 GCF_029890125.1 Rhinichthys klamathensis goyatoka
ACGCAAGGCGCGAACTCTCCTGTTCGAACTCGTTCATCAAAATGAACTAATCTTTTTTCGAGTCATTGACTCGTTCATCAAAACGAACGAATCTTTTTTCGAGTCATTGACTCGTTCATCAAAATGAACGAATCTTTTTTCGAGTCATTGACTCGAAAAAAGATTCGTTCATTTTGATGAACGAGTTCGAACAGGAGAGTTCGCAAGGCGAGCATTTGTGCCTATAAAACTTTAACTTTTTTATTTATTTTTGAAATGACCGATCGTTTCGCTAGATAAGACCCTTATTCATTGTCTGGTATCGTTTAAAGCCCTTTGAAGCTGAACTGAAACGGTCATTTAGACCTTGAACCGTTTGGTGCCCAGCAAAGTGCATTATATGGAGAAAAATCCTGGAATGTTTTCATCAAAAACCTTAATTTCTTTTCGACTGAAGAAAGAAAGACATGGACATCTTGGATGACATGGGGGTGAGTAAATTATCAGCAAAAGTTTTTTTAAAAGTGAACTAATCCTTTAATGCATCAAATAAAAAAACATATGAATATTTAGTCTAAAGATTCAATAAAATGCGTATAAGTGAAAGACCAAAGCATCTGTAAAACATAAGACCCCCGTTTGTGTTACCATCCTAATACTAGAAATTGAATAATATTGGAAATGAAAGCCTTTAATGTTAATTCAACCACACAAGGCCAAGCACATAAAATAAGCCCTGAACATCTGACAGAAACACACAAAGACGCAAAGCTACTTAGGTTCACCATGTGCACAGCATATAGCAGAATAATTTTCAAATCTAATCCTCAGTCATGAGAAATGCATGACGGCAAGTGCACAGAAGCACAGAAGCGGTGTGTGTGAACATCCAGACGGGGACAGGAGAGAAATCAGTGAGAGACAATGATGTAAAAATAGAAAAAACAACAAGAGAGATGATGCAAGACTAACAATATTCAGGAATGTAATGCACGGTGCACTGAAATCTGTTGCCCGCGTGTCAACCATGACAGCCGGTGAGAGTGTGTGAGGGATGTTGCGTGGCTCTCGGCAGTTTCTCACGCAGGAGTGCCACAGATTCAGACGTTTGACTGAGTCCTGGCGAGATGTTACCATGACACCCGGAGGGAAAAAAACTCAAGACACACACACACACACAAGCCTGAACGCTTCCCTGAATCTATGCTCTGCGGCAGATCATGTTCATCAACCCGAAACAAGAACGACAGCTCGACTGATTCTCTCTGTAAAGTCACGTCATTTTGGATGCAAAATACATAGTATTTCTCTACCCACCCTCCTATGTACCATCAATAACATGATATATGAATATGGTAATCATTCAGTAGGTCTCATCATCTGACACCATCACTGTGCCAAGCTACCAGCATTATTTTTGTTAAGGGTGCTATGCTATTAAAATACATTTTGATTAGAGAAAATTTTGGTTTTTAGATTTGAAAGCCAAAAATCCATATTGGCCGATAAATCCAAATTTGTATAGAATTTTTGAGAGCCTGATTACAAAAGCAAAAGTCTCACCATTAAAAGCCATGTCCCAAACACACAATTATCATGTTTTATAATTAATTCTATGGTAATTTTATGTAGATTTATATGACAGACTGAACAGTATTTTCCTTTTTTAAGTGATTCCCATCATATTTCAAGCAACCCATCATGTTGAACAGTTCACATCTGAGCGTCTCAAGGAAATAATCCATTATTTAACAGTTTTAATATATCGGACAAATGTTCTTATCTTTTCTTATTTTCTATGCAATCATTCAAAAACGATTCATTCTTCCCAATCCCAAATAGAGCTATATTCAAGTCATCTGGTGAAGTTGTTTTCAATGTCATTTCTTTCCAATATCACGCAGCCCTAGTATTCAGCATTGTATAACACGGATCTTGGGTTCAGGAGGGTGTGCTTTCATGTATCGATGACAATATCCTCTGCTCTCAATGTCAAACATGCATGTCTACTTAAGATGCTAATGCTAATTAGCTTCATAGTATGGATTTGGCACAATGCAAGTGTAGCCAGAGTGTGCTGTTTACTAATTGAGCTAACATGGATTATCAATTGCGGTCGTGCTGAGAGGATGATTATAAATCACTAGGAACAAAAGCTGTTGAAGGCATTGAGATGTCACCAGAGCCCAGCAGGAACGGACGGACTAATTAGCTTGCTGGCTAAACACAATTTATCAGGGCTTGACAACATTAGCAGTGATGCTAATGAACAAACTACGATTATAAACACACCAGAGGGACAAATCTCGTGTGTGGAACTGAGATTAGCCATTATTCACAATGTGGTGAACAAGAGGAAACTTCCCAAATTCCATTGCTATTACAAAATCATGATGCTTTTCCTGGAGGAAAAATGCATCATTGAGAAAAAAATATTTATTTAGCATGAGGTGGTCCGAAACTGGCATGTCAAACTCTGCCCAATGAAGTTAGTCACACAGACTCACAGACTTTTTTTTTTTTTTTCTGAAACATCAGTTTAAATGGTAATGGTTTCATTTAGCTGAATGAAGCTTACATTTTTAGCAAATTGCTCCTCTCTAGAGTTATTTTTCGAACGTTTATCATTGAATGGCTTTCCTGAGGTAAATGTAATATTACATGACATTGTTTACAAGCTGTTATATTGACATCATGACACACTGTTTGAGACATGATACATCTCAGTAAGTTGTAACGTATCTTTCAACATTCCTTCTGACGTTCATTCATGTTTATTTCATGCCATAACTAGTCGTAAAGAGGAGGAGATGATCAGTTCATGTGCCGCTTGAACTGGCGCTGCAGCTACAAATAATGTTTAGTGAATTTTTGTTCATGCATAGACTAAAACATCTCAGTTCATTCAAATGAAGATCAAATAAATTTGATAAATCGATAATGTCAACCCAGCTCTATTGTCCACACATCTGACAGGTTTACCTGTTATAGATTTGCGTGCACAAAATAGACACTGGATCAGTCAAAACGCAATTAAACATCACCTTTCGGACGTACAAAACTGTTCCAGCCGAAACCAAAAAACACAGAAATTTCAGTGTATCGCTAGTGATAAACAGTCAATGTTCCTAGCCATTCCCAAGCATGGGGAAAAGAAATCGAAGCACATGCAGATAAGATAACCACAATAACAGTTGAGAAAAACAAGTCCAAAGCGAGGACGACCTCTGCCTTCTCTCACCCTTCCTCGGCTAAAGGGATTTGGAAACGAATGTGATATCTTGACATCTAGTTTATCATAAACACGGGCAATCTGTATTCAAAATACATGGAAGCCTTGCATCAGAAAACAACATGGTGGATGTAGAAAGGCCATGTTTTCACCGACCCACAGATTAAGCTTGAACAGATAACGGACTGCACACTGTGAAATATATACTATTGCCTAATATCCCAAAATAAAATGTAAATAGTGTGTAAACTAGTGTTGCACGGTGCACCGATACTTCAAAAGTATCGCGATACTCGGAAATTAAAAACTTCACGATACCTAAATTTATTAGTATCGATACTTCTAAGAATGACCGCGTTCCAGATTTGTAAGAGAGTAATGCATGTTGGTGTGTGCAACGCACGCTTCCAGTACCTCCCTATGTACGTCTGTGTTTTTCTCCTCATGCGCGTGTGACAGGGCGCGTGAACTGAACGAGCAGAGAGAGCGAGAGAGAGCGAGCGAGCCCCGGTCGCGCGCGCGCACTCTCTCTCTCTGCGGAGCCAGGCGAAAGGATAAGGCTTCACCGTCTCAAAACTAAGCGCTGTCTTGCTCTCTCTCTCTCTCCCTCGCACATATTAATCAAAATAATTCGACACGATGGTAAGGTCGGGTGACTAAAGTTTCATGTGGAGCATTCGGAGTTTTTTTTTTCTCCTGAATTACCGCTGGGTGTAAATTGTGGTAAAATACGTTGCCTTATCTTCTCTGAATCGTTCCGCACATTCAGCTGACATAAACCACACTTTAAATAAACGAAAAAAAACTATCCAGTCATGAAATGTTTTCTGTGATGACAGTGGGATGTCCTAACCGCCTGGATAATCACACAACGCGCACACGTCCGATAATGACACGTCCAATTCGCGAACTAATGACTCATTTGAACCGATTCGTTTTAATGAATGGTTAAAACAACTGATCTGTCTGAATCGGTCCGGTGTATAACTAATCGTTAACACTTTGTAATAAGAGTTCATTTATTACATAAATTACATAAAACAAATAAAAACACTTGTTTTTTCCCCCCGAAAAAGCATATGACTACTTTTTTCCACACAGTGCTATCATGAATCGATAAGAGAATCGTTAAAGAATCGGATCGATAAGCAGAATCGTCAGTGGCATTGATATTGATAAAATCTTATGTTTCTTATGATAACTGAGATAATGCTGCTCTAATTTTATTTTTAATATTTTTCATATTTCATATTTTGTTCAAATGGTTAATATAGCCTATCTGCTGTTCATATGTTCATTTTTTAGTGTGTTATGATTGGAATGTTGTCCCAGTTTTAAAATAAAGCACAGCAATGATATTTGAGAGTGTTTCTCCCTTTTCAGGAAAAGTATCGAAAAAGTATCGAAATCGCAATTCTTGACTTGGTATCGGTATCGAAACAATAATTTTGGTATCGTGACAACACTAGTGTAAACATAATGAAATAAGTATAGATAACTGCTTCACACAGTAGCATCACTCATGGTAGTCTCATGGTAATTCATAACTAGGTTTAGGGATGGACATTCATGCTTACTTGTTTTCTAAAAATTGCACGGTTGCATATAAATCACATTGTAAGAATTCATGCGAAATCATCAAATCATATACAACTATTTCTAATGTGATTGAGTTGGTAGTATTCGACAATGATTGATCACATGTACAACAAAATGCTGATAACCATCTAAAATGTGCTTTTTATAAGGCAAGAACGCATTCGTGATATTTTTATGTCAAAGCATAAATAGACATGCACAAAAGACACCTCTACCAAAATACCAGTTAAGCGTCTTTACATGCCGAGCGTAATCAGGGTAATAGGCAAAAACATAGGCTACTTGTTAGCTTAAACCGTTTATAAACCCGAAAAAATTAGCTTAGGGCATTTATATGACCGGGTTAAAAACTTTCAAGTAAACACACCTATTCTCGTCACGAGGCCAGAAACATCCAGTTGTCATATCAGAAAAATAATTATAAATAAATCCAATTTGAAGTCAGAATGTCTCAGGCATTTTGCCTCTAATACATTCAAACTGGAAATGAAAGTTGAAGTTAATCACATTAGAGATCAGCGTCTCTCCTAAAGCAAGAAAATATATGCATGCACACTACATACCCGGTCTTTGTCGTCGGCTACATCACACAGCACGTCATCCAGGTCCAAAATCCCCCCGTCTCCATGTTCTAACCGATGGACCTGTATCCAGTAGCCTGGGTCCTAAGAGAAGAGAAGTGGACAATCAGTGTCACACCGACATCCCACCATCTCAACATATCCATGACTTGTTGTCAGTAAAAGGCAACTAACTTTAGGCGAAAGAAAACTGTCAGGATTCCTGGCAAGAACTTGCATAAAACAACCAGAGAAGAAATGGAGGAATGTTCAGTATTGCATTGAATGAGATAATAGCTTATTTAACAAAGTATAAATGCAAAAATAACTCCTTTAACCTCATATTTGTGGGAGTTATATGTTTTTACGCTTATTAGAGAATCACGTCATTAGCTTTCTGCCGTCTTGTACCAGAACAAAGAAACCGGGGATGGATTGGAAGGATTAAAAAAACACACATTTGAAAATGAAAATCTGATGAATCTTAACAACATCACCAGCCAGTCAGTGTAATATCCCTCTGTGCGTGACCGTGTGTCCTGACTGAACTCATCTGAAGCGCTGTAATCTCATAACTGGGCACAGCTGAATAACCCACAGTCAGCTTGGCATCACACACACCCTGGAAGAGCTTCAAAGCCAGCTGATGATGAAGAAGAGATGGGAGAAATTGGGGTCGCACACCGAAGGAATGCATGCAAGTCTATGCCGACTTCAGTCTACGAGGGCCATTTGACCACCAGAGTAATGACTGATCTCCATCTGTAGCTTTATCATCCATCCATACATCTATATATCTATCGTTTTTCCCTTTTCATCCCTAATCTGATGCATTTCCAAGTAAAACTGGATATGCAATCAGAAAAAAAAGTTTGGCACGACCCATTTTAATCCATAAGAACGACTGGATTGGGAAAAGTCTCAATTCTGTATGTCAAATATTTGGAAGTAAAGGGTTTCTGATGACGTCAGGCTAAATGAAAAGACATTGAAAAGAGCAAGTTATATATAACATATTATGAGAAATAAATGCACAGTATTGAAAAATAAAGTCTCAGTTGTGAGAAATAGATACAAAGTCACAATTCAGATTTTTTTATATGTATAATTGTGAAATATAAAGTCAAAATGTTGAGTCACAATAGTTTTTTGTCTTACTAGAATTTGAAAAATAAAGTCACAGTTACAGGATGTAGTGTGTGTGTGTGTGTGTGTATATATATATATGAATTGTGCAGAATAAGAACAGAAACATTAAAGCAAATACATAATCAATTTGAATGTAAAAGTATTTTTAAAATAGCGGAAACAAAAGACAAATGATTAAATATCCAATATTATACATCCAATATCCAGCAGTCAAAAAGTCAATATTGCTAAATTAAAAATCAATCTCTAATACCGATGGATAACCAATATATTGTGCATCCCTAATGTCGACTAATTTTCCCTCTTAGTATTTCTCCTAAAGAACGAGAGAGATACGAATTTTTTTTCCAGATTTTTGCAAGCATTAAAAAAAACATAATTATACATAATTATAGCAATTATATAGAAATATAGTCCATCCTAATACTTCACCAACCACAAAATAATTCAGCAGAATAATGAGTCACGATCGAATAAACAGAAATTTGAACCCATTCAAAAGGAACAATGTCAACCAGTTCATCCAAGTTTTAACAGAGTTAATCTGGAAGACATTTTCAGGCCACAAACCCAGAACAAGACTCAGCAAATATTTGAACAAATTCGCTGCGGAGACGACATGCACCGCTGGCCAGCGCTTCGTCCTCCCACAGTCACCGAGGCCGTTAAAACCCAGCGACTAACATGCAGATTTAACATCAAATGGACCCAATAATCACCAGGAGATGGAGATGAAATGAGAGGGAAAGGCTTGTTCTCCTGTTTGGAGGGATGTGTGCAGTTATTATTTATGAAGGAGGGTTTGCAGGGATAGTCCATGCGTGATTTAAGAACAGAACCATTGCACAAGGAGAAAGGAAGACATTGTCCCTCCGTGATGTGAGGGATGAAATATTAAAGCATGAAGGGCAAAGAAAGATAAATGAAGCAGGATAAGTAGTTTACCCCTGAGAGAGAGAGGAAAGTCGAGTGTGTCATGATATCCTCTCACTACGCATCCAAAACCACACAATAACAAGTTGACATAGTGTAATGCATGTAAGTCATGTGCAGATGTGGTACAATAAAGGGGTTACAAGTAATACTTTCTGTTTATGTTCATGCAGCTCTCAACTAGTTGAACATTGCGCAACCAACACAATCACATGAGTTCCAGGAAACACACATGCTGATAAAACACACACCTTGAAGTTACTTGGATAACACTTTCTGCCAAATGAATAAATGTAACATGAATGATGTGTTAGTTAGCATGCGTCTATTATCAGCCGCTCACACCCTGCTATGTAAAGCGCTGTGAGTGCAGAGAAAAGCGCTATATAAATGTAACAAAATATTAATTATTATGTTCCAAGAGGAGGTTGCCACGCTAGAGACATGATGATGGATGAAGATACGCGCCGAGCACACAGACGCCAATGCATTTAAATAATGTTACCATAAAGGGGTCACAAGTAACACTTTTTTGTTCATATAGATCAACTGTTAGAAAATGGACATCAATGCTTTTAAGTAATGTGTTAAATGAAGGGGTTACAAGCAACACTTATTTCTTTTTTCACATAGCTCAAGAACATGTTGACATGAATAGGATAAAAACACAAACATTTTAAAAAGCATTTTGGGCTTTTTTTTTTAATAATATTTTTTTTTAGGGGGAAAAAAGAAGAAAAAAAGAGTAAAGCAGGCTTGTTAAAATATTGCATTTTACATTTGAAGAACTTTTGTGGGTCAGATCCATCATCCAACATGCTGGAGAGAAACAGAGAGATCACTGTGTGCCAAGAGCTTTTTAATCCAAGACAAAGGTTGTGAAATAACTAGGGGTGTAACAATATATCGTGTCACAATACACTCACCTAAAGGATTATTAGGAACACCTGTTCAATTTCTCATTAATGCAATTATCTAATCAACCAATCACATGGCAGTTGCTTCAATGCATTTAGGGGTGTGGTCCTGGTCAAGACAATCTCCTGAACTCCAAACTGAATGTCAGAATGGGAAAGAAAGGTGATTTAAGCAATTTTGAGCGTGGCATGGTTGTTGGTGCCAGACGGGCCGGTCTGAGTATTTCACAATCTGCTCAGTTACTGGGATTTTCACGCACAACCATTTCTAGGGTTTACAAAGAATGGTGTGAAAAGGGAAAAACATCCAGTATGCGGCAGTCCTGTGGGCGAAAATGCCTTGTTGATGCTAGAGGTCAGAGGAGAATGGGCCGACTGATTCAAGCTGATAGAAGAGCAACTTTGACTGAAATAACCACTCGTTACAACCGAGGTATGCAGCAAAGCATTTGTGAAGCCACAACACGCACAACCTTGAGGCGGATGGGCAACAACAGCAGAAGACCCCACCGGGTACCACTCATCTCCACTACAAATAGGAAAAAGAGGCTACAATTTGCAAGAGCTCACCAAAATTGGACAGTTGAAGACTGGAAAAATGTTGCCTGGTCTGATGAGTCTCGATTTCTGTTGAGACATTCAGATGGTAGAGTCAGAATTTGGCGTAAACAGAATGAGAACATGGATCCATCATGCCTTGTTACCACTGTGCAGGCTGGTGGTGGTGGTGTAATGGTGTGGGGGATGTTTTCTTGGCACACTTTAGGCCCCTTAGTGCCAATTGGGCATCGTTTAAATGCCACGGCCTACCTGAGCATTGTTTCTGACCATGTCCATCCCTTTATGGCCACCATGTACCCATCCTCTGATGGCTACTTCCAGCAGGATAATGCACCATGTCACAAAGCTCGAATCATTTCAAATTGGTTTCTTGAACATGACAATGAGTTCACTGTACTAAAATGGCCCCCACAGTCACCAGATCTCAACTCCAATAGAGCATCTTTGGGATGTGGTGGAACGGGAGCTTCGTGCCCTGGATGTGCATCCCACAAATCTTCATCAACTGCAAGATGCTATCCTATCAATATGGGCCAACATTTCTAAAGAATGCTTTCAGCACCTTGTTGAATCAATGCCACGCAGAATTAAGGCAGTTCTGAAGGCGAAAGGGGGTCAAACACAGTATTAGTATGGTGTTCCTAATAATCCTTTAGGTGAGTGTATATCTGTAACGTGATGCGGTGAAGGCAGATAGGAGGCTGGATCCAAACGCAGTTTACACGCTTTATTTAAACAAACTATAAACTCAAACAGAAACTCAGAACGCGGAACAAGAATCTTAACACTGGGAAACCAACACTCACGTTAATCCTGAAACATATACCAACTCACCAAGACAGGGCAGAAACACAGGGCTTAAATAATCAGGGACAAACGAGCTAGACAGGATAACAAGGGGGCGTGGTTAACAAGAAACACCTGGGATAACTAATGGACAAGACAGGGAACCACTAAACATGACAAGACACAAACCCACATCGTGACAATATCGCAATACAAAAATGCAACAATATGAATCGTGGATAGTGACAATATATATTGCGTTTATCTCACCCCAGTTTAGTGCATTATTCCAGGCAGTCGCTCCCAGG
The DNA here is from genome assembly GCF_029890125.1 of Rhinichthys klamathensis goyatoka. Classification (NCBI taxonomy): domain Eukaryota; kingdom Metazoa; phylum Chordata; class Actinopteri; order Cypriniformes; family Leuciscidae; genus Rhinichthys; species Rhinichthys klamathensis. The sequence goes on from NW_026606964.1 coordinate 952,525, forward strand.
CTGTGGAATGCTTTGCCTCTTGTTTTACGTTGTGCGAACTCAGTTGATTCTTTTAAAAAACAACTGAAGACTTTGCTTTTCAAGCAGGCTTTTGGTTAGTCAAGGTTTTTTTTTTATGGTTGTTTGTAGTGTTTTTATTTTTTATTTTGTGGAATGTATTTAAATTGTATCATCTATTACATTTTACTGTGAAGCACTTTGTGATGTTTATCTGTGAAAAGTGCTACATAAATAAATTTTCCTTACTTACACCCAAAATAAAATTTTTATTTGTGGGTCCTGATAATGCCTAATGTCTTATGCTATACCAGTAAAAGGTCATTATTTTAAATATATTCGTCTAAAATAATTCTGTATTTTCAGCTTCAGAATTATGAATATTTTTATTTTGGTGTCACTATTGTCCTGTGCATTGGGTTAGCACCAAGCCTATTCATTTCCACCGCCTATGTAATACCAAATTTAGCATTTTTATCAACAGTACATTTACAATTAGCCTTTTACCATATGTCTTGGAGTATCGTAATAATATCATATCGTGAGTTCAGTATCGGAATCGTGACATGAGGGCATCGTTACACCCCTAAAAATAACATTAAACTTTTTCCTTTCTTTGTCTCGGACACTTGTGTCAGTCAACCACTGTCACAACAATAACATCACCAATATGATATTATGAGACACAAAAGAACAATGGATGTGATCTCTGGATGTGTTTGTGACAGGTGGCATTTCACTGAGAAGTTTGTGTATGAAACTTGATATACGGTATGTGACATGATGACCTGCGATTCATTCTGAGAATGTACAAGTAAAATCCATGAACAGAAACAATATTCAACGTAATTGTTTTATTAGGCGTAACACAACATAATATAATGCATTTATAAGTAACGTTCCTTTACACTGACACACACACTGAACAAACATTTCTTTGTCCACCGCAAACACATCTATTATCCGGCGCTCACGTGTCCCGAGTGGAGGTCGCCACACCAGAGACGGGATGATGGATGGAGAAAACATTCCAGGATGGTGTGAGATCAGAGAAGACAGGGACGCCTTTGTCAACGCGTCATTTATAACCCGATGAAGTAATACAACCAGGTCTGAGTCACAACGCTGAACAAATCCAGGCTTCAACTGAACCAACGAGGAGCAGCCCAGACCTCATCCATCTCAATCCAGGGGAGGAAAGAGTGCATCAGGAGAAGAAAGAGAAACAATGTCCATAGCCAGCTGCAGAACTTGTTCAAATATTGTTCTTTTCATTAGTACCGTTCCCTCGCTTTCATTTATTCTTTCAGATGCTGATATAAGCATTCATAAGTTCAAAAGTTACCCGCCGACCGCCACTCTTTTTTATCGAAGCCGCAAACTTTTCCCAGGAGAACGGAAAGGAAGTGTATGACACAATAGAGACGAACGCTCAATGAAAGTATAGTTCCTTGACAAAGAAGAGTGTCTTTACAAATCCGAACTAACCACAAGCTTTATCTTTGCAAAATCAAGTTGGTTGTGCGACATGTCATGACACTTTCCAATGGCTGTAAAGCACCTACTGTTTCAAAGAGCTATTGTGAGCAGCACACCCGAGGCAAGAGACGTGTGTGTGAGAGACGCTTGATCCCGCTCACAGCGTAAATATACCCTCCTGCTGTAAATGTACTTTGAAAATTGCATGTTTCACAGGCTGGGAAAAAGTCATAAAAAATCTACAGTGGGGTCCAAAAGTCTTGAGACGACATTGAACATCTCGATTTCTTTTCCCATGTATAGGTCTGGAAATTAAAAGACAAAAATATATAGTCATTTATACAGGGACAAATAGTAAAAAAAAAATAAAAAAATAAAAAAATATTTATATATAATATAATAATATATATATATATATATATATATATATATATTATTTATTATTGTAACATTTTGACAACAAAAAAAATCAATTCAAAAATTCATAATTTGTATTCAAAAATGCATTATATATATATATATATATATATATATATATATAGGCTATATATATATCAATATTAATATATATAATTATTATTTATTATTATTATAAAATTTTGACAACAACAAAAAATCCATTTAAAAATTAATAATTTGTAATGAAAAAAAAGTACTACATTACAACAATGCCAAACAAACACATTCTTCTCATGATCTCGGGTAGTTTGTGCGCAGTCAAGAACTTTGCTTTCCAGATGAGTCACATTACATCACTTCCTCCGGTGGCGATAACATCACTACAGAACTGATCTCTGTTACGATCTTTACAACACAAGTCTATAAACTGTGTACAAGAACACACTTGTTCTTGTTCTTTGACAATGAAAAGCACTTATTGATGCACCTGATTTTTTGGAGTCAGACGTATTGAGCATGAAAATGCTAACACAGGTGAACAGGTTTCCCGCTATAGCTTTTACTACATTGTGTTTCTTAGCATGAATGAAATGTTGTATTGACCAATCAGAAGCCAGGTTAATAACTCTGTTATTACCTGTAGATATTAACCGTTATTTGGCAGGGTTAAAGATACTTATTATTCATAGACTAATAATCAAAAGCATGTTTTAAAGCGTAATACAGAAGGTGCATGTCAAAAAAAAATGATTACCTTTAAATTCTTCCAAAGATTTATGATCGTTTTAGTAATAGTGTTTAAAAAAAATGTTTGGGGGGAAAAAGGTGTAAAAACTGATGTTGAGATTTGCTTTTATTTATTTGCCGTTTCACTAGTATGACTAGTAGTTGGTCAGAAGTTTTATGGTTTGTCAAAAGCAGAATAGTTGGCCTGCACAGTAATCTAAATAATTATTCATAATGACTTAATTATTTATTGTTAACTGCAAAAACGGTCATGTGACCTAAACATGCTCCATGCGGCAACTACATGAACTGGTTTTATTCAAGTCAATAATATTTAAAATGACCGAATCAACTTGACGAAAGCAGGTTACGCCAATAAAACGATTCCTATGGGTCAAGTGAGCCAGAAGACAACTGTATAAACTGTGCAATGTCACATTTAACTTCACGCAGCTGAGGCCACAATTGATTATATGAATAAATCCACCCCAATCTGTGCGTTTGTGCAACCATGAGATTCATCAATGTTTACAGTAGGCTTTCAATCTATCTCCACCAGACTGAGACAACATGACACACAGAGCTTCAGAAAGCGTTGATAGGCATAGACTTCCAGAGGCCTGGCGCTCATTAATAGCTGTTAAGTGTGCGTGTAACAGCATGTCTGACGGTCCATAGACACCAGCATGATTAAATGACAACGCTGGCACAGAGACCACCTCGGGTTTCAACGGCCGGAAGACACTCTCACACTGCAATGAAGACGTGGGTCTGAAAGGACAGAATATGATGCAGATTATGATGCAGTGTGAGGAAGGCGAACACCTCTTCATTCCCCGAGGCGCAGCTCATGTGTCGAGACTCGCCCGCCGCTTACTGTAGAATTACATGCCAGTCTGATTCTACATTCATGGGTTTAGTCAGTAAACAGCACAGCGATGCCCTGCTAGAGAAGAACTCAATATGGTGTGGCCTTCATGAACTCAAAGCTCAATCATTTCTGGAGGTCGGACATCTGATTTGAAAAGACCGATCAACCTGACTTCGCTGAAAAGCCTCATATAACAACATTTCTAACATGACGCCGACCTGCGCACAGAGCTAGTTTCTGTCACAAAAACTGCAAAGAAAGATTTATAAAAATGGCATTGAGACGGATACCAAAAAAGTGGTTGTGTAATGAATTCCTATGTCAAAGAACTGACATTTAACTTGTTAATGAGATACTAGCTAACCAGCTAGTTAGCTCATAGTACGCTAACTAACAACACTCATTGTTTGCATGTTGACTGCAGGGATGGAAATTAACTTTTTTGTCCACCGGCCACTGTGGCTGGTGGATTTCAAAATCTACCAGCCACTCAATGTTTTTACCAGCCACTTTCTTGTTTTTAACCGACAATGTGTAACTGCATGTGAAAATTAATACTACAAGAATACTTAAGCAGTTCATTTAATCTCAAGTCTCAATGAAATACTGACATTTTCTCTTTCTCTCACCCTCGGCCTCATCCACCTAATCTGTCATTTATTTATTTTTTGATGATAAATTGAGCCAGCCTCCAAAAGTAATTAACCTGTCCTGTGATTTTTTTCTCTCTCACACAACACTCTCCAGACACGGATTTATGAGCTATAGTATGTTGGTTGCCTTTACATTAGAATAATATTAAATATAATCTAGATATGAAATGGAATAAATAGCATTCAATACAAAATGAATATGTCTCATATATTGAAATCAAGTTTTATGTGATAAAATATTTGCTTTGTTGTGCATTAGAACCACATCAGGCATTTAGTACAAGGTAATTTATTGAAGCATCCAGATACTTCACCACGTGACAGCAGCTAGGCTCCTGATTGGTTAACGCGGCGCGAATTGACGCTAAAGTTCAGATTTTTCAACTCGGGCGGCAGACGCGAATTCGCGTCAAACGCGTGAATGCACAAAAGCACTCAATAAAATCATGCGCGCGGAACGCGTCAGACGCTCGAACTTGCCGCGCGAATGAGGCGTATTCGCATCTACCACGGCGCGCTCTACACCTCATTCGCGCCGCAGGAATTTTTTACGCGCGTAACGCGTCTTTGCATTGACTTAACAATGAAATCACTCGCGCCAGACGCTCTATTCTCGTCTGGTGTGAACGCACCATGATGTTTTCTCTGCAGACCTCTACGCCTGCGATGTAGCGCCACATTTTTGTTTGAAGGTGTGCCTCCTCTAAAAGTGTCCGCCGTCCGGGTGAAACAGTATGCTATTTTTATTTACCCGCCACGGTGGCCGGTAGGTGAAGCGAGTTTACCCGCCACAACACAAAATCACCCGCATTTGGCTGGTGGCAGGTGCTAATTTCCATCCCTGGTTGACTGGAATATTTTTAGGTGGAATTGATGAATTTCAAACTCAGATATTCCCACTTTCGTCTTTGCTACTTAGCCCTAAAAGCTAATGAAACCATTAGCTACGTTCTGTTTGGCAGGGTCCCTACGCAGTGTTCACTGCTCCCTAGTTTATGCTGTTTGCAGTTCCTTTCGAACTGAACATGTACCTTTGGATTGAAATCTTACTTAAAAGGAGCAAAATTCACTTTTATGTAGTTTTTGAGCATACCTACTGTAAGTGTCTGCAGTGTTTGAACACAGCCACCCTACTGTGGTAAAAATCCATCCACTGTTTGTTATTTTCCCCATTAATCTGTAACAGTGTCTCAAAATGAGCCATTCAAGAATGTGCTCCAATGTAACGGCACATTGCACAGGCCCCGCCCACAACTGCTGCCCTATTAGCTTAGCTCCTCCCCTAAATGAGCTGTACACAGTCGGCCATGTTTATCTCCTCGCCAGAGCATTTAACATCAACATTCAAGTCACAAATGTATTCTTATTAAAGCTACTAAAGTTATTCAATCAAGAGCAAAGTGATTTTCTGTTTTTATTTTGTTTGATTCATATTAACAGCAATAGGTATTGTATATTACGCTGCTTTCACTTTAATCCACAGAAGCGATCTCGGGACCAGACCTGCGCAGTCGTGATCACGAAGTAAAGCCGTGAAATCAAGGCCCCGCCCCCACTCTCGCTTAATCAATCGCAAGCACACGCTCCGGCACTTTTTATACAATTAATTATAGAAATGTATATATTACATTTAAAGCTCCAATCTCCTCAGTCCTCCGAATATCCCGAAATAAAAGTCTGTTGGTGCTTCAGTGACTACTTCGCTCAGAGAACCTGTCAATCACAGCTGTCAATCATGACATCACACCACCGCATCAAATAACTAACTAAAAACAAACTTATTTTAAAAACAAACACTTGAAATTACATCAGCGTGAAAAAAACTACAGTAAATGACAGAAACCATATTTGGAAAAACGATATTTGTAGTGAAATTTAATTCGCCTTTGGCTAAGCCACACCCTAGAATGTAGATTGACCAATCACAGCGCAGCCAAGAACGAGCTCCCACAGAGGTCCGACACTTTTTCACAGCGCTCCATTGACTTTAACACAGGCGTCTCATATTTTTGGTCTCGGCAGGCTATTACCGTCGTAGTTTTATCAAAAATATGGTTAAAGTCCCACTCCGATCATATTTTGAGCTATTTTTAAACATTCCCAGTGGTCTTTAAATTATGATTATGCCATTTTTAGGCAAAATCACAAAACCTGTGCCGTTTTCTGGGACTTCGCTTCAGTAGAGCGGCAGTAGCTCATTAGCAATTCGCCTCTGCGTTGTGGGCGGAGCCGTTGGCACGGAGACGCCCCTCCCCCTGCCCGTTGCTGAGAGCTGTCTCTCCCGCTAGCTTACACCCCCAATACCGGTGGGGCAACAGTATTATATACACGTTAATTATTATTATCCGAAGTTAATCAAAGTTATCACCGATCATTATTTCACTCCAAGACGTCGCGTGTGGAAACGCCCAGTGGAGTTACTACGTCACAACTCCAGTCTATTTTAGCCGGCATTTTAGCGTCTGCTACTGATTCACAGCCATTTGAATGTAGAAATACTCAGAAATACAACTTTGAGCTTATTTTTCTTAAGATATGTCCTCTAACATCAGAAAAATGCCACAAGAACATGTTAACACCTAGAAAAACATTATTTTCATCGGAGTGGGTCTTTAAACGTTGTGCCTGGGGCATTTGTAACACAGATACGCGTTTCCCAGAGAGGTTGGAGGGGGGGGTGTGCGTTTTTTTCCCTTCCCAAAACCGAAGTCAAATTCTGACAAGTGTCGTCTAGCACACGCTGCTAATAAATACAACGTTATACCCGCGTAGTCCGTTTGCTTTGTAATAACGATTATAGAAGTGAATAGAGATCTCCAGCTTTGCATGAACAGTGTTGCTCCGTGATATTGTTAGTCCCAGCCTCCGTCTCCATTAGTAGGATATGCGGTGGGTCATTTTTTGACTGTGACCGGTATGCTTTTGCCTCTATTTGGATGCCTTGTTGTTCCTTGCGTTTCACCTGTATGTCGTGAATATAGCCTTCGAACGTATATTGCAGCCCCTTTTGACTACTTCTATCGGACACTTTATTTGCTGCTTTATAAAAGTTTGATAAAATTTCAGCAGGAAGAGCTGTCACAGCATAAGCCATGTTGATACCAGAGCCCAGATGAAGCCCAAAACGTCTCGATCGCCCCCCGGTGGCCGGTCCTAGTATAGGTCATAAACCCCGCCTCCCCATGTTATTCAACAGCACGTGAGACCAACTAAACAATTCGCCTTTGGCGGCCACCGGGGGGCGATCGAGACTCTAGGTTTATGACCTATACTAGGACCGGCCACCGGGGGGCGATCGAGACTCTGGGTATATGACCTATACTAGGACCGGCCACCGGGGGGCGATCGAGACTCTGGGTTTATGACCTATACTAGGACCGGCCACCGGGGGACGATCGAGACTCTGGGTTTATGACCTATACTAGGACCAGCCACCGGGGGGCGATCGAGACTCTAGGTTTATGAGCTATACTAGGACCAGCCACCGGGGGGCGATCGAGACTCTGGGTTTATGACCTATACTAGGACCAGCCACCGGGGGACGATCGAGACTCTAGGTTTATGAGCTATACTAGGACCGGCCACCGGGGGACGACCGAGACTCTGGGTTTATGAGCTATACTAGGACCGGCCACCGGGGGACGATCGAGACTCTAGGTTTATGAGCTATACTAGGACCAGCCACCGGGGGACGATCAAGACTCTAGGTTTATGAGCTATACTAGGACCAGCCACCGGGGGGCGATCGAGACTCTAGGTTATGACCTATACTAGGACCGGCCACCGGGGGGCGATCGAGACTCTGGGTTTATGAGCTATACTAGGACCGGCCACCGGGGGGCGATCGAGACTCTAGGTTATGACCTATACTAGGACCGGCCACCGGGGGACGATCGAGACTCTGGGTTTATGAGCTATACTAGGACCAGCCACCGGGGGGCGATCGAGACTCTAGGTTTATGACCTATACTAGGACCGGCCACCGGGGGGGCGATCGAGACTCTGGGTTTATGACCTATCTAGGACCGGCCACCGGGGGGCGATCGAGACTCTGGGTTATGACCTATACTAGGACCGGCCACCGGGGGACGATCGAGACTCTAGGTTATGACCTATACTAGGACCGGCCACCAGGGGGCGATCGAGACTCTAGGTTATGACCTATACTAGGACCGGCCACCGGGGGACGATCGAGACTCTGGGTTATGACCTATACTAGGACCGGCCACCGGGGGGCGATCGAGACTCTAGGTTATGACCTATACTAGGACCGGCCACCGGGGGACGATCGAGACTCTGGGTTATGACCTATACTAGGACCGGCCACCGGGGGACGATCGAGACTCTGGGTTATGACCTATACTAGGACCGGCCACCGGGGGACGATCGAGACGTTTTGGTTTCACTTTTCAGGGCTTGTGAGTAGTATGAAGCTGCAGACTCGGAGACCTGCATCTACAGTCCCTCTGCACCCAGAGTCCCGCATTCTCAGACCCCTCGCTTTTCGAGACAGCGCCTCCTATCAAATTTTATCGGATGAAGAACATGTGAAGAACTTAAGCCAAAACGTGAGTAGGCTATCTTCAATTTTATTTAGCGAATCGTAGTAGCCTACTCGTTTGATTTATTTTTTAATAAAACGAATTTAGCTCATCGATACAACATATGATAAGCCATTTAATATTTGTAAAGATAGTTTGTAACAAGATTTGAGCCGTTAATGTATGTTTTTTCGCCCTCTTCTCCCCGATAATATTTTGATAGCTAACGTTAGCCTTTAACCTTGGACTTTTTGTAGATATGTCATAAATGCTGCAGTGATTTTCACTGCCCATTTTGTGCCCCCATATATTTCAAACCCACAAAGTTGTCCAAAGTTCAAAAACATCTCAAGGGACACTTCAACAGAGCAGTGCAACATGAAGGTAACATTTGCAAACATCTTTTTTTCTTTCTTTTTCTTTCTTTTTGAAACATCATAAGACATGTGCTATCCGGCCTATACTGTTGTAGGCTATTCCAGGGTACACCATACACCGATGGAGTCGCCCCTGCCGAACCCAGCAACATATCATTTTATGATTATGCAAAGCGACTTATAAATTAGTTTTTTTTAATGCAATTGAAGACGAAAAGTAAAGTCACGAACACAGTTTTTTCTTCCTTTTTTCTTTACAGCAAGATGATGTTTAGGTGATAATTAAATAAAGTACAGAATTGTTTATTATTGGTGTTTTGTCTATTCTGATTTGTTTTGCTTCGCATTCAAAATATCAAAAAACAGATTTTGTAATGTTAGCATGGTAATGTTAATTAGACCATTATAGGTTGAACTGAAAGAAAAATTGGAATTTGAATAAAAAAATATATAAAAAAACATTGTAGCAATATAATATCACATACTATTTTTCAGAAGATAGTTCAATCTGTAATTGTATCCCTTCCATCGCAATGAGTTTTTTTGGCACATGCATTAAGCAAGGAACGCAAATATTTATTGGAACATTTATTTGGAGACCGTAATATTGCATCCTATTGTTTTGCATTTGGATAAGCGTGCGCTGTACTCTGTGTGCGGGTGTTATACGATCTTTCGAACAGCAGGAGGCGCTGTGTTCGAAAAGCGAGGGGTCTGAGAATGCGGGACTCTCGGTGGGGGACTGTAGATGCAGGCTCCGAGTCTGCAGCTTCATAATATTGGGGCTTGTGCGGCAGGCTTGCTTTAAACGGATACAGATAATAACTTTCATGATGACAACGTCATGTGGGCATGTCCGCGATAGAGATAATCAGATGTTTCAGTTTTTGTCAGAGTATCTGAGTAACGAGCTGTAAAGACTCCGCCCACTTCTGGATAAGGGGGCGGGGAGAAGCAGCTCATTTGCATTCAAAGATACATGCACAAAAACAGCAACAGTCACAAATGGGCATTTACAACATGGTATAATAAATGATCTGTGGGGTATTTTGAGCTGAAACTTCACAGACACATTCTGGGGACACCTGAGACTTGTAAAAAGGAGCGTAATATTGAAGCTCGCCTTTAAGATTGCTGAATACACTATGTTCATACTTCGAAGGGCACTTGCGGTCGAACGAAAGGCATCTATTTGACATTTTACATTCACAGGAGCATTTTTGAGGTGTTGGAAGATTTTCAACAAGTTCTCCTGCCTCAGGAACATGGCATTGTGATCCAAGTCCCATTCACTTGGACACCAGAATTTCTTATTATTCAACCATCACTTGACTGAATCATGCTGTCTATTCTTTGAAACACTCAAACACCCTGACATTCACTATAACAGTTGCATTTGTTTCAACTGGATCCGTCATATTGCAACAAAGCCCATGAAAACATAAACCTCAGTCACTGACCTCATGAAACTGGGCTTCACTTAATAGAAGAGTTCATGGAGGACACAAGAAAAGATGAAGGAGAGGGAAATGGCAATTAGATGAAGTTTATGAGAAAAGAATGAAGAGGGGAGGAAGGCTGTTGAGGTAAGCCTTGGGTTTTAGCCTCGGCCTACAAAGTGTTTGCCAAAAGCTCTCGCGGGGCAGAAGCCAACATCATGCTAGCTGTACTGGCTCAGACATAAGAGGCGTAAGACACCCGATCCAAAACTTCTGAGCCACTGCAAACACCAGGATGAAGGATCTGCCATGACACAGGCTTCAAAATATTACAAGGTAATCTCTGAAAAAACAAAAGAGGAACAGGTAACATGGGTGTCCTGAGGTAACCTTTTTTTATCCTTCCTTTTACGACATGCTAATTCTAACGAACTATCCGAGATCCTCTCAAACGCACTGAAAAGATGAATTTATGCTAGCGCTGCCATACTGTTTCGAAATGTTCATATTCTTGAGCTGCCATCACCCAATCAACATCGTCATGACATCACCCCTTTCAGCATCTTAGTCACATGACATTTACGGCTCAGGTGATTGGCTCAAAACCACTTGGCTGTAGAACTGAGCACCCATAAACAAACATGGCAGATACTAAACTGAACTGATAGGTGTTCATGTGACATGCAGCCAAGAAACTGCCATTGAGATGAATGTGAACGCTAACTGCATTGAGACCTCTACAAATCTCCCAGAGGTTAAACCAGCATCACAAACATATGTTGGTCACCAGCTATGTTGTTGTCTTCAGCATTTTCAGCAGTGTATTTTGTCCCGATAGAGGTGATTGTGTAATGTGTGATGTCATGTATAGATAACAGAAACAGTGTGAAGAAATACACCGTCCTGCATGTGAGCAAGATGCTGGGATAATTTTCCAAGCACTGAGTATTTAAAATCACATAAGGATCCAATTGAACGAGCATATAATGATACGCAATTAAAACAATTACGGCATTAGAGATGAGATGTTTCTGTCCGTGGTCTAAATACAGAAGGACTGGGGTGAGGGTAGACTGTGTGTGTGTGTGTGTGGAGAGTTTTAAAGGGGGTTCAGGAAAGACATAAAAGTAGGAGAGAGAGAGAGAGAGAGAGAGAGAGAGAGAGAGAGAGAGAGAGAGAGAGAGAGAGAGAGAGAGAGAGAGAGAGAGAGAGAGAGAGAGAGAGAGAGAGAGAGAGAGAGAGAGAGAGAGAGAGAGAGAGACATAGAGAGAGAGAGACATAGAGAGAGAGGTGAATCCTAAAGGAATGTTGGGAGAAGAGGAGCACATCTGTGAAGGTCAGTAAATCACCTCTGAAATCAGCCAGATTCATTCAATGCACATGGTTTTTTTTTTAGTGATCTATAGTTTTTGGGAGAAATATGCAAATCTGAAATTTGGTGACGTCATCAAATTGAAAAAGTCATTAATAAAGCAAAATATTTTTTTCTGTAGGCTATATTATATGTAGACATTTTCAATAAGTTTCTATATACACTATACCCTTTAAAAGTTTGGGGTCATTAGTTTTTTGGGTTTTTTTTAAGAAATAAATACGGTACTTTTATTTAGCAAGAATGCATTAAAATGATAAAAACTGACAGTAAAGACGTTTATAATGTTACAAAGGATTTCTGTTTCAAATAAATGCTGTTCTTAATTTTCTATTAATTAAAGAATTATGGTTTCCAAAAAATATGAAGCAGCACAACGGTTTTCAACATTGATATAATAATAATAAATGTTTCTTAAGCAGCAAATCATCATATTAGAGTGATTTCTGAAGGATCATGTGACACTGAAGACTGGAGTAATGATGCTGAAAATTCAGCTTTAATCACAGGAATAAATTACACTATTACATATACACACATAGAAAACAGTTATTTTAAATTGTAATAATATTTCACAATATTACTGATTTTTTCTGTATTTTTGATAACATTATGCAGTCTTGATGAGCATAAAATATTTTTTTTTAAACGTTAACTAATCGGACTAACTCTATAAACTCTTGAATGTTAGTATAGGTTTCAGGTTTGTCTGTAGTTATAATTTTCTTCATATAAAAACAACACAAGTCTATGATATGTCCTCATTTAGATAGCAAAGTAAATGTGCATGAGAGAGCAGAGGAGGCTGAAAGTTTGATGAGTGTATGTGTAACTCAAATAATGTTACAAAATAAAAAAAACGAGCCAAAACAAAAATAACACCAAACAAAACAAGCAAAACAAAAACTCAACCCAAAACAAACAAAAATGAATCACACCAACCAAAAAAAAAAAAAAAAAAAAAAAAAAAAAAAAAAAAAAACAACAATAAAAAGAAAGCAACTAGTCAACACCACTGCCCAACACGATGTGAAATTAAGACAGTGTGTGAATATTGGGTCATGCAGACGTTGCATGGTATCCTCCAGGAGTGTGCAGTCAAGTAACTTAATGCGTCGTTTTGCTCTGTTTGTTTAGCTTTGTCTGCTAATATGAACTGTACTGTGGGCGCTCCGCCAGCAGGACTGGCCCATTAGCACAGAGATCTATGTTTCCCAGCAGTGTTAAACAGCAGGAGCTCCAGTCACTGGCTGTACTGTAACCTCACAGCGGCTCGCACACACACACACACACACACACCGCAGAGAGGGAGCACGGCCGGGGGAAAGCGATCTCCAACAGCCGGTGTGAAGCGAGGAGGAGGAGATTCGAGAGAACAGTTCACCTCTTCAACTCTAGAATTAGGCGAACACGAGCCCAAGAGTCACACAGAGCGAAATATTCATATTCATATTTTTTTTTTTTTTTTTTTTTTATAACTACAATTACATATCTTTAAAAAGAATATATCATTTTAAATAAATATAATCATATATAATTATATAATATATACTTATTTAGTTATTTATTTCTCCCATATATTTAATAAATCATAAAACCCTGAAACACAACTGTGCATGTAGTTGAAGAACACCCACATACAAATAATTGTCACCCACTGAACGTAGTGTGATTGGTTAAGTGCTAAAATTGTTGCAAATGATCCACTCATCTTGGCTGTGATTGCTCCATTCAAGCGTTGGCTACTGCATATGGCAGTCGACCAATTAAACTGCAGACTAAACATCAGTTCAGCTCATTCTATGTCAGGACTTTAATGAAGGAGATTCAAGATTTGGCATGTTCTGGAAACCAGTCCTACACCACGAAACCACTTCAGCTCACAGTAGTCAGCATTATCTCTCAGTGCATTTGTTTATTATTTCATAACCACGAGTTATCCATACCAGATTGAGCTTTAGATGATGCCAAGTGAAACATAAGGTTGAGTTTTGGTATCGCAAAATGCAGCAAATGGAGCACAAGAAGGAAGTGGACATACAGCACAATACAAACTCTGACAAGTGGTAAACTGTGATAATATTAGTCATAATGCAGTCTGCGGGTAATTATTGCTGCATTTACCATAAAACATGACCACAATCATAACTGATGTGTTCTCGCCGTATTTCACTTTCTTGTAAACGCTTTTACCCGTATACACACACTCAGGTTTGCTTTTCTTCTCACACCCCAACCCTGTTACTTGGCTTTCAGTAATGACATCATTTATTTATCTAACAAATGTGCCTTTCTTTCCTGAGAAGAGAACGCTGGTTTCAGCTCGGGCTGGGTTCACAAAAGTGATTCTTTCAAGGTTTGTCAAGAATATGCGTGTAATGCCATAAAGCCATAAAGCCAGGGTTTGTTGTATTCCAACATGTGTATTCCAGCGTGCAGAAGCAAACTTAACTACAACTCATATGCATCAGACTCGGTTTACCTTTTAAAGCATGTACTGTACTCCCATATAGTTGAAAAAATAACTCCTGTTGTGCAGCACATTTGAGCTCTATAAAATTGAAAACAAAAATTATTATAATTATAAGCATTTATTTTAAGAACATACTCCCATAGACGCAAGTCAGGGTAGCGCCAAATACAATTTTTGACAAAAATTGGATGGATGGAAGAGGATAGATGGATGGATGGAATAGAAGAGGATGAAGGAAGGAAGGAAGGAAGGAAGGAAGGAAGGAAGGAAGGAAGGAAGGAAGAAGGAAGGAAGGATGGATGGATGGATGGATGGAATAGAAGAGGACTCGCAAGGAAGGAAGGAAGGAAGGAAGGAAGGATAGATGGATGGATGGATGGAATAGAAGAGGATGAAGGAAGGAAGGAAGGAAGGAAGGAAGGAAGGAAGGAAGGATAGATGGATGGAATAGAAGAGGATGAAGGAAGGAAGGAAGGAAGGAAGGAGAAGAAGGAAGGAAGGAAGGAAGGATGGATGGATGGATGGATGGATGGATGGATGGATGGATGGATGGATGGATGGATGGATGGATGGATGGATGGATGGATGGATGGATGGATGGATGGATGGATGGATGGATGGATGGATGGATGGATGGATGGATGGAATAGAAGAGGATGAAGGAAGGAAGGAAGGAAGGAAGGAAGGATAGATGGATGGATGGATGGAATAGAAGAGGATGAAGGAAGGAAGGAAGGAAGGAAGGAAGGAAGGAAGGAAGGAAGGATGGATGGATGGATGATGGATGGAATAGAAGAGGATGAAGGAAGGAAGGAAGGAAGGAAGGATAGATGGATGGAATAGAAGAGGATGAAGGAAGGAAGGAAGGAAGGAAGAAGGAAGGAAGGAAGGAAGGAAGGAAGGAAGGAAGGAAGGAAGGAAGGAAGGAAGGAAGGAAGGAAGGAAGGAAGGATGGATGGATGGATGATGGATGGATGGATGGATGGATGGATGTGGATGGATGGATGGATGGATGGATGGATGGGTGGATGGATGGATGGATGGATGGATGGATGGATGGATGGATGGATGTGGATGGATGGATGGATGGATGGATGGATGGATGGCTTGACATTCTGCCTAAAATGTTTTTGCGTTTCACAGAGGAAAATGTAAATGGGTTTGGATCATGAGGGCATACAATTTTTAATTTTGATTGAAGAATGTCACTAACCAGACCCATTGACTTCCATTGTATTTTTCCAGTGGTCTCCATCAGCTGTTTGGTTACTGACATTCTTCAATCAAAATATCTTCTTTTGTGTTCAGCAGAAGAAAGAAACTCAGACAGGTTTGGAACAACTTGAGGGTGAGTAAATGATGACAGAATTTTCATTTGAACTGATCTATTCCTTTAACCTTAACCCTTTTTCTGAGAGCACACAAATAACTCTATTCACAAAACTCAGTCTGTCTCTGTTACTAGATAGATCTGAGTTTTCTTTGCGTAACCGTGACCTTCAACTCCACTATAAGCAATCGTGCCAACATTTCAGTCTAAAGGGTATTGATGATAGCATCGCAGAAGGATAAATGAGTGTTCATGGTCTAGAAGGACTGGTAAAATGAAGAGAGAGAGAGAGAGAGAGAGAGAGAGGAGAGAGAGAGAGAGAGAGAGAGAGAGAGAGAGAGAGAGAGAGAGAGAGAGAGAGAGAGAGAGAGAGAGAGAGAGAGAGAGAGAGAGAGACGAAGGAATGTCTCTACAGTATTAAAGAAAACAAAACGAACCCCATAATGGCATTAAATCCTGCAGGAGAGCTTCTGCGGTGTCGGATACTCAACAGCGGGCTCATATTTGTAACCCATTAGACGTCTACAGACGTGATTGTGCTAAAATAAGCAGCACTGACGGAGACAACTGAATTATGTCTCACTTAATACAAAGTGTGAAAGAGTGCGACTGAAGAAGGCTTTACTCGCAGGTGAACTGAAATGTGCTCAAGGCTAAATTGCTTTGACAATGGCGTCCTCTGAGGCCAGATTAAGAGCCGAGAGAATCAGCCTGTTAAAATAAAGTGCGTCTGAATGAGGTGAACGCCAAACACACACTAACACAGAACGCACATACACACATGCAATCGCACTGACTAACTAAAAGGTGTCTGCCAAAGAATCCCGGGCACCGATCCAACATTCACAAGTCTGAGCGCAGGATGGAGCAGAAGAGAGGATTGGTGTAACTGAAAGAAGAAGAACAACAGAAAGGCAAAAAGCAAGCTAAATACTTCAAAACTAGGAGGAAATCGCTTTTGTGATGCAGCGGCACTAAAGAACAAGTATTAATTCATAATGAGGTTGCAAGTAATGTATTTTTCTCATTTTCAATCTTCATTGTCAATTAAGGTGATTATATTAAAACGTAAAACAACACTTTACAATAAGTTCCATTTGTTAACATTGGTTAGCAAGATCTAACAATGAAAAATACTCCTTTATTTAATAAAAAATACTAATACTAAAATATGATTCAAATCAAAAGTTGCATCTGTTATATAACTGAATGGACCTGAGCTAACATGAACTAACAATGAAGGTATTTTTATTAACTAACATTAAAGTCCACTAATTGTATCCCTTAAAACTCATCTTTGATCGCCAAAATTACATATTTAAACTTTTTTTTTCCTGTGAAATTTTTATTTATTCATGCCTTCAAATAGCTTGAATATAACTCTACACCCTTGCCTCATTTAGTATACGCAGTTCTATGAATATGCAAATGTGCCCCGCCTCCACTCACTCAGAGTGAAACTCCAGCTCAGAGATCCACTGGGTAAACGGAAACACCAGCGATTTCAAACCGTGTTTTTGAGACTGTCTTTGGTTCACTGCAGTTTTAAGCAGAAAATACTCAGCAATGCTGTCGACTTATGAATTTGTTCCTGGTAATCTTGGCTGCGTTCCAGTCCACTTTTAGACATGCACTTGCGAACTTCCCTAAGCACTTCCCCTCGGGGGAATCCCTGCCGCCATTTTGAAGTGCGTTCCACTTCGTGAAGTGGACGAGGGAAGTTTATATGGACAGACACTTGTTCCCTCGATTTTGTCCGAGGGAGCGAGTCTACTTCATATGTACACTTCAGGCAGCTCCATATACCACAATGCAACACAATTGTGACGTCACCGCAGATCTCGTCTAATCACCACCACCACAAACAACTCTGATATATTAAAGGAGTCATAATGTAGTATTAACTTTGATACCCACGCTCTATTATAGTCATTTCATGCCCTTCTAAAAAAGAAAAATTGGAAAAAAATAAACAGAGAGCTCGTTTGACCCTTATTTCTGAATGCATTATTGTCTCGCGAGATCTGATGCGAGGTTTTGGCTGTCATGGACGGTCATTTTAATAATGCAAATGAGGGGGCGTTGATTGGTGGCAGGAAGGAGGGGGCTTGACACCGCAGGTAACTTCAGCATATCATTCCAAAAAGAGATCATGGAGCAAGTTGTTAATGAACCCGACCTGGCCGCGACCTACGGGATTCAACCGTATATGTTTGAGCCAGACTCTGAACCAGAGCTGGAAACGGAAGAGGAACAACAGTCAATTGAAGGACGTCTACATCAACATGTCTCTGAATGGTAAAGACAATTTTTTTGACTGAGACATATACATTAACATCAGTAACGAGCTAAAACGTTTTTTTGCTATTTTCTCCCAAATAAGTTTAGCTTTAATTTAATGTAGATTACATTAACGGAGATGTAGTCTACTTTATTTTCAGCTTACAGTGGTTATAGAGATTAACGTTTGCCAAAATGTGTTGTTTTTGCCTTTTTTGACGTTGTGGTTTTTTAGATATTTAATAATTTTCATCTGCAGACATGTAACGTTATGTTTTTCTTTATGTTTATTAATTCTTGACTGTTTTTTAAATGTATCTAATATCTATCCTTATCTATTATATAAAAAAATCAATACAATGATATGTTGTCATTGTTATGTTGTATACGATTATATTAAATAATAGCTGTATCATTTTCTAGTCTGTTTAAAGTGGAAAGATGTGGCTAGCATTCGTAGAGTCCATTCCCCGTGTTTACATCACATACATTAACCGCATTAGTTAGCTGCTATTTACACAAAATATAGTAATAAAAACACAGTCTTACCGTTTCAAATTCAGGCAAGTCCCTGATTGTTGGAATGGCACCTTTTTCCAAACGTAGCTTCGATGCCAACTTCGCGTGATATTGCCCCAAATTTGTAAAAGATTCTTTTGTGAAATGTTTAGCGCAGACACCTAACGTTGAGCAAGTTGAGATGGTTGTTGGAACAGCGTCATTGAAAATAAATTTCATCCACTTGTCCCTTGTAGTTTGGTCAGTTTTGGGTAAAGAAAAAACATTAGAATGTGGATCATGACAGTCAACCACAGAGCAACTCACGTGTGCACTACGTTTCTGCATCTTTCTTGACTGAATATGATGGGGAGAGGGGCAGGGCGGGCCTCCTCTGCGGTGTCCATATATGGTATATCCGGCCCCGTCTTGACGTCAAGTCGGGGGAGAAATTGAAATCTCGTATTTGAGTGCGCGTACACGTTGGCTAGTTTAAGAACCCTGGGGTAAACAAACGCTTCACTTTTGAATATCGGCATCCCGGCCAATGTATAATCGTTAGTCAATCATAACATACATTGATTCTCATGGAAAAGTGAAAATTGCACATTATGACTCCTTTAATTATATATATTTTTTTATTTAAAACAACCCAAACACACCTATATACATTTGGATGCTGCATTAAACAAATTCTTAAAGGAAAAAAAATAAAAATAATAATAAATCAACTCCATGGCTGATTCCAAGTGATCAAGGGCACTCGTGCAACGTAAGCAATGACGTACATCCGAGTGAACAAGACGGAGGGAAGTTAGCGAGTGAAGGGCATGACAATTTTGGACTGGAACGCAGCCCTTGAATCAGAATAACTTCCCTTCCTCTTGCAGATTCTCTTCTCTGATGACGAGGGCGGGGCAACCTGTCACTCACATGAGATCAGCCAATAGCAGACCACAACCATCCAATCAATTCCTAAGGACACAATCAAGCCAAGCCCTCATTTGTTCTTGTTCCAGAAGCGTTTCACTCGGATATACGACACAATAAAGAAAAGACTAGCACAACTTCCATTTCATGTCGACTTTAATTAGACTGAAAAGCCATAAGGAATTGGTTGGATGGTTGTGGTTTGCTATTGGTGGATGTCATGTGAGTGACAGGTTGCCCCGCCCTCATGCCAATAAACATGAAATAAGAATGATCAATTTTATTTCATGGTGGTGACTTTAAGCCAGCAATCCGATAACACTGTAAAAATGATCAATAATCATGGTGACATGCTGTATGTTACTTTAACTCATCAAAATAATTTGATTTCAACTTTAAGTTATATGAGATTCAACTCGAAGTCAGTTTAATACAATTCAACTTAAAATGACTTGTTCAGACAATCTGATTATAATTAATTTTAAGGCTACTTAAAGTGAAACTGTATTACAGATTATTTAGATGCACGTAAAAGTAACTGGTTTAAAACATAAATGTAGTTATGTAAACATCAGTGACGACATCAGAAACAGAACCGCTGAACTACACAACTAAACTAAATTGTGTCTCAAATGGAAAGGAATTTACTTTTGTAAAGAAGCCTACAGCAGTGCCGTTTATTTTATTATTTTTTTGATTTTTTTGAAAAGTCAAGCGTTACGAAACCTGTTTCCCTCTGACAGAACTTAGTCACACTCTGCATGCTCAGATGCCCTGGAGCTTCGACTGGCACATGTTCACAGGCCGCCCTCAGTGTTTTTACCTGTCAGAGCTTCTGTCTGTCTCCATAAAGGGCACGACTGAAACTCTTCATCTGTGGAGCAAACTCACTGAACCCCCTGACATATTCATGTTAATAACTCTTGACAAGTCAGTGTTCATCCAAGATTCCCAGTGTAGCCTCAGCCATCTGACAGATCAATTCCCATAACCGAAGTTCCCTGGCGTTTTTGATGATCATACCAGTATTTTGGACACGGACCCTGCCATAAATGAAGTTTTTTAGTGAAGCGTTCAAGCTTTCCACGGCCCGTTTCCTTTGATGCTAAAGCCACTGATCAGATGCTCTAGATTAGACAAGCCAGAACGAATTTTGGAAATCATCTTTTAGATTTTCCTGTCAGACCGTCGCAATGTGTTTTGTAGACGTGACTGTACACAATATTGTCAACTCAACAGTCTAGTTTGGCATTGCACTGAACTGAGATATACTGTATACACACAGTACTGTTAACCTATTGTGGCAGTACTTTGGTACAGTGATGTTTCAGATGGTGATACCATGGTACTTCTGACTTTTTCCATGGTACAAACTAAGTGTTTAGCAATAATAACAGACAGTATCGGTTTAAAAACACACATACGTCAACCACTAATTAAGATATTCAAATGTATATAATACCATTGTACCCCAACATATTCAAAGACTACCTTGAAATGACCAGTTGCATTGTAACTGGCAACATCGAGAGACGCAGCTAATATTCATCATAATCAGCGTTCGAGTTTTGTGACAGTGTGTGTTTTACTGAGCTTGTCCTTATGATGAAAGCAAACACCCTCAAATGTTTCATGCTCGTCTGTAATTACACACTTTCTGGTAATCCCACACTTTTAAACACACCCTTACACATTCCCTAGACCATGATGGACCAACACACACAATTACACATGGTCGTCCTATACTTCTGTTTACTATGATACATGTAATACTGATGACTCTGCCAAGTGTGAGGTAATATTCTGGACTAATATCATAGTAACACCAACGGGGCAGATATGAATCATCTCATTTTCCAATTAAAAAAATTAAACAATCCCATTTTTTCAGAGAAAGAGAAACTGCAGTCTTGTGGGGGGGGGACACACACACACATACACACACACATAGCTGATGAAAAATGTGTTAATTCAAAAGTCAACTAAGTAAAAAATAAATTCATATACTTTAATACATTTTATGCAATTAAACAACACATTATTTCAAAATAAATAGTTGAAGTTCATACATTTATAGTGAAAAACATTATATTCACTTTTTACAACCCAATCAATATCAGACTGTTAAAATCAATCCCCAACCTAAATTTTTTTCTCACTGAATCAAATTTTACATTACTTAATGTTGCAAATGTAATTTCATGTTGACTTTAATGCTGCTCCAAGCCTGTAATCTGAAATAAATGAATAACACACTGATAATATTCATAAATGTTTCTTGAGCAGCAAATCATCATTAGAGTGATTTCTGAAGGATCATGTGACACTGAAGACTGGAGTAATGATGCTGAAAAGTCAGCTTTGATCACAGGAATAAATTACATTTTATAATATTTTCACATAGAAAACAGCCTATTTTAAATTGTAATAATATTTCACAATATTACTGATTTTATTTAATTTTTTTATCAAATAAATGCAGCCATGAGCAGAAGCGACTTCTCTCATAACATTCAAAAATCGTACTGACCCCAAACTTTTGAATGGTAATATCCTCCTAATTAAAAACGTACCAAAACATACAAAGCATGACTTTCAAAGATGTTTTAATAGCATCTATTTTCAATAGCAAAAGCATCATTAGATTTGGTTAGACTAACTCCTTCTGTGAAACAGTTCAACTGTCCATTTCAAAGAACTGATTCAAAACTCCCAAATAATTAGATATATTAGCTAGCCCTATTTTAAATCATATATACTGTGAATATTCAATGTCACCAGCCCCAAAACAGTTTCATTGCCAGAATCACAAATCACCTTCCATTCAAAAAAAGGCTTTTCAAATGCCAAGGAAATCACATCTTGACAGTCATTTCCACCCGTCTCGAATACAAACAGCTTTATCCACAAAAGCTTGGAGTTTTTCTGGCACTGGCTTTGCTAGACCATGGCCATTAGTGTCAGTGGTGTGACAGATGAGTAACACAGGCCAGGACCACCAGCAGACGACGGGAGAGACGGTGTGTGTGTGTGTGTGTGTGTGTGTGTGTGTGTGTGTGTGTGAGACGTGGAGAGGTGAGCGAGTCAGTGATGGCCATTACACACGTGTGGCCAGGCCTGTGAGGAAGAGGATGGTCGTGAGCCACAGGGCATCTCTCCAGGCTGTCAGAACACACTCAAACACACAAAGCTCAGTGTTTGGGTCTCGTCCAAACCTGCCGACAGCGGCTGGCACAGCATGAGGGACTCGGACGCTCTCTGGGATGCTGGCTGGCACAGTGTGTGTGTGTGTGTGTGTGTCAAGTGGGGCGCTATTGAACGGGACAGGCTCAGGCAAGAGGTCTAGAAGGAGTCTCGCTGATGAAGTGAAAAACAGGCTGGAAATGTTTCATTTATAACGAGAAATATTAAGTCTTTGAACAACTTTAATGAATAATTCTAATTATTTAATTAAATATGATATTAACATTTAATCAAGTATACAGTTGTAATCAAAATGTTCAACCCCCATTGCAAATCAGGTTTGTTGTTCAGATGTTTGCAGTGAGCAAATCAAACAACATTGAAATAGCTCAACACAACAAATTTTTCAAGTGGTTTTCCCAAATTCAACTGAAATTGCAAGTTTTAATTCTTAGTCTAAAAAGTAAGTCGCCTAATATTAACTTGGAAAACTGACATTATGAATTGCAATAATATTTCACACTATTACAGTTTTTACAGACCTCTTTCAGAAACATTAAAACGTCTTATTCACCCCGACTTTTGGACGGGAGTGTATATTTATATATTATACGTTTGAGAGGTCTGTAATGCGACCTCAGGTGTGTGTTAGTTCAAGTGTCCTACTGAAGGCCTTCGCACTGTACAGTTTGGGTCAGTGTGTCAAACAAACAGGTATTTGACCATGATAAAGACGAGAGGAAACTCAATACTCGTGTGTAACTGAACAACTCCAGCAGAGAAAACAACTCACTCACAGCTGTCAGTCAATGCATTTCTCAGAGCTCGTTTACACACACAGGACTTAAAGGAGGCAATTTTTAAGTTAATCTTGATCGTTACACCTTTGTGAGTACTGTCTATAGAAAAAAAAAACGAACCGGATCGGTGCTTGCAACATGGAGCTGTTCCCGCAAATACCCAGAGCTCCCACTCAGCTAAAACGGCAGTTATGGGGGCATAAACAAAAACTGTCTTTTTACCTCTTAACAGAAAATCCAATTAAAATGTCTGTCCAACATGAACAGGGGCCTTAAGCCTAGTTCACACTACATGATTTTAAGCCCGATTTGCAAATTGTTGAGCTCGCCGACAGGTCAGGGTGTTATCGCGTGCAAATCGCGGGGGATTAGCGGGCGACGAACGCTCGCCAATCTGTTAGTATGAAAGAGCCAACAACGCTTCAAAGACGCTCCCAGAAAAATATCTAGCATGCTAGATATCCAGAGCTGTCGCACGACTCAAGCTCACGTGATGTCATGAGCTACAGCCAATCAGAGCAAGGCATGTTCACGTGTTGTGTTCTTCTTCGTCTTCTTCGCTGGGTATTGGCGCGCGTGCTGTTTCGCGTCATTTCCGGTTCGTTTTATCGCGTGATTTTTCGTGACAAAACGTGGTTTGTAGACAAGATAGAATCGTTGGGTGACAGAGTTGTTGTCAACTCGTGTAGTGCGTTACCCCCTGTTGCGGATCAATCACGTTGTGTCGTGTGGTGTGAACTAGCTCAACAACTTGAAACACTCCTGCAAGTCATGTAGTGTGAACCGCACAGTTCAGCCCGACGTTTTAAAATCATGTAGTGTGAACTAGGCTTTACATGTGAACAAGATGCGTTTAGCAACTTAGCCATTGTTTAAATTCACCTAAATAGTGTTTTAGACGGCAAGCTGTAGTCTCGCGCTGAAGTCCCGTGGGAACTCAGTTGTAGCCGGAAAAGGTAAACAGTGTCCAGGTGGGAGGAGCGTAGTGTGTGAAGAGTGATGATCGGAGTTGCTTACAAGTGAAGAAGAAATGGTCCGTGTTTGTGACTTTCCGAATTGTGGCAACAGAATGCGAAAATATAAAAACTTAAATTTTCATCGTCTTCCTTTCCATGACCTCGAGATTCTGCAGTTGTGGCTACTTGTACTTCAACTTGATGTGCAAACTCCCCAAGGGGGTAATCCATCGACCGGAAGTTGAAGCCGGCCGGGTGCCGCCATCTTGTAGCAGAACTTCACTTGCGTTAGCATTTCCACTGACTCCCATTTATTTTGGCATCACTTTGACAGCGAATAACTTTACATCTGAGGCGTTTAAAGACTCCATTTGTCCATTATTTATTTCTAAAGAAACACGACAATGTATAAAGGGCTCCATTACCTTCTATGTTACATTATGGCCCCGTAGAAACAGATTTAGTAAAAATAGGCTAACGATTGCGTCATAACCACTCGACTCTCTGTCGCACTGTACAGAAATGACCGTACAGACAGGAGGAGAAGCTCGCAGGCAATCGGGGGGACGTCCCGTCAAGGGAGAAGCCCATAGATAATGAGTCCATAAAAGCAACGGAATACTTACTCCTGCTCACTCACGCCAAAGAACTCTTTGCTCAAGTTCCCCGTCTCTGCAAGATTAACGTTGGCAATTTTCACGCACAGCTACTAGAAGAGTAACGTCTGTCAGACAGGTCGCTCACGTCATCAAGCTTAGTTTGAGTCGGTTTGAGTCTGCGCGTCAGGAACGGAAGTGCTCAAAAATCGCTAAAAATGGGCTTCAACTGTCTCAACTGAGTTCCAATGAGATGGCTCTGTCCACTTCTTACTGTCTATGAAACTCCCATACAAGTACTACGCGCTAAAGATTACCGCATTTGCAGCGAACACTTTGACAAGGATGACTAACGTTACACAGACACAACACAGCGGGGCCGGTTGAAGAAAAAAGCCATTCCGTGGACGAAGACGGGTGCAACCACTGTGGAGGTAATGCAAACTTTATTGATCCTTCCATTTGGGCACACACGGCTTGAGGAGAGATTTTGCAGTAATGTTTTTGTAGACTTATTTGCAAAACTTTAATTATTTCACTAGCTTCTATGACTTGAATTATATTCTCCATAGTTACTACAAGCTTCTTCACTTGTAAGCAACTCCGATCATGCTCTTCGCGCTCCTCCCACCTGGACACTGTTTACCTTTTCCGGCTACAACCGAGTTCCCACGGGACTTCAGCGCGAGACTACAGCTTGCCGTCTAAAACACTATAGGGCTTGGGCGCCGCGTTGCATTCTGGGACGTGGCGGCCATGTTGACAGCTTCGCGAATGTAAACATACAGCAAGTCGAACGAGGAGAAGCAGCAGAGTTGGGAGAAAAAAAAGATGTTAAAATCCCTAAAAGGATGTGGAATTTACCGGGATACGTTAAATAGGGAAGCCAGGGACCGGTATGTGGACAAAATCGGCACTTTTAACGGTTTGGATCCATATGAAATTTCCAACAAACAGTGGGAGCACAGTAACTTAATCCGGACAAAGGTAAACTGCGCTCCACCTAGCTGCTAGTTTAGTAACAGTTAGTGCTAACAAACATTCACATATGTAACGTGCTTTTAACTATGTGTTTCAAAAGTGTAGTTAGTAGCTTTTTTAAGCAAAACTTAGTAAGCAAAACGATGCTTAGGGCAAGGGGGTAGCAACAGGACAACAGTACAGAGACGGACAGGTCCGATGGAAGGGCTAACGTTAATGTTACGAGAGTATTAAAATACGGGATATTTTACAGGAAAATACTAAAACGGGAAGACAGCGGGAAAAGAGCTCAAATACGTGAGAAACCCGTAAAAAACGGGAGGGTTGACAGCTAACGTTACTAACTACAGTTTTGAAACACATAGTTAAAAGTACATGTGTGAATGTTTGTTAGCACTAACGGTCAGCTAGGTGGAGCGCATCTTAAAGTTACCTTTGTCCGGATTACTGTGTTCCCACTCTTTGTTGGAAATTTCATATGGATCCAAACCGTTAAAAGTGCCGATTTTGTCCACGTACCGGTCCCTGGTTTCCCTATTTAACGTATCCCGGTAAATTCCACATCCTTTTAGGGATTTTAACATCTTTTTTTCTTTTCTTTCTCCCAACTCTGCTGCTTCTCCTCGTTCGACTTGCTGTATGTTTACATTCGCGAAGCTGTCAACATGGCCGCCACGCCAAGTAATGACTTCACGACGCCCAAGCCCTATTTAGGTGAATTTAAACAATGGCTAAGTTGCTAAACGCATCTTGTTCACATGTAAGGCCCCTGTTCATGTTGGACAGACATTTTAATTGCATTTTTTGTCTGTTAAGAGGTACAAAGACACTCTTTTTGTTTATGCCCCCATAACTGCCGTTTTAGCTGAGTGGGAGCTCTGGGTATTTGCGGGAACAGCTCCGTGTTGCAAGCGCCGATCCGGTTCGGTTTTTTTTCTCTATAGACAGTACTCACAAAGGTATAACGATCGAGATTAACTTAAAAATTTCCCGGAGTTCTCCTTTAAACAGATGCGCACACACACAAATAAAGTTCAAATGGCGTACATGGAGTTTATAGCTCCTTTAACCAAATGCTAAGCCTTTCGATCTGAACCTAAAAGAACATAGCAAATAAAACATAAATCTGTTGTTGTAACTGCAGTTTTGTTTTCAATATGTGCGTTATACGTCACGTATAGCAGCACGGCATATGATAAATGTTTCACGATATTTAACGCACATATGGCTTTCCCATCATACTACGACTTGTATGACAGCTCGATTAATATGATTTTGATGAGAAACATGACGTTCATGCCATGCGTTTTGCCTGTGAATTGAGGAAAGAAGGGATGAATGACAGGAGCGGGGGGGGGGGGGGGAACCGGTTCGTGCTTCACAGATGACTGGCAGAAAAGCGTGTGTGTTGGCGGAGAGAGAGGATACATGTCATATTGTGGGAGTGTAAAGAAGACAGAATCAGCGGGTCTGAACTGGTGCTGAGAGAGACGAGCTGGAAGACGTGTAGGGGTGCAGAATTAATTCAATAAATTATGAGATTATGATTATAGCTGATATGATTGAGTAATTGTGAATAGTGTTTATTACGGCACTGCATTTAGATTTGCTCATGTTGCATCAAAACTGAAACCAAATCACTGCTGGAAAACATCTGCTGAGATCTATGGCAAAGCAGAAGTTTTTTAATGAGTCAATAATGATATTGAACGCACGTTTAAGCAGACTGATAATCATCCAGAGATTATGGTTTTATTATCCATGTCTGTTCGCAGGGACATGAAAAGCATCGTTGGGATATTTTCTTTATATAAACTGCCTTTCAAAACTCTGGGGTCAATAAGATTGGCTTATTTGAAAGAAATTAATACTTTTATTTAGCAAGGACGTATTAAATTTTTCAGAAGTGACAGTAAATAAATTTACAAAGTTAAAAAAGATTCAAATAAAGGCTGTTCTTTTGAACTTTCTATGGATTCACGATATATCGGTCACCATATCGGTATCGGCCGATATATGTTCATTTTTAATATCATCGTTATCGGCCCGATAAGAACATTTGGATGATATATTAAAGCTGATAAATAATGGATTATTTCCTTCAGCTGAGACACTTCAGATTTGCACTGTTCACCATGATGGTTTTTAATTGCTTGAAATATGATGGGAATCACTTAAAAAGGAAAATACTGTTCAGTCTGTTATATAAATCTACATAAAATCAACATAGAATTAATTATAAAACATCATAATTGTGTGCTTGAGACATGGCTTTTAATGGTGAGACTTTTGTTTTTTTAATCAGTCTCTCAAAAATAAAAAATAAATAGATTTACCGCCAATATATCGGTTATCGGCTTTCAAATATAAAGAATTATCGGTTATCGTATCGGCCAAAATTTTCTTATCGGAGCATCCCTGTAACTTTCTATTCATTAAAGAATCCTGAAAAATAAAATGTATTTTATTATAATAAAAAAATATGAATCAGAACAACTATTTTTAACACTGATAATAATCATAAATGTTTCTTGACCAGCACATCAGCAAATTAGAATGATTTCTGATGGATCATGTCACACTGCATTAGCATAAGAAGCTATGTTTCCATCCACACGTTTTTATCCGCATTAAAGGATGTTCACTTTTAAAAAAAACTTTTGCTGATAATTTACTCACCCCCATGTCATCCAAGATGTCCATGTCTTTCTTTCTTCAGTCGAAAAGAAATTAAGGTTTTTGATGAAAACATTCCAGGATTTTTCTCCATATAATGCACTTTGCTGGGCACCAAACGGTTCAAGGTCCAAAAGACAGTTTCAGTGCAAACTGCAAACTGTTCAAAGGGCTTTAAACGACACCAGACGATGAATAAGGGTCTTATCAAGCGAAACGATCGCTCATTTAAAAAAGAAATAACAAAGTTTAAGTTTTATAAGCACAAATGCTCGCCTTGCTGGTCCTGGAAAAAATCCTGGAATGTTTTCATCAAAAACCTTAATTTCTTTTCGACTGAAGAAAGAAAGACATGGACATCTTGGATGACATGGGGGTGAGTAAATTATCAGCAAAAGTTTTTTTTAAAGTGAACTAATCCTTTAAGTGATATCGAATGAAAAATGCCTTATGGAAACAGTAAAATTCGATTGAATTTCATGAATATCGACTCAAATGAAATACGATCGGTCTCATCGCATTTTATCTTGATCGATATATACGGCTAATGCGATAAACGCGGATGGAAACGTTATTATGGCACGATCCATTTTGCCTAGTAAAACTTTGTTCGCAAATGTTGTGCAATTCGGTGAGAAAATGAATGGAAACACCTTAACATGTCTCAAATCAATTCGATATACCGATTTGATCGCAAAACAGCATGTGACGTCATTACGCAGGTTTTTATCCGCTTTAAAGCCGTTTGATGGAAACACACTTTCACCTGCTTTATTCGCATGAGGTTTTTTACCGAACTTCAGATAATTCGATTGACAAGTGGATGGAAACATGGCTAGAGACCTTTTCCAACAACAACAAAACACACACTGAACAAAAACAACAGGGTTTCAGCGACCTCAAACTTTTCAACAGTAGTCTTTTAAAAAACATCTTAAGAAGTTACATAAAAAAATATGGCATGCAGTTATATTGCACAAAATTCTGTTAATCGGAAATGAATAATTGTGATTACGATGTCAAAATAAAGAACTGATAATGCCATAATCATGCAGCCCTAGATTTGTTCATGTGTAATCTCTCTCTCTATCTCGTTCAAACACAGAGTTGAGGAATTTATGAGTCTCTTTGGATCTAATCATAGGATTTCATTGGTTCAGGGCTGAGGACACAGGGAGGGAACCGCCATCAGTTCTGCATGACACATCCATGATATCTGATGCCAGAGCAGAGCAGAAGCCTGCGCGAAATAAAAAAAAACCTGTTTTGTCAAAGCAATAACTCTCTCTTAAGCGCTGAATGGGGAGCGCAACAAAAGGAAGGATTCTTGTTTCTCTCCAACAAAAGGAAAAGGAAGGATATCGTTGAAAGCGATTCATTATGGTGTCGTTCGGTAAATCCATCAGCTACTATACCAGGGACAGTGAATGGATTTTTGCACGTCGATTTATTGCAATGGATTGACTGTAGAGACCAGCAGCCGGAAATTAAATCACTACTGTAATCATTACATTATCATTTAATAGCGCATCATCTTCTGTACTGTACACGTCACATGATTCATTGAGTTGGCTCACGGCTGTGAATGTGCAGAGGCTTGTAAATGCCTTCCCTGATGCTGGATCTTCAACGCCATAATTTTACCCGAGTTATGAATGTTGTCTGTATTGAATGTAAACCAATAAAAAGACTGTTTACCATGAATATCTTTCCACGAAGCTGTTCTTGTAGGCTGCACACAGAAACATAATAGTGCAACCGTGTACTAACCATTCACAAACAAATGACTCTTATGAGCGATTCCCATTCACAAGCATCATTCGTTTGTGAATCAGGATACACTGTATAATTTTGACTATGTTTAGAACCAGAGTTACTTATCTTGTTTAACTATTTAATAAATGAACCACTCACAAGAGTCAATCGTTTGGGATTCAGGCTTAATTGGTTGTTCTTTATGTGTTTGATTCACTAAGAAGAACCGCTCATAAGAGTCAATCGTTTGTGAATCAGACTACACTGGTTGTACTGTATGCTTTCATTCACTAAAAAGAACCGTTCATAAGAGTCATTCTATTTGTGAATCAGGCTACACTACTATAGTGGTGCTGTATTTCATTCATTCACTGAAAAGAACTGTTCACTGAAAAGAACTGTTCATAAGAGTCATTCGTTTGTGAATCAGACTACACTGGTTGCACTGTATGCTTTCATTCACTAAAAAGAACCGTTCATAAGAGTCGTTCTATTTCTGAATCAGGCTACACTACTATAGTTGAGCTGTATTTTTTTCATTCTCTGAAAATAACTGTTCATAAGAGTCATTTGTTTGTGAATCAAGCTACACCAGCTGCGCTGTACTGTATGTTTTTGATTCACTATAAAGAACTGCTTTGAATCAGTCTGAAACAGAGCCTTGTATAAATACAATATAACTGATATACCCTGATGAATCAGAATCAAGTCAAACAAAAACTAAATTAAATCGAGTTTGTCAGGGTTCTGTCACTTCTGTGTAGAGATGGGACCAAGTCACACATGTGCAAGTCTCAAGTAAGTCTCAAGTCTTAACCTTCAAGTCTCAAGTCCCAAGTCTTTTTTCCTGGGCAAGTCAAGTCACAGGCTATGTCAAGTCAATTCAAGTCAAGTCCTGTAGTAGGTCAAGTCAAGTCGCATTCGGAAGCGCATTTGGGTACAATGACGCATTCATTCACTTTTCTCTTTCGCGCAGGTCATGTTTTGAAAGACGGTGTCCTGTAGCTTACTAATTTAAAGAAATAAAAATGTATACAAAAATGTGATGATGTCCGACTTCTTTTATGAAGAAGAAAGCCTTACGTTTTCAAAAACCATTAGACATATGACCCACTATTCTGCTTCGTGTATATATCAATGAATTCAAACGTGCTTTCGCGCGTTGGCTGGCACTGAGCCAGAGACATACGCTCTCAGTGCTGTCATATGACTGATGATAGTGTCGTGATCCAGTCATGACAACGCTATTCTCAGCCTGCGCTCCAGCTGGATCAACTTAAAAAAAAAAAAAACAATTATATATATTTTATATTCAAACTGAAACCATGAACACTCAAGTCATCGTGTCTCAAGTCAAGTCCCGAGTCTTTAACTTCCAAGTCCGAGTCAAGTCTCAAGTATTTCATTTTATGTCAAGTCAAGCCACAAGTGATAAAAATAGCGACTCGAGTCGACTCGAGTCCAAGTCCCCATGTCTGCTTCTGTGTAGTGTATTTCTACAGAGCGCTTTGTGTCCCGTTTTCTCCCACGAGGTAGTTTTTGTTTGTGTTTTTACTTTTATTAATAAAGTCTTTATTTCTCCTGCAATTGAGTCCTCGCTCCCTTCACTCCACTGACAGATTCGAAAAAAAATCTCACAATATGTATATAGTGTAAGCTCATCTCCAATGTCACTAATACATTTCCTCTCAAATCTTCAGCAAATGTTTTCACAACATTTGCACTCTCAATTTCAATCTGTTATTTTTAGTGAGTCAAACACATCCAGCACAACCAGTGTAGCTTGATTCACAAACGAATGACTCTAAGAAGCATCGCTCATAAGTGAATCAAACACACACAGCACAACAGACAAATTCACAAACAAATGAATCCTATGAGCGGATCTTTTTATTGAACCAAAAATAAAGCACTCGATGTAGCCTGATTCAAAACAAATGACTCAAAGTAATGGTACTGTTAATAAATAGATAAACTAGATGCCTTGTAGAACTACACTGCCTTGTAATAATAATAATAATACAGCATTATGACAGAATGCATTCATTTCACATTTAACCAATATAGACTAATATAACTTAAAAAATACCCAAATAAATCGGAATTAAATCAAACTGAAATGGAAATTACAGTAAATCGAATTGAGAGGTTGTGAATCAGAATGTCACTAATACATTTCCTCTCAAATCTTTAACATGTTTTCACAACATTTGCACTTTCAATTCGCATCTGTTCCTCTATAGATGTTTATTACTAGTTAATATGCAAAACATGCAATATATATAAAAGCTGAAGCATTGTGTCGTTTGAAAAAGCAATATTGATTGTCCTGTAGGGGTGTAACAATATATCGTGCCACAATATATCACAAATACAAAAATGCAACCATATGTATCGTGGATAGTTCCCCCAAAATAAAAATTACTGTGTGAGGAAAAAGTTTTCAGAGTTTTAGTGTCAGTACTACATTAATTAAACTACTATAATGTTGATTATAATGTATAATAATGCAAAGGGGGAATATTTGTGGAAATATGTCTGATGTTACCAGTAAAAAGTGGCCTACATTTATTTGAAATATATCTAGTCAGTGAAAGAGTGCAAACATAATCTAAATTAATTCTGTATTTTCATCTTCAGAATCATGAATATTTTTATTCTGGTGTCTCTATTGTCCTTGGGTTACAAGCACCGAGTCCAAGCCTATTCATTTAAACCCACAATGTTAGTATTTGAATCAACAGTACATTTTTTGTTAAGCTTTTATCATATATTTTGGGGTTTCGCAATAATATCGTATCGTGAGTTCAGTATCGTGATATGTATCGAATC
The DNA here is from genome assembly GCF_029890125.1 of Rhinichthys klamathensis goyatoka. Classification (NCBI taxonomy): domain Eukaryota; kingdom Metazoa; phylum Chordata; class Actinopteri; order Cypriniformes; family Leuciscidae; genus Rhinichthys; species Rhinichthys klamathensis. Next base: position 985,669 of record NW_026606964.1, read on the forward strand.
GTGACATGAGGGTATCGTTACACCCCTATTGTCCCATAATGTGAATATTGTGCAACATGTCTCCCAGAGAATCAGTACTGAGAGGTCCAGCATGAAAGAAAGGACGAAAACCGAAACCTTGGCGCTCAGAGATCTTTACTGTACACACACAGAGCGAAGCGTCGAGTCTCTTATCAGGGAGGTCTGTCCTGAATAACAACTATCCTCCTCCTCCTCGTCTTTTATCTCCTATATCAGTGACGACATGTTCTCCTCGCTCACACACACATCAATTAACACTCAGGGAACACGCACAACACACCACTGGCTTCTTCTCACTTCAGGGAATACAACCTGGAAAAACAGGATAACTGCTTCTGAAGCGTGAACATGTATCTGGCTGATTTGTAGTCAGTTTTTGGCCCCATCTTTATTTTTTCTATTCATAAGTATAATAATGCACCAAGTTATTCTAAAGTGTAATCGCTTGTGATCTGGGATGTTTTCAGGTTATGGTCAGTGCAATGCAAACAAAAACACTGAAAACTCCTTAGCAAGCGAACATTTACATAATGATAAAGCATTCAGCTTTAGAGGACAGGACTGTCTCTACACATTACTGAATGTATGAACATGTTACTGGCAAATTGCATCCATACATTTGGCTTCAGATTAAAGGGATAACTGGGTGTTTGCTGCTTTAATTACAGGCCCAGGGGGGTGATTATTTTTTTATATAACATTGCCATAAAACTGTCTTCAACATTTATTTGTATGACTTTTAATCTTCAAATATGAAATTCCATCACAAACCTAATTACTTACAAAGAGGAAAATAAATTAGTTTGATATTTATTGCATGAAAATTGTTTTTCCAAATAAGCAATTAAGTTTTCAAGAGTCAGTGCACTTGGTTCCAAGGAAAAAACAGAGACGTGTGAAAAAACGAAAGAAAAATCGTGTGCATGATACATTTTTACTGGGTGTCATTTCTAATCAAGCTTTAATTGATTAAAATTATGCAAAAAGTGTGAAAATATTTAATTTTATGTTTGAAATACATAAAATGCTAGCTAAAAAAAAATAAAAAAAAATGAAATGAAATAATAAAATAAAAGTTAAACAGATTCAGAACAGACTGTAAAGCTGTTTGGATGTTCAGACACGCCAGCTTCACTTCACCCGTGTGAAAACCAGGAGATCAGCACAGAAACTCCTTCATCTGACCTCGCGTTGCTACAGTCGCTGGCTAACCGGTGTGTGTGAGAAATGCCGAGTATCTTCTACACATTCCTGTTGAATCAGTTCATTAGTTCAAAAACAGCTGTCAGTCATATAGAAAGATAGATTCGAAAAAAACAGACAAGGTAAAGTCTTGCATGTATGAACATTGCTTGTACGCACACAACCCACAGATATGAACAGAAGATTGTGAGAGTAACGGTTTGGCCAAAAGTCCTTAACATGAGTCATGACACAATAACATGATTTCATTTGATGAGTGAATAAAATCCAGACCAGTGAAAACTGCCAGCATAACAGGAGAAAAAAGCAAACAATGAGAATGAGACGCTGATATGAGACTGGCGGTGCGCTTCAGCGGACTGAGTCTGAGTGTAAACACTATTAATCTGTTTCATAACTCCAGGGATCCATCCAGAAACGCATGAAAACTGAGCCTGCAGAAATGATACACTTGACACCCGTCCCAAACGAGGCTAATTAGTCTTTCATGCCAACTACTGTCGCTGATATTGTTACCTAAAACAAAAACTAAGTCAGAAATGATTTTTAGTAAATAAAGCTGAAATAAAATAAAATATTAAACGAAAAACCTGAACTTAAAATTTATTTTTATTAAAAATGTTGCCTTCATCGCAAACAGAAATAAACAACAAAAGTTAGGCAAACTTAAATTTAAATATAATAAATAAATGCCATTTACTAGTATATAAATACTATACTTATATAATAAATAATAAATACTAATAATACTACTACTAAATATAATAATATAATGTATAATTAATTATAGTATTATAATATTATATAATAATACAAAAATAACACAATATATGGATATTATAAAATCTGTGTTGTTTATTTTATATCAATTTTGTTTAATATACTTATATTTTTACTTATATTAGATTATAATATATTTAATTTAATTATAAATATAAATATAAATATATATATATATATATATATATATTTAATGAAATAAAATTATATCCTATACCATCATACTAATAATATATAAATAATATAAAATAACACTGCTATAGATGGATGGATGCAAAAATTGTAAAAATAAATAAAAAACATTAAATGATTATAAAAATATCCTAAATGTTGTTAATTTTACAATGCGTCACCTTTTATAACAATTACATTTAATATATTTATACTTTTAAAATGTATATATTTATTAACATTAACATTTGAACAATTGTTTAATTTATAAAAAAGAAAAACACTATTTAAGTAATATATAAACAATTAACAGACACGCGACTGCACATAATTTAATCCTAATGGGATCCAGACTGTTGAAGAGCCTTGAGGTCATTCTTGAAATAACATCCAAGTATGTGTGTGTGTGTGTGTGTGTGTGTGAGGCCCCGTCCACACTACTGTGTTTTCGTTTAAAAACGGAGACCTTTTGCTACGTTTGCACCTCCCGTTTAGAAACGCTGCCGATCCGTTTTTTGTTTTTGATTCTCCGGAGGGCGTTTTAGTGTAGACGGGTCCAAACGGAGGACTTTAGAAACGAGACGTAGTAGAGGCTCACGCTCGGCTCTATGATCGGGTGTCATCAGTCATGGCGTATATCTTTGCTAGCAGCTGTTGTACAAGTAAATTCTGCATTTTACAACGCTATAACTGCCTACATGCGCTGGAGTCAAGCTATTATTCGAGCGATCTGTGACAAGCGGCGGCGGCGGCGTTGACCGTACATGGAGCGTCGGTTTGGGGTTAACCCAAATGGGGCCTGAGAGGGGTAAATCCTCTGAAGCCTTCACATGCACAGAAGCCCGAACACATCGATCATGTCAAAACCCTGATGCGCACGCATCCATGTCTGCAGGTCAGAGGTCAGCGCAGGGTCAGGAACACACACCACCACCAGCTTCAACTCACTGCACTCACACAAGCACAACTATGGTGACGAGGGAAACCTCCAGGAGAGAATAAACAGACGCAAGTGCTGCCATAACTCACACTGACATCATCATAAATAGTGCCTAATATTATCCATCCACACACACACTCGCTCAGGTGACTAACACACAAACTCATCAGCTCATGATTAGCACAGGTTTATTTTCATTTCCCACAATGCATTAGCAGCTTGCCGCTGTAGGACTAAACCAAATAGAAGCTCCATATATGCAAATGAGTCACACACACTTTCAGTCTCATCTTGTGTTTCTTACGGGATAACCCGTTTCACTCAGAAGTGCCGCATTATGGATCAAACGAGTTGACAAGTTTAGAGTTTTCTTTGACCTGCACACTGTAATGAAATATGATGTTTGAAAAAGTAATTTACGCACCCTAATGATGTTCCACACCCATAATACTTTCATTCATCTTCAAGACACAAATGAAGACGTTTTTAATTAAACCTGAGAGATTTCTGTTCTTTCCATTGAAAGTCCATTCCACCATTAAATATGGTAAACAGAAGCGGACACACATTTAAGGGCTCCGTCGCGTTGATTAATGTTTATATTAAATCGGTTCATCATATAAAGTGATCGTGTCTTTTTAGAAGACTTGGATTAAACCACTTGATTCATATGGATTTCTTTTACAATGTCTTTATAAATGTCTCAAAGCATCGAAGTTTGGGTGGAATTGATTGACTTTCAATGGAGGGACAAAAAATATCTTGTGTTTTAAAGATGAATAAATAAATTTCAGGTTTGGAATAACATGAGGGTGACCGAATTTTCAGGTCAAGGAAAACTGTCATTTGCAACCCATTTTATTTCCATAATATGACAGGTTTTTCAATATGAAAACAAGACGGTGCTCTAATTTGCCTATCAGAAACTGATTGGATGGTTAAAAGCGTCTGTTTCGTTTTAGAATGAAGCCAGACTGAATGCAATTTGTGTGTAACATTATCTAATAGCTTGTACAGCCTAAATAACACATTTAAAATGAAAGATATTAAATTTGAATTAAGATTACAAACACTTTTTTCCCCTTTGGAATAACATTAAGAAAGTAAACAGGGTCATGCTGTAATTGCTTGAAGACTAAAGTGACTAAACAACAGTCATTTAAAGTGCCCCTATTATGCCATTTAAAGGTTCCTAATGTTGTTTCAGAGTCTCCCGCAATAGTTTTACATGCATCCAAGGACAAAACACACTTAAATTCTCTCATAACATTGCACATCACCTAATTTCTCAGTCTGAAAAGATATACTGTAGATTCAGTCTAAAAACCAGTCCTTTTTCAAGAGTCTACTTTGCTCTGATTGGTCAGATGGCCCAGTCTGTTGTGATTGGTCTACTCTGCTCTGATTGGTCAGATGGCCCAGTCTGTTGTGATTGGTCTACTCTGCTCTGATTGGTCAGATGGCCCAGTCTGTTGTGATTGGTCTACTCTGCTCTGATTGGTCAGATGGCTCAGTCTGTTGTGATTGGTCTACTCTGCTCTGATTGGTCAGATGGCCCAGTCTGTTGTGATTGGTCTACTCTGCTCTGATTGGTCAGATGGCCCAGTCTGTTGTGATTGGTCTACTCTGCTCTGATTGGTCAGATGGCCCAGTCTGTTGTGATTGGTCTACTCTGCTCTGATTGGTCAGATGGCCCAGTCTGTTGTGATTGGTCTACTCTGCTCTGATTGGTCAGATGGCCCAGTCTGTTGTGATTGGTCTACTCTGCTCTGATTGGTCAGATGGCTCAGTCTGTTGTGATTGGTCTACTCTGCTCTGATTGGTCAGATGGCTCAGTCTGTTGTGATTGGTCTACTCTGCTCTGATTGGTCAGATGGCCCAGTCTGTTGTGATTGGTCTACTCTGCTCTGATTGGTCAGATGGCTCAGTCTGTTGTGATTGGTCTTCTCTGCTCTGATTGGTCAGATGGCCCAGTCTGTTGTGATTGGTCGCTTACAGTGCGTGTCATAAACCAAACACCCATTCAAACATTTTTGAATTTCAGCTCTGGATCATTCTCAGCACTTTATACTAGGGCTGTCAGTTAAACGCGTTATTAACGGCGTTAACGCAAACCCATTTTAACGGCGTTCATTTTTTATCGCGCGATTAACAGTCTTTTTTGCCTAGCAAACTTTGTAGTTTTTTTCACATGCTTTTGCAACAGGACTCGGCGCTGCGCTATGAAACCCATTCATTTCAATGGCTTGCGCCGCGTGAGGACGTTTTGAAAGCGCAAGCGGATCTAGCTAGACCGGAAACAAAACAACAGGCACGACGCACACACTTGTTTAGGATTGCGAGCCGGCCAAATAGTAGGTTAACGTTATGTTTTGAGTGGATGACGAGCGCAAGACGCCGAAATGGATGCCAATAAGATTCTGAATGGAAAGTTTACTTTTAAAAAGTTGCCAAATGGTTCCATTGACCAGACCAAAGTGATCTGTGTGTTTTGTCGTTGTGAACTGAGCTATCATCATCGCAGCACGTCCAGTCTGAAACACCACTTGATGATGGCCAAGCACACACACACACACACACACACACACACAGCTGATGCGAATCCTCCGCCCCCTCGTCAATATCAGGACCTGTCAGTATTTCTTTCACCCTTTTATTGATGGACAGTGTTACATTGTGTGAGAGATTATTTGCTCCAAGTGAGAATGTTAGTGTGAAATTGAACACAGTATTGTCAATGTTGTTTTCAATAAAAAAAATTTGCACAAAGCAAGCATGGATCCACTTTTCCATGTTGATAAGAGCATTACAATTAGAAAAAAAAGAATTGAAAAAAAAAATCAAGGGACATTTAGAATAGATAAAAATGTGCGATTAATCGCGATTAAATATTTTAATCGTTTGACAGCACTACTTTATACACATTGATACGAACAGTAAAAATGGCATTGCTTTTTCCCATATTAATTCCAGCAAGAGTCCTCCTCGAATTGCAAGAGCATCAAAGTGGATTTGCAGCGCTGAAAACAGCATCTTCTTTACATGTCGACAGCACAAATAGGGATGCACGACATATCGGCCACCATATGGGTATCGGCTGATATATGTTCATTTTTAATCTTATCGTTATCGGCCTGATAAGAAAATTTGTCCGAAGCTGATAAATAATGGATTATTTCCTCCAGCTGAGACACTTCAGATGCGCACTGTTCAACATGATGATTTCGAATTAGTACTTGAAATATTATTAGAATCACTTCAAAAAGGGAAATATGGTTAAGTGCAACATGTGCAGCGCAAGTCTGTCATATAGGCTACATAAAATTAACATAGAATGAATTATAGAACATTATAATGGTGTGCTTGAGACACAATTTTGTGCTTTTAATGGTGAGACTTTGTTTTTGTAATCAGGCTCTCAAAAAATGTATACAATGTAATTTGAATTTAGATTTATCGGCCAATATATTGATTATCGGCTTTTAAATAATTATCGGTTATCTGTATCAGCCAAAATTTCATATCGGTGCATATGAAAAGTAATATTCAAAAAAGCATAAAGGGGCATTTTAAAGAGCCCTCATCATTGCCACATGATAATTATTAAAACAGTTCAACAAAGGACAGTTGATTTGAAGCAAAAGAGCAACGAGCAAGCAATGCTTTTACATGCACCTTTGGGTTTTTATGTGTTACTGAACTGACTGGCCAGATGAACACACAAAGTTACTCTTGTTTCAAATACCAAAGCGGTTACGTTCTTATGTCTTAATGCCAAACAAACCCTGTCAGACCACTAAACCACACAATGACACTGAGAACAGACAACAAAACAAAGAATATAACAGTGAAACTACAACAAACATTTCATTATATATATCCACAGTGAACATAGAAATGGAGGGGATAAAACACTAAAAGGGGTCTTATTATGCTTTTTTACACTTTCATTAGGGCTGCAACAAACGATTATTTTGATAATCGATTAATCTAACGATTATTAGATCGATTAATCGACTAATCGTCTATTATTTCGCAGACTAATCAGTAAGTTTGGAACGATTATTCAGCTTTTCCAATTAGTTAAAACATTGAGTTATACATATTCTAACTATAATATAAAAAAAGAAAATCACTTCAGCTTTTGAAATAGTTGTTTTAATGAACTTTGAGCCAATTAAACAGGTCATTCTCTTTAAGTTTTCAGATTTCGGTCCAACTCAAATCACACACAAATGCTCTCTAAGCATTGTTTAATAGGCCCACTGCTTTTCTTAGAACTGAAACAGAAAAAGGGACATTTACTTCAGGACACAAAGAATGGTAAAATATTAATCTGCAAACAATTATTATAATTATAAAATTACAATCTTTTTTTACATGACAATTTAGCTGACAGAGACGTTCTCATTCACCTTTTAATTTATAGTATGATAAAGTAACTGCCATGATATTCTTCCTATATCATAGGAAGGATATAACATCTCGTTTTGTAAGTCTTCATGATTATTGAACAAAATACAGGCAAGTGATAAGACTATAATAATACCTAATATACTAATAGTGTTACAATAATAAAAACAGCCCTGACTCCTAAGCTCGATCAAGCTTTATTCTATACAAAATAAGTCATCACATTACTGTAATTATATTACTATTGATAATATTATTACTATTATTAGTAGTATTGCATTCTCTAATAAAGAAAGATTTGCCGCTGGTTGGTTAGCTCCAGCTGGAGAACACTCACTTCTCACCGGCTCCTCTTTTGCCGGGATGTTTCCTCTTGCACCCCAACATTTCACACGACAGCATTCTTGATTTGAAGTTTTGTGAAACTTTCCCAAACCTAAACCTTGCTAGTTCGGATTCGTTTGCACTGTTATAATTCGCGCTGTTTTCTCTTCTACCGCAATAGCATTTGTAAGGGCTGCACTACACTCTAGCGCTACAGCGCCGTAGCGGTCAAATCGCGGGATTGCAGGCCCTTACATTAGGTCACGTGAGATCAAACGACTACTCGACAACAAAGATATTTGTCGACAAATTTTTATTGTCGACGTTGTCGACAACGTCGACTAATCGTTGCAGCCCTAACTTTCATCTTTCTTTAGTGTGTCATGTTGCTGTTTGAGGATGAAAAAGCTCTGCAAAGTCACAAAGTCCCTCCAGCAGGAGTTCTTCTCTATATCAGAGTCAGTGTTTCTGAACTCCCTGAAACGCCTCCATTGTAGTCTTGAGTTTTCTACGTCACAATATTCCTCATTTAAATAATTCATACGCAGAATAAAGGGGCGGGGCCTGGTTGAGTTAGTTCGTAGTGTGTTAAACTGGCGGTTATGGAAAGGGGCGGGACATTTCCCAAACACACTCGAAGCGCTCGACCAATCACAACACACTGATCCAGCCGACCAATCAGAGCACAGTGTGCTTTTCAGAAGGAGGGGCTTCATAGAGACAGGAGCTAAACAGAGCGTTACTGACAGACTGGGAAGAGAGGAGCCGCAACAATGGAGAATATAATGTGTTTTTTAAACATTCAACCATGCATGAAAACCTGTTCTAGTAGAGCCCAAAAACAACAGAATAGGTCCCCTTTAAATATAAAAGCTACATTTCAAACTAGACCACAGTGATTAATTTGCAGCACAAAGATAAATATTCTTCTTGACAAAGGTTAGTGACCTCGAAAAGGTCAACGGTAGTTAATAACCTGTAATCCTCCAGGGGTGTGTTGCCTTTTCAATCAACCGACCTTTCACCCGAGGAAGCAGTTACTCGAGAAAGCTCGAAGATGGAGGTGAGCAGTTAAACAGGGTTTTCCTCAAGGAAAAAAGAGAGAAAAACACCTCAGAACTGCACCTCTGACCGCAGGTTAAGCTGTTGACAATGTGAAGTGGAATCACACCCACAAGGGCTCGTCCGACAAGCTGGAACAGCGCTCGACAAATATTTCATTTCTGCTCCAACACGTCCACATCATCCCCTGCTGTAGGCGAGACCTGTCATTTCAACAGAGCATTTTGCAACTCCTAAAAAACATAACAACAGCGTGTTGGAGAGCGCAGACCCAAAACAGCAACGAAAAACCATATTTCCGTCAAGGAACCAATTCCAGGATTCTGAATGTTTAGCAAACAAAGCAGCAAGTGTGCTTGTTACGGGGGAGATTTTGGCGAAAATACCTGGATTTGTTGATTATTTGCTCCGACAGCTCCTGAAACGTTATTTACAATAGCGCAGATGTTGTTTAAAACGTAACATTTTGATTATTTCCTTGCCTTGCGAAACCAAGACAGATGTCAGATGTAGACACAGATTTGTTTACAAGCTTGTAAAATAGCATGCAAGTCAGTAACCTCCTAAACGCAATAATGTTGAATCTAGTTGAAATGCTCAAGCGATGGACCCTGCGATAAGTCCATGCAATATCTTATATCGTTTGCTGTTAAAGATAGAGCTTATGGAACAAAAAACAGGCAAAAAATATCCTGATGTGCTGGTAAGCAACTACGACCCACAACACAACACACTAGCTTCATGAAGGCTATTAGATCATTTTATCCAAAAGCATCTTACATTGCATTAAAGATACACTACAAGACAAAAATAATGAAGGTTCTCTGATGCTGATCAAGGCTGCATTTATTTGATCAAAAAAAAAAAAAAAACAGTAAAATCAGTAATTTTGTGAAACATTATTACAATTTAAAATAAAAGTTTCTATGTGAATATATAGTAAAGTGTAATTTATTCCTGTGATCACAGCTGAGTTTTCAGCATCATTACTCCAGTCTTCAGTGTCACATGATCCTTCAGAAATCACTCTAATATGCTGATTTGATGCTCATTTATTATCAATTATGACTGGTGCTCAATTATTAATAATGGTTCTTATTATTATTATAAGCTTTTGCTGCATTAGATTTTTCCGAAAACTATGATTAATCTTTTCAGGATTCTTTGATGAATAGAAAGTTCAAAAGAACAGCATTTATTTGAAATCGAAATCTTTTGTAACATTATAATTCACAAGTTCACACAAACAAATACTGTAAGTCAGATGGAGTAAATGGTGCGTATTTTGGCGTACTGTCCGAGGAGAGGACTCCGATCTCATTATATATATGTCCAATCATGCTGATAGACGTGGTAATTGCTGATGACGAGTTGATTGGACATCCATCCATCCATCCATCCATCCATCCATCCATCCGTGCTCCTCTCGAACTTTGTTAATAAAACATCATATGTCTTTAATGCATAAGGATGCATTAAATTAATCAAAAGTGACATTAAAGTATTAATTTCCTCTTTTTTTTTATCTTATCCCAAACTTTTGATTATCACTGTTTCCACAGAAATCTGAAGCAGCACAACTGTTTTCAACACTGATAATAATCATAAATGTTTCTTGAGCATCAAATCATCATATTAGAGTGATTTCTGAAGGATCATGTGACACTGAAGACTGGAGTAATGATGCTGAATATTCAGCTTTGATCACAGGAATAAATTACACTTTACTACATATTCACATAGAAAACAGTTACTTTAAATTGTAATAATATTTCACAAAATTACTGATTTTACTGTATTTTTGATCAAATAAAGGCAGCCATGGTGAGCAGAATAGACTTCTCACAAAATATCTTTAAAATCTCACTGACCCCAAACTTTAGAATGGTAATATCCTCGTAATTCTGTATTTGAGATTCGCAAACAAAACATTCAAAGCTTGACTTTCAAATATGTTTTGATAGCATCTAATTTCAATAGCAAAAGCATCATTAGATTTGGTTATGCGAATTAATTCAGTGCAACAGTTCAACTGTCCATTTTAAAGGCACACTATGCAAGAATTGTACCTTGATATAACAGCTTCAAAGTCATTTCGGTGGTAAACAAACTCATAGTAGGGCGAATCATCCTGGTAATAAAGCTTGGCGGGGTCGCCGCTGGAAAAACCAGCAATGCAAGTTTGAGAGGAGCGCCCCCGACAAATCTCGCGAGAATCACGACTTGCTTTACGGCAACGACGTCACACACATCAACAACCACATATGAAGCACGAAGACACTTGCGCGCATTTCAGACGTGATACTTGACGATGGAAAAAGCAAAGAAAACGCGGTCGGAAGAGACTTGGAAAAGGAAAAGAGAATCTGACCGCGCGAGGAACCGGAAAAGAGTCCCTGATTCGCCCTCGCTATGTGTGTGCGTGTTGTGTGAGTGAGCGCGAGGGCGGGCGCGGCTGATGAGCTGATCAGCGCCAGCTGTTTTGAATGAGGATGTCCGATATATTGTTTGTTACCTCGTCCTGTCTTTGTCAGTTGGTTGTTGAGGCTACCAGGGTTCTACTCGCCGTGTTCTCCTGCATTCCACTCCTGTACCATACAGTGGTTTCCTGAGATTTTCCCGGAGGAATTTCTACCTGTTCCTGCATCTGTGTCTGCCCACTGCGTCCCTGCGTTGCCGAGCCTGAGTCTTCTTCTGTCTGCTTCCATTTTGACCCACACGGATATCTACTATTGTGCTCAATAAATTACTGTTTACTCGCAACTGAATCCTTTGACTATTTCCTTGTGACAGTCCCACTCGGTCGGGCTTTCACTAGTTGGCGCGAGCTAAAAAGCAGCACTGGATTCAACCGCGATGCTGACCTGGCGATCTTGTTGATGGATTAAGTAGCCTAAATCTCTTATTTCTAAACTTGATTGCATTCTATGTTGTTGCGCTTGCTTGTAGTATGCCATTTTTTTACGATGCTGTTCATTCATCCATTGTTGATAATTAGACCAGTCCAAAAATGTCCACATATGTCTAGATAGCTATTTACGACAGTGTAAGTGTTCCACAGCGACTATAGGGGTCACTGTTTGACTAAAACACAATTTCTGCATAATGTGCCTTTAAAGAACTGATTCAAAACTCCTAATCAAATAATTAGATATATTGGCTAGCCCTAGTTGAAATCATATATACCGTAAATATTCAATAATGTCGCCCATGCCACCAAACACCGTATTTTAAACAGTTTATTTGCCATAATCACAAATCACCTTCCATTCAAAAGAAAACAGTTACTTTAAATTGTAATAATATTTCACAATATTACTGATTTTACTGTATTTTTGATCAAATAACATAACTTTCAGCTTTGATCACAGGAATAAATGACATTTCTATATATATATATATATATATATATATATAAACATTCAAAAGGCTTTTCCAATGCCAAGGAAATCTCATCTTGACAGTCTCGGCTGCTTCAGCAACAGAAACGCAGTGAATGTACAAGTCTGTATTGAGATCTTGTCTCTCTGAGCTTGAAATCCTCTGGGAAAGAGATGGACACTTTTCTGCTCCATTACTAGAAGTCAACAGCACAGGAACGTGTACATCGCACAAGTGGAAAAGCAGATTTTTGGGATAAGATCTATGTGGAAAGAACTAAAAGTCATCAAAAACAGCAGTCTTTCCAAACACATTACTGATGACACTTGACAAGCATGAAATGTCTTTTTCTACTAGACTACGGGATGAAGGGAGGTATTATAGAAGTCATCAGCTCTGTCTGGTGGTTTCTGAACTGTCCACATTCTCATGAATCAGAGATTCTGGTTTATGAAGCCAAGTATTACTGCACTTTCCAAGAAAAGAGGGTATAACTTTCTTTAATAAAGTGTTATTGAAATAAAGGTGGTGATTAACTTCCAGAAAAGGATAAACACACAGTACACTACTTTTCAAGAGTTTGGGGTCAGTAAGACTTTTTTCAAAGCATTGTATTTATTCAGCAAGTATGCATTAAATAGATTTTTAAAAAGTAACAGTAAAAATAGAGTGATTTCTGAAGGATCATGTGACTCTGAAGACTGGAGTAATGATGCTGAAAATTCAGCTTTGATCACAGGAATAAATTACACTTTACTATATATTCACATAGAAAACAGCTATTTTTAAATTGCAATAATATTTCACAATATTACTGTATTTTGATCAAATAAACGCAGAATCAAATAAATAGCTTTAGTAAGCATGAGACTTTTTGCTGAACACAAACTTCATTAAAATTTTTAAAATGTCAGAAAGAGTAATAAGTACAAGAAACAGGGTTGAAGATTTATCTTAAATAAAATGTAAAAAAAATAATAATAAAATAAAATAAATAAATAAATGAAACTAGCTAGTCTGGGACCAAATAATATATTTACATTAATATTATTATTTATATATATATATATTTATATATTAGCATTTTCTCTCACAGAGAAAAGCAGGAACAGGAAACAATAAATCAAAATCAAATTCTACAGTGATCTTACTCATGTACACGGAAAACTGTACAGAATGGGTAATAGGGATTCATTTTATGATAGAGGGGACAGGGATTGTTCGGATTATAACTCAAAAGGTGCGGAGGCATTGGAAAGGTAGCCAGAGGAATGAGTGCTAACACACCACTGCATTGTGGGATCAGTTGTTGTCTTTGCTCTGCTAAACAGTTTCTAAGTTACTCAATATGTCATGTATTTACATTCCACAGGATAACAGTGGAAAAGACGAATACTGTTAAACAAACAGGTGAACGGCATCTGTGAGTCACCAGGAAAACATTGCTGGGAGGGCGGAGCCACAGTGGGAGGAGGGCGGAGCCACAGCGGGAGGAGCCAGAGCAGCAGGAGGGCGGAGCCACAGTGGGAGGAGGGCGGAGCCACAGCGGGAGGAGCCACAGTGGGAGGAGCCACAGCAGGAGGAGGGAGGAGCCACAGCAGCAGGAGGGCGGAGCCACAGCTGGAGGAGGGCGTGGCAGAGAGGAGGCAGTGTGTTGAAATGAAACACGGCCCAAGATAGGCCAAGCTCCTGTAAAAAAGTTAGGCCTATTTGAACAACTAAAATAAGCTCCTGGCCATTTCAAATCCATTATTTATATATCTACACTTCCTCTGTTTATGGAACCCATGTAGAAGAAACGGAGGAAAAGAGAGAGAAAAGGCACATGGGAAAAGAGACGGGCAGTTTTGCCTGGCGACTCTCATGAACAGATTCTTTTTAATGAATGAAAAACATTCTGCTTCCTTTTCCGGAATTAATGACTTTGATATTTGTTTTTAGCGAATCATACGTAGTTCATTTAAATAGCTGTTAATGTGAAAAAGTTATAAAACCAATATATATACAAAAAGTACTAGAAGATTCATTAATGTAAACAGAATTATTATATTCCATATGATTCCCTTCCTTCATAACTTTAATGGACAAAAATCAACATCAATCCAAATCCTGGTCCTGAGTAAAGACAAGTTCTTCTTCACGTTTTTCGACAACTTTGTAACTGAAAGCAAAATGCTTTGTACATTTGAAGAGAATCATTAACCTACCTAAGCTTATCTATGCCAACCAATCAGAGCAGTCGAGCCGCTCCAGGAATCCAGCAGCTGTCTCCTGATTGGCTGCTTTTCCCGCCAAAATGAGCCATGGCGGCTCCAGTTCGCCAGACTTCGTTTAAACTCTTTCGAGTGACGCCCATTGATCGCCCGTCACTGGACCAAGGCCACTTTAGCTTTTCAGCGCTCCTCATTAAATAGACTTGTGTTTGCGGTAGATCTCTAACAATGGCACGATCAGTGTCTCACACACACACACACTCACAGAATCAATACTAGAGCATCCAAGCACAGCATTTCTGTGTGATAAACGAGTCACAAAAGAAACTCAAGGTTACTTCGGATCCCTTAAGCAAGCTGCCGCTTCAGTGTATTCGGGTGCGTTTAACTTTTGTTCAAACGCCCTTTTGGAAAGTGAAAGAAGCTAAACTGTAGGATTATGTCTATCTGTGGGATCTATTGTTACAATATGTGTCCCATTTGCATTAGAAATGATCTCAAATATAAAGAGATTATTTAGGATGAGGATTATACGCCTGTGCAAAACACATCAGATAAAATGGTAATCTCTATAAACAAATCCTGCAAATAATCCATCCAGCAGAGGCTCAGCACGAGCAATCCTTCATCTCAGCTCACACACACACACACACACACAGGGGTCATCATCTGGTGCTGAGATCTTCTGTGCCGGACACCAGTTGAGGAGCTACTGGGATCAGATGATGCTTTCCTTGTAAAACACAGGACACATGAATGTACTGTACAAAAAAATGTGTTCCTTTTGCTGTTAATATTCCACAAACTGCTTTAAAAGTTAGAATTGAGCAAGCACTGCAGGAAAAAAACTAAATGAAAAAATAAAATGAAAACAAAATAATAATAAAAAAACAGCAAAATAAACAAAACAAAAAAGTTTTTAAATTTTATATTTTAAATCCAATTTTGTAGTAACTTTTTTTTTTGCCATTGTGGCAAATAAATAAATGTTACTTTGTATTATGTATTTTAATCCAATTTTGTACAAAAAATAATTATGGTCATTATGGCCAACAACAAGCAAACAAATAAATAAATAAATACATAAAAAACAAACATAAATAAAATTTTGTTAAATAATAATAATAATTATATATATATATATATATATATATATATATATATATATATATATATATATTATATTATATTATATTATATTATAATATATTATAATATATTATACTATATTATATTAAAATAATAATTATGGCCAATGTAGCAAATAAGGCCATCCGCATATTTCTTGCAAGTGGAAAATATGCATTGTGCTCACAGTATGCATGCTGCACATTACTGTGAGTATGGTAGTACATGAAGTGCATACTTCTCCCACATATACAGTATTTGGCTTGTTTATGGCATTAAGATCTGCACATTTTTGCATGCCGTCATGATTGAATATGACAGCTGAGAAAGAGTGTGCAGAACACCAAGCTAACAGTGCAGCTGTGTGCCGAGGAAAACACACACAAGCTCATCAAAGTTTCAGGCACGTTACTCGTTCCTCCAGCAAGAGTTTGGCACAAACACACTTCAGGCAGATCCGAACTCATTCCAGAGGAGAAGACTTTAACACACTCACATGTGCAGGGCAACAGAGCTGTTATAGCAGAGCAATACTACATCATGTCAATCGCTTCTCTGCAGTGAAATGATCACAGCCTTTTAAAATGCCTTCCAGTGATGTGAATGACACACTGTCCCGTTCCCCTGCGGATACCGAGCCATTGTCCAGAAGTTCTGCTCATATTTCCCCAGCAAATCGTAATCTTGCACTGATCACTGGTTATGGCATTTTATTATGAGTTTATGATTCTCAGTTCACTGTATCTTTACATTTCAGAGCTGGACAATATAGCCTAGCTAAAAATATAAAAATGTTATTATCACATTCAATTTGAAATGCTTTTGAAAAACAATCAAAAAATATATCAACAGTTTTATATTGACCATTTATTATGTGTACAAATGATATTTTATGCATTTAAATTAATATTACAATATTATGCATTTAAAGTTACAAAATTATTGCCAATAGATTTAATGTAAAAAGAAAAAGAAAAAAGTTTTGCACAACATTTTGTCACTGAATTAAGAAAAGGGACTATGATATTTAATACATTTTGATTAGAAGAACAATATAACAAAACATAATAAAAAGTCATATTTAAAAAATTAAAGTTATTAATATCAATCGAATAATATTGTTATATTTCGTTTTTGTAGAAGTCGTCATATTTGGGAAATCTTCTACAGCGCTGAATGGGTGACGACAGCAAATATATCTGCATTTGCTCTAAAAGCAAAAGAAAGAAAGCGTTTTCACAACTTTCCAAAAGAGGGGAAAAAAATATCGAGAGATTGATTAGAGCCGTCAGACGAGAGAAAGACACCGTCACTCCCTCAGCCGGTGTATCAGAAACATCTTCACTCCAACACTAATTCGTTTTTGTCATTTACTAACAAGGTAATAAAACACAAAGTATAGCAATGTGCATTACATTTTTTAAAAATGAAAACATTTGTGATATTGTTAACTGTGGAAACATCACAGTCTGTGAAAAGGGTCCATCATGAAATATATCTGAGTCAAACGGCTTCTGGAACAAGAACAAATGTGGGCGGGGCTTGATTTGGGGGAATTGATTGGATGGTTGTGGTTTGCTATTGGCTGATCTCATGTGAGTGACAGGTTGCCCCGCCCTCCTCAATAAATACTGCAATATTCCATAAAAAAAAAATAGAATTTCAATTTTGATTTCATTGTGACTAAAATCACGGAACTTATAAAGCCTAATTAACCTAATAAATGATGTTTAGAAGATTAAATCTCTCATATTCGCTACACAACATTTTGGAAACTCTCTAAATATGGCGGTGGATTTAATTTACATTTAATTTAACATAAAATACAAAAATTTGGGGGGGGCAAGAATATTGCTTCATACAACAAAAACAATATATTGTGAAAATTCAATATACCGTCCAGCGTCCATGAAAAGCTCTGTTCCCGTTCCTCCATATCCTCGCTAAACTCACATGCTTCAGATATGTTCACCTACACTTTCCGATTGCATCATCTCAGTTGCTAAAGGTCAAAGGTCACTGCCGAAAGTGAGACGGAAAGTGATAATTGGTCACCGGGGAAGCAGTGTCAAGGGAAGGATTGATGTGGGATTCTCTGGGATCATTATAATGCTACCGGGAGAACACAGAAGGGGCGGCTCTACGAGGCTGAACACACACAGACCGACAGCCTTCCTTATCAATGCAAGTGCACACACACGCAAATATGGATGGATATGATACTAGGTTACTAATGTTGGGATTAGTAATCTAGTCACTTGTTCTACCAATGACCTTTAAGGGGATCACTCACCCAAAAGCTATATTCTGTTATCAATTACTCATCCTCGTTTCATTCCAAACCCAGTATTTTTTCAGTAGAGGACAAAAGTAGAAAGCTACTGTGCTGTATGACTTATAGTTATGAATGACATAAAGTATAAAACTCTGTTAATCTGGTGCAAAAAGGGAGTAAATCTCCCCTTGAATGTCTGTGTGTGTGTGTTTAGGCTTTATACAGACCTGAATTCCCTCCGTCTGGTCGGCGGCTTGTATCGACAAATGACCTAACAATACTCACTGCGCTAATTCCCAGACATCACACCCATCATCAGCGCTGAAAGACTGGGATCAACACAAATCTTCACGCTTACAGATCGGCTACACTCATAAAATAAAGGCTCCAAATGGGGGGGTTTTCCCAGCGATGCAATAAATTAAGCATTTTTGGTTCCACAAAGAATCTTTCACTGAAAAGTTCTTAAAAGAACCATTTTTTCTCTCCGTAAAGAACATATCAATCATCTAACGAACAATTTTCCACTATAAAGACAGGACTGGTGGCCAGTGCCTGTTGGGCAAGCATTTTGATAGCTGATTTTTCTCTGTTCAAAGAACTATGACACTGGCACAAAGACCAGCTGAACTAAGTTGTCACTTCACCTATTGATATGAGAAAACATAACAAGCCCAAAAATCCCTATAATAAGTGGATATGGCAACGCTGCAAATGCGCAAATGAGTATGAAAGAACACACACCAGGGCGAGACACGAGTGCAATGGTCAAACATGTTCTTCAAGTGCATGTTTACATATAGAAAAAGAATG
Organism: Rhinichthys klamathensis goyatoka; assembly: GCF_029890125.1. NCBI lineage: Eukaryota > Metazoa > Chordata > Actinopteri > Cypriniformes > Leuciscidae > Rhinichthys > Rhinichthys klamathensis. The sequence continues at coordinate 1,004,393 of NW_026606964.1, forward strand.
GAAAAGTAGTAGAGTGAAATGGGGGAAAAAAAATTAAGTCCCCCGTAGTCAATAATTGTATCTCTTAAAACTCATCTTTGATCACCAAAATGACATATTTAAAAAAAAAATCCTTGAAAAAAATTTCTTCATGTCTTAAAATATCTTGAATGTAACTCGACACCCTTGCCTCATTTAGTATGCGCGGTTCTATGAATATGCAAATATTCCCCGCCTCCACTTACTCACTAAGCTCAGAGATCCACTGGTTGACGATCACACGTTGATCTGATTGGTTACAAGGTCGTTTGTGACGTCAGAAACACCAGCGATTTCAAACCGTGTTTTTGAGACTGTCTTTGGTTTACTGCAGTTTTAAGCAGAAAATACTCGGCAATGGGTGTTGATTTATGAATTTACACATGGTTTGTCTTAAAGCATATTAAAAACACCATATAGACATGCAAAAATAATAAAAGCTTGATTTTCACCACAGGTTTTTCCAACAAAATTAACAAATATTATACATGGTTATACACGCTCACTCACATAGCTAACATTACTTAAATAAATGCACAGCCAAATATCTCTGACACCAAAATCATAAGCAAAAATAAGAAATTAATAAGGGGAAAAAATTGTTTGTTAAAGTTAGGATAAACAATGTTTTTCATTAACACTTTTTGTTATACTGGTTGAAACTCTCAATCGCAATCAATAATAGAAGAGGTCTAAATATTTTTTAAAATTACATATCATCTGTGCAAGTCTCCGGACCAAAGAAATGTTCGCCATCTCATTGCTAATGTAATTAGGAGATGGCAATCCATGGCGTTCCTCAGACTCGGATTTATGCGTCACTATCAACGCTGAAATGAATCTGCAGCAGTCAGGGGGTAAAGGTCAGAGCTCTTTAAGTTCATTATTATTGTAATGTTATGTGCTTTGAGACATAAAACGGTGGCTTCGCGCTTCGCTCTGGCTGTATGCGCTCGTGTGTTTGAGGAGTGGCTTTGGAGACGCTCTGAAGGGAGGCTGGGAGCTAATGCGTTCAATACTAACTCGCTAGCCTCTCCAGAATTAACTACCCTAGCTTTAAAGTTGCAGTGAAATGCAGGTAGTGACAGATCTGACCTTCAGTATTGCGATGTACATCAAAGTGAAACTGATTATTGGAGAAAAAAATAAGGAAGGAACTTGTTTTAATTAATCAGTTGTTGATCTGAATGCAACTTTGCGGTAGATTGTAAGAAAGGGGCGGAGTTTCAGCAAACTAAATGATTGCCGTTTCACGAGTTATGGCATTGTTTTATGACAAGATATGTTTCAAAAAGGAAATGAGTCGTTCACAATAAGATCAATAACACATATTTCATGTCAACTTTCACTCGTGGTGAAATTAGTTAATTTATGCGTAAAATTCACATTATATTTCATTAATTTTGAGCACATTTCATTTGCGATAATTTTATTGTACTACATCATAGATGTATCAGTATTAGATTGGAAATCAGTCACCCGTTTCTCCAGATGTTGAAATCGAAACCCATACTTGGTACAAGTTAACTAATCTAATGATGGGAAAAGATAGAAACAAATTAACATTTGATACCAGCGACAAAATAATACAAAGTCAGTGCCGGAGGAGTGAGCATCCCGACTTCTGTCATTCCAGTCCATCTTAAATGGAAAAGTTCACTTTAAAGTGACTTCTAGCCTCAACAAGTTTGGTTTTACGTAACAATACACACATATAAAACATGATCTCGCAGGCTGATCTGTCATGGCTTTATATGTAATGTGCTTCTTGAAACCAGATAAAAGGTTTTAGTCCAGTTATTAGTCATTCAACATAAAAAAACGCCATCTCTTCTAAGCATACTGTAACTCCTACACATTAGCTAAATGAGCTCCTGTTATTTCCCAATTGTTTGCTTCTGCAGAAGGTCAGAGCAAGTAAAGTGGCCAAAACAAGCATTTGCACACGCAAGTCGCACTTAAAAATGTAATTGCAAACAAACACAAAATATCTGGCAATTGTCATCTGCAAACAAATGCTATTAGTGCTTTTCTAAGAACTAACTTCACTTTTCTGAGTCATTTTTCAGTGGATGCATGAAGTCGTAAAACTTAAGGTCCTCTTCACTACAAAGAAACCTCTAGAAGGAAGGATTTCCGATCCGAAGGTCAAAGTTCGTCTGCAATTATTGCGTTTCCCTTTCAGTAAGAGACATCCAGATGTATGCGAGTCTCATAAACACAATGTATGTTTTGTGTGGACCTGTGTTTAATTACAGCCGTATGACGAGAGCACATGTGCTTCTGTTATTTGAGAGCAGGATTTCAAAGCAACACGATTCATTCAACCTTGAGTGGAAAAGTCACAATGTCGCTGTTTTTCTATGGTGCTACGGCACCTTTGTTTCACATGCAATACCATCAGCTTTATACCTAGAAATTTCAGAGCTTTATTATTCATCTCAGCCTTTTCCTTTTCATAACGCTTTGCAGGCAGTTACAAAAGCAGAGGAGAATGAGTGAATCCCAGAAAACCGGTCAAGATCGGCTGGGTCAAATAATATATAGTTTACATAAAGAAAGCAAATCATCCAAGTGGATGCTGCACACTGGTGCTGGTTGAGGAGAGACCCCCTGATATGATTGTAAAGCGCTTTGGGTGTACAGTAGTACATTTGAAAGCGCTATATAAATGCCTCATTCATTCATTCATTCAAAGCCCCTTTTTAGTCCCTTTTTGCACTGACCTTACTGTTAATTTTTTCATTTCTCTCCCTCATGTTGCAAATTTTACCATATTGCATAAAAAAAAATGTCTCATTCTCAAAAAAAAAAAGAAAATTTAAAAAATTTAAAATATTGTTTTACCATAATCCAAACAATTATCATTCTAAATGTAATGCAATTTTTTTTTAAATTGTTCATATTTTTCTACAGCCATCAAAGTTAATGTGTTACATGCAATTGATTACACACACATTTAAATTCAGCACACGCTTTTATCCAAAGCATCTTAAAAATGAGTAACATCACAAGAAATCTGTCATAAAATATGTGTACCTAATAATTACACAAAAGCCTAATCGATGATAGTTCTAATTTGCATCATTCTTGTATAGTCTATAATTTATGCTACTTTTACAAAAAAAATTATTTGTTCCTGCAAAGATTACTTATAACTCAATACTTAAAAATGACTCTGACATGTTCTTGACAGGCTTTAAAAGGGTCATATAAATGTCATTTTTGTACAAGCTAGTATGATTCTTTAGGGTCTAAATTAAAAGTTTGTAATATACTTTAATTACAAATTCTCATTAGTATTGTAAGAAAACACTTATTTTACTTGGTCAAAAACAGCTCTGTTTTCAGCACGCCGTTTCAGTGCATATGCCTTTAAATGATAATGAGCTTTGCTGACTCCGCCCCTCTGTTCTGTGCGTACACGTTTGTAACACAATAACCATAACGCGTTGTTCATTATAAACGTGGGATTATGAATTATATTGAGAACATCGTACATAGAAAACATGCCGTAATGTACCCTGAGTGTAAACCTTAGACGCATTCATTGGCCCTCATTTATCATTCTTGCTTAGAAACGGGCGTATATGTTGGCGTAAAATTATGCTTACACTCCTCTCACCGCCTGATTTATGAAGTTGTGCGTACCTTTGAAATCCAGGTGTACGCAATACCTGCCCTTGATAAATCCCGCGGCTGAAAACGATCGTCATTAGAATAGCACGCCCCTATATATTCAAGTCTCCGCTTCCCCCACGCCCTCATTTTACGCCATGGACACACGGAAGACGGCACAGAAGAGAAACTTCTCCGACGTGGGGCCGAAATGACCTATCACAATGCAATATTTTTGAATGCAATTAGCATTCAATTTCGAATCACGTCACATGTATTGGGGTGTACAATAGTGATGATGATGATGATGTGGAGTACCATTCATTCACATTAATAATTGCATGACAATTTGTAATATTCTTCTTCTTATTATGATTTTTATTATTAATGACGCTTATTGTTATTTAGAATGTAAGTGCAGAAAATGTTTGTCTTTTATCTTGTATTTTTGCGTGTACGTTTCCAGGTGGTTTGGTCACATGGGTATCGGTGGGTATATACCTGGTAGTATTTCCTGTTTGGTTCATTGTGTAGAGAGGGGGTGAGTAGCGGGGAGTGCTCACTTTCTGTTGACCGTTTATACGGATCTTTATCATGTTTTACGTGGATAGTCTGTTATCATGCCAATAAAATGTTATTGGTTATTCAATGAAAGAAAACGCGTCACGGATATTTCCTGCTGCTTAGCCTCTCAGCGGCTATAGGGTGCCGCTACATTAGTCAACAGAAAACCTGCATAATTTATGGATTATGGACGCGACTTGGAAACGGCTGTTTCTGCATACAGCATGTTGTGGCGGACGTGCATCATGAAGTAGATTGACGGACACGACGCACATACAGACGGCAAACGAGGTATGTTGGCGGTTTTAATGGATTGTGCTGTATCACCGTTGTGGAAGACGCTGTTGTAGTCGTTGGATTGGAGTTGGGTTGAATGCGCTTTGTGCTGCTCGTGCATATTTATGGGCTCTCGTGTGCTGCCTTGTTACGTTCATTCATTGTTTGGCTCTGTGAGCGCGCTGTTTGAAACGGAGCTCACATTGTCCGTTGCGTTGGAGAATGATGGATTCTGAGGATATGGAGCACGCTGCTGGTAGCGGCAAACGAGAGCATAAACCCACGGCAAAAGCCCTGGTGGCTAAAATTGAAGCCTTGCAAAGGGATCGCAAGAGTAAAGTGAATAAAGTGAAGAGTTTGATTGGGTCAATGAAAGAGCTGATGATATGCGATGACAATGCGTCTCAAGTGTGTTCTATGCTGAAAACGACACAGCTGCTTATGGATGATGCATCTGCGCTGCATAAAGGAGTATTGCCTCTACTTCCTCCGGAGGAACAAAGTAAACAAAATGAATGGTTTGACTCCATTTTGGAACATTACAATGGCTTTGTGGATGACGTTAAACAATGGATGAATGAAGTTGGGAAATTGAATACCTGCACCGCTCCTTCTAATATCTGCGGGCCTGTGGTTGAGGAAGCCATATATACAACATCTCAAGGGGTTTGTGCATCTGATATTTCACCCTCTGCTGACGTGGTGTCCACGACACACAATACTCAGCCCTCTAATGTACATCTACAAGCTGGAATGGATTCTGGGAACCTCGAAAATGAAATTCAACCAATGGACAGCGCTTCAAATATAAGCAGTAAAAGATCTTCTGGAGTTACATCTCATGGGTCTCGATCATGCCGATCTTCCATTCGTCTTAAGGCTGAGGCAGAACTGGCTGCTTTATTGGCTTCTCAACAAATGCTGCAAAGGAAACATGATTTAGAGGAACAGGAGGAACTGTTGAGGAGAAGGAGGGAAAAACTGGAGTTGGAAACTAAATTAGCAGAGTCAATGGCAAGAGTAAAGGTGTATCAAGACGTTCATTCTGCATCTCATTCATCTGCGGATAGGACTATGTCGAAACCCCTTCATTCGGTGGCGGAACCATTTGTTCCTTCTGCTAATGTGCCATCAGCATCAGAGTCCATACCTGTAACACGTACATCACATGTCGATAATATACAAAGGATTTCAAATTATTCTCTATCTCAGTCAGGACAACAACAATCAACAAGATCTAAAATGAAACCTTCACAATCTACATTGCCTAATAGGTCATCATTGGATAATCAGAATAGTGAATATGCTCATGGGTCAGGATCAAGTTTTCAAATTGACGCAAGCCATACAAGCATGCTTCAGCTTATGGGTAAGCAGAATGAAATAGCTACCCTATTGGTTAAACAGCATAACTTGTCTTCACTTCCACCCAGAGAAATACAGTACTTTGATGGAGATCCATTGCGCTTTCATGAGTTTATGCGCACATTTGAGGAAGTTGTGGAAAAGAAGGCAGACAACCCAGGAGATTGTCTGCACTTTCTGGAGCAATATACACGAGGACAGTCGAAAGAACTTGTCAGAAGTTGCCAGCTCATGACCCCGTTACAAGGTTACTTAAAGGCTAAGGCATTGCTTAAGGAGAACTTTGGTAATGAGGTAAAAATTGCTTCGTCATATATGGAAAAGGCTCTTTCATGGAAAGCTATAAAATCTGAAGATGCTAAGTCTCTGCAAGAGTATGGTCTTTTCCTAAGGAGTTGTTGCAACGCTATGCAAGATATTAACTATATGAATGAGCTGAATTTCACCACTAACATGCAAATTATCCTCTCAAAGCTTCCTTATAAACTCAAAGACAGATGGAGAGTCGTTGCATATGAGTTAAAGGAGCGACGCCACAATCAAACCACCTTTTCTGATGTTGTTGACTTCATCGAGAAACAAGTAAAAATTCTATCTGACCCTGTATTTGGTAATATTCAGGATGTATCACCTGCTGGAGGTAGGAAGACTAATTTCAAAGCAAGTCAGCCAAAAACTAGAAGCAGCTTTGCAACCACTGTCACTGCTATACCTGAAATGAAAGAACACCATAAGATATCAACCAACAGAACCTGTCTCTTTTGTAGTGGTGAACACATACTGGATGTCTGTAATAAACTTATCAGAAAAAGTCATAGAGAAAAGATGAACTTTCTGATGACGAGAGGAATTTGCTTTGGCTGCTTGCATACAGGTCACCTCAGTAGGGACTGCAAAAGGAGAAGTATCTGTAATATATGTAGTCTTAAACACCCCAGTCTTCTTCACATTTATTCTCATGAGAAGGTAGATACTTTGGACCAGAAGAAAGCTGAGTTCAATTCAGCAGTAGCTAGTGCCATGGTCTCTCTCCAAACTAGTGGGCTTACTGGGGCTGGTAACGACAGCTGTGCGTTACCTATCGTTCCAGTTTGTGTTAAATCAAGAAAGGGAAACAGTGTGGTGAGGACGTATGCTTTTCTTGATTCTGGAAGTTCTGCTTCTTTCTGTACGGAAAGTTTGATGAACAAGCTCAATCTCCCCGGAAAGAGAGTTAATATTCTTCTCAGAACTATGAGTCAAGATAAATCAGTCGGTAGCTACGTTCTAAAGGATTTAGAGATTTCTGGGTTGAGTCAAGAATATTACTGTGCATTGCCCGAAGTGTATACTCAAAAGAGCATGCCTGTGACCACAGCAAATATCGCCTCACAGAAAGATCTTGAACGTTGGCCTTATTTGAGTCATATTTGTCTACCTATGATTAATGCTGGCATTGAGCTTTTGATTGGAGCTAATGTTCCAGAAGCACTGGAGCCTTGGGAGGTCATACGTAGTCAAAATAATGGCCCATATGCTGTAAGGACCCTGTTCGGATGGACTGTTAACGGACCACTTAAAGGAGTAGGCATGAATGGAGATGATGCTGCCAACCAACTTCCTGTGACTGTGAATAGGATTGCAGTAATGAAGTTGGAAGAGTTGTGGAAGCAGCAATTTAAGGCCGATTTTCCAGAGACTGCTCATGAAGAAATGGTAGGAACATCTAAAGAAGATCAGCAGTTTATGAATTTTGTGTCCAATTCAGCAAGACTGATTAAGGGTCATTATTACATCGGTCTACCATTCAGAAATGCTGAAGTAGTCATGCCTATGAACAGGAGAATTGCAGAACAACGTGCTTTAACTCTTCAAAAAAGGTTTAAAGTGAATTCTTCCTTTCATGCAGATTACACCACCTTTATGGAGGATGTGATCCATAAGGGTTATGCAGAAAGGGTACCGGCGGCTGAACTGGAGAGACGTGACGGACGTCTGTGGTATTTGCCCCATCACGGTGTATATCATCTCAAGAAACACAAGATTAGGGTTGTGTTTGATTGTGGAGCTTCTTATCAGGGTACATCACTGAATAGCAAGCTTCTACAAGGTCCAGACTTAACCAGTTCACTGGTGAGTGTACTTCTACGATTTAGGCTGGAACATGTTGCCTTGATGGCCGACATTGAAGCCATGTTCCATCAAATCAGAGTTCACCCAGAAGATTGTGATCTCTTGAGATTTCTGTGGTGGCCAGAAGGTAATGTAAACGGCAGTCTGGAGGAATACAGAATGGTGGTCCATCTATTTGGGGCTACATCATCACCAAGTTGCTCGAGTTTTGCATTGAGGAAATGTGCAATGGATCAAAAGGATCTATTCGACCCCAAGACAATGGATGTCGTTTTCAATAATTTCTATGTGGATGACTGCCTTGTTTCCGTATCTTCCGAATCAGATGCTGTTCAGTTGTACAAGGATCTTACTAGTATGTGTGCTAAAGGTGGATTTCGTTTAACAAAATGGACGAGCAACAGCCGTGCTGTATTGGGTGTAGTACCTGAGAAGGACAGAGAGAAAAAGGTAAAGGATTTGGATTTCGATCGTGACACTTTGCCAGTGGAACGAGCATTAGGAGTGCAATGGTGTGCTGAATCGGATGCCTTTCAATTCAAAGTGGTAGTCAAAGATAGACCTCTTACCAGGAGAGGAATTCTCTCAGTGGTTAGTTCCATTTACGATCCTTTGGGGTTCTTGTCACCTGTGATTCTGTCTGCCAAGAGGATACTACAAGATCTATGTAGGGAGGGAATTGGATGGGACAATGAAATTCCATCAGTGTATGTTCAACGTTGGATGAACTGGCTGGATGATCTGCATCACTTGGAGAGTTTTGAGGTCAGAAGATGTTTGAAGCCTGATGGGTTTGGAGATGTAATTTCTGCTCAAATGCATCATTTTTCAGATGCTAGCGAGCAAGGATATGGCGTGGTATCCTATTTGCTGCTCCATAATGACCAACAACAGGCATATTCTACCCTCTTAGTAAGCAAGGCAAGAGTTACACCATTAAGATCCATTACAATCCCTCGCCTGGAACTTACAGCTGCCACTCTTGCAAGCCGTATTGACAAGATCTGGATGAAAGAACTCAAGATGCCCTTTCAGAACTCCGTGTTTTGGACTGACAGTACTTCGGTACTCAAATACCTTCGAAATAGCTCCTCAAGATTTAAGTGCTTTGTGGCTAATAGAGTGTCCGAAATCCTGAAGGCTTCCGATGTAGAACAATGGAGGTACGTGAATTCGTCAAGTAATCCAGCAGATTTGGCGTCTAGAGGAGTGAAGGCGGATTCACTTTTGAAGAACGAGACGTGGATTTCTGGTCCCGCATTTCTCGTTCGATCACAAAAGGAGTGGCCTATGGACCCCACCTATAGGGATGTAATATTGCCTCGTGACCCTGAGATTAAAAGGAGTGCTTTGGTAAACATGATAGAAGTCAATGAAAATCCTGACTCCATATCATATCTCTTTGATTACTTCTCCTCTTGGATTCGACTAAAGAAAGCCGTAGCATGGATCCTTCGTTTGAGACGAATCTTGATGGATCGTAGCAAGGAAAGGAAACGACTGCAGACTGTTCTTGTCTGCTCTGATATAGATCCATATCAACAAGAGATGATTATTAATCAGGAGATGCAGAAGTTTGAACCTACAGTGCGTAAGGACTTACTTTCGTTGGAAGAATTGGAAAGGGCCGAAATGGAAATCATTCGACTTTCTCAAAGAAAGAGATTCCCGGAGGAACTAAATAGTCTACGAAAGTGTGGAGTAGTCAAGCGAAATAGTCCTCTTTATAGTCTTAATCCAATACTTCAGTGTGATATCATCAAGGTTGGTGGACGTCTTGATAACGCATTGATTCCTGAACACTCTAAACACCCAATTATATTGGCAAAGGACTTACACATTTCTAACCTAATCCTGCGACAAATTCATGAAGAAGTGGGACATAGTGGACGGAATTTCATGCTGGCAACTCTTCGACAGCGATATTGGATCCCTGGAGCTAGCGTAGCCATAAGAACATTTCTGTCAAAATGTGTAGTGTGTAAAAGGTTTAACGCAATTGCAGGTCATCAACAGATGGCTGATTTACCTCATGATCGAGTCTCATCAGACAAACCACCCTTTACTCATGTTGGACTGGATTGTTTCGGTCCATTTGAAGTAAAGAGAGGAAGAACCACTCTAAAGCGTTATGGAGTCATTTTCACCTGCTTGAACATTAGAGCCGTTCACATTGAGATGGTTGCATCACTGGACACCGACTCATTCATTCACGCACTCAGACGTTTTATCGCCCGACGAGGACAAGTGGCTGAAATACGTTCAGATAATGGAACGAACTTCGTCGGGGCCGATCGTGAATTAAAAGAGGCGATACAAAATTGGAACCACAGTCAGATAAACGACGTTCTTCTACAAAAGAAAATTAAATGGACTTTCAATCCTCCTACCGGTTCACACCACGGAGGTATCTGGGAAAGGCTCATCAGATCAATAAAGAAAATACTGAACTCCATTCTTCGAGGGCAAAGTCTGAATGAAGAAGGTCTTCATACTTTCTTGTGTGAAGTAGAGTCTATACTTAACAACCGACCCATAACTAGATCATCTTTGGATCCTGACGACATGGAAGCTTTAACACCTAATCATCTTCTCCTTCTAAAAACAAAGCTTACATTACCACCTGGATTGTTTGAGCAGGAAGATTTGTATGCTCGTCGAAGATGGCGTCAAATTCAGTATTTAGCCAACCAATTTTGGAAAAGATGGATCTGTGAATATCTACCTTTACTACAAGAACGACAAAAGTGGATGGTAAAGACACGGAACTATCAGTTGGGAGATGTTGTACTGATGATGGATGAAAACGCACCAAGAAGTTCCTGGATCATGGGTAAAATTATTCACGTGATAACAGACAAAAAAGGATTCACACGGCAAGTTAAGATCAAGACTATGAGTACCTGCTTGACCAGGCCAATTACAAAAATTTGTCGTCTTCTTGAAGCTGAGGAATCTAAAGATTAGCTATGACTGACATTTGAGAGCTCTCAACTGACTTTTTTGACTTGACCTTTTTGACTTGGACTTGATCGAATTACTGACTTTACTGACTTAGACTTGACTTTTACATTAACTTTACTCCAACTTTACAATGATGAACGTTTGAGCGCTCTGGACATTCTTGCACACGTTTTTTCACATTTCCTTAAGCAATGAAAAAAAAAAAGAAGAAAAAAAAAAAGGAAAAAGAAAATCATGTATAACAATTAATTATGTAATGTATGTTAATATTGTTCATATTTTGATTGTGTCTATGATTATTGCAGGTTTATTGTGTAATAATCAGGGGCTGGAATGTAAGTGCAGAAAATGTTTGTCTTTTATCTTGTATTTTTGCGTGTACGTTTCCAGGTGGTTTGGTCACATGGGTATCGGTGGGTATATACCTGGTAGTATTTCCTGTTTGGTTCATTGTGTAGAGAGGGGGTGAGTAGCGGGGAGTGCTCACTTTCTGTTGACCGTTTATACGGATCTTTATCATGTTTTACGTGGATAGTCTGTTATCATGCCAATAAAATGTTATTGGTTATTCAATGAAAGAAAACGCGTCACGGATATTTCCTGCTGCTTAGCCTCTCAGCGGCTATAGGGTGCCGCTACATAGAAGAAGAACGTCGTTATTATTATTTGTATTATTATTATTATTTAAAAGAAGAAGAATGTATTTTTTATTATTTTGTCAGTCTGAATTATTTTTTGGTCATTGAAAGCCTTTCATTACCGAACCCAGTCCGTGCGCACCTGCCGGGCCTAACCATGAAGCGTCAGGGTAAAGCGCACAGGCTCGCAACTGAAGGAATACATATGGCTACAAATCAAATGCTTTGGTAAAGTCACACAAATTAAACATTGAAGTCCATGTTGCACAAAAATAAACACTGAAGTTTATAATTACTATGTTGTTGTTGTTGGTCATAATATATCATATCTTTTAGTTTGTCAGTGCGTTTTGTGGTGTTAGGAATTGTTTTTCTGCGCATTTCCGCACTAACTCAAAACGTGCGTACATGTACACCACCTCCTGAGCTGGCGTAGGATTTGAGCGTGCCGTACGCCAACGTCCATATTGATAAATCTCAAAGTCACCGTGGTTTTGGGTGTACGCCAGGTGTACGCTGGAAATTTGGTGTACGCACTTTTGATAAATGAGGGCCATTGTGAAGCGTGCAGCTGGCGATTTGCAAAGATTAATATAAATATTAATATAAAGTTTAATAAAACGTTACACTCACTTCAGTTCTTCTGGAGGTTCAGCAGGAACACGAATAGCTGGTACAGATCCTTTTTTCATGAGCAGCTTCTTAGCAAAACCAGCTTTATACCTCCTCGTTTATAAAGCAGTCTGGTGAGAAATGATTCGCGCAAACATGAGAGCATTGACGTTGCTCGTGGGGAATATTCCCTTCGAAAACAAACTCAGCCACTGCGTCTTCAGCGGTTCGGATTTAGGAACATTAAAATGACTGTGTTCGTTATTACACCCAAGAACAGAACACCACAATCGCTTAGACGCCATTCTGCTCATAGACAGCGCTCCAGCATATCAACAATGACCGCGCCGGTCCGCGCAGACTATGATTGACAGCTGGCTCACGAGCGAGGGCGGGTCTGTGTTGAAACGCTGCTGTCAATCAACAATCGTGGGAGGGGCTTCCGAGCGTGTGACGTCACAAGGTCGAACGGCTCAATTTAAGGCAGGGGAAAACATATAAGGAGATTAAAACAAAAACACTGGATGGATTTTTATCATTATATGATGGTTGTGTACAGGCACTGCCAACACACATTTCAGTACAATCAACTTGTAAACGTGCATGTACCATTATATGACCCCTTTAAGAGATTCACCCAAACCTATAAGCATCATCACTTCGCTGACGGAATATTAATAGGGTTGAAAGAAGAAAACATGTTTCCTGCAATAGATCAACAATCAAACAAATAAAGAGGCTCGTCTCCAATCAGACTCCTGTCTGCAACCGCCTCCTCTAAACTAGATTTATATTGACTCAAAGGAAAGTCAATGGAAAGGCTGCAGACAGCAATCTTGCAATGGAGGAGGAAAAGTTTGAGCGTCCCGAAAAAAGAAGCCTATTTATTAGTGTTATTGATGAAGAGCTTGAGTTCTCTCTGCAGACTCGCATCTCCTTATAGATCATAAGCTCATTCATCCTCTCACACTCCGGCTGACGCAGCAAACCCCTGGTCCTCCTCAGAATGAAGTGTGTTCTGGAGCGAGCATGCAACTCTCCGCTGGGAAACCAGGATCAATACCCCGCCGCCATCATTGTGCTGAGGCAGAGGTGCAGGGTGTGCCTGCTGAGACACACACACGCATGGGTGTGTGTGTGCCATGTGTGTACTGTAGTATCCAAGTCTTTGCCGTCTGCAAGGACACCCTGTCTATGAAAAGAAGGAGAATGCACCGGGAACGACTCGGGAAACACGCTCTCCGTTGAGTGTTGCATTTCAACGTGAGGTCTCTTCAAGGTGAAGGGTTTCATACAAGCTCAAGTTTCATACTTTTCAGTAAGAGTGAGATTTTTCAAGACTAGCTACCTGCAAAATATAGTCTTCTTGATTCTGTCTTTAAGGCCCTGTCTTTTTTTGGTCGATCAGATCACAAGTGGACGACACTAAATACAGGTGTAAACGGGGTCCATTTTTGACCACTTCCAGAGGGAGTTGAAAACACATTTGACCGGATTGATTTCGTAGTGTAAACGCTCATGTGGATGAATGTGTTCAAACAGCCACAAAACACCGTCTGCTCTCCGTCTACTGATATAATGAGTAAACATCACAGGAAAAGCTCTAGCCAGACTGGATTTAAGACCCAAGTTTGGTTTGAAGATGGAAAATGTACCAAGCACAATGTTCTCTCTCCATTCCTGATTTCTAACACACACTCACAGCGTCCGGCTGATCTTGAGACTGTCCGAGCAGAAACTAAAGCTGATGCTCTCCGTGTGGTTTATCATCGTCTCCGAGTGCGTTCATATGTAAATTGAGCGAGCTTATTTTGTCCATTAGATCGAAAGATCTGAAAAAACACATACATTTCCCCCCTTATAAACCCTCCCCTCAAAGAAATCAGGACAGAAGTGGATGAAAGTGGACAAAAGAGACGGATTAAAACACCAGGTGTAAACTGGTATGTCTCCCTCGTCTACTTGTGATCCGATCGACCAAAACACATCTTAATACCAGGTGTAAAGAGGACCTAAATTTTACCGCATGTATTTGTGGAGTGGAAAGTGTACATTTCTGCACCACCAGCATCACTGAACTGAAGAGCGCCAAGCGTAACCAGACTAATGTTGTGGACTGAATCTATTTAAGTATTCGTCAACACTAAAGTCACACGTCATGCACCAAATACCAAACTTAAAACTAATTTTGTCTATAAAAATTGTGAATGTAAGGCATTTTGTGAGCAACAAAAAAACTAATTTGTGAACAAAATGCACCTAGCATGTCACAAAATGCTTTTTGTCCACAACAGAATGGACAAAACAATCACGAAAGGGGAGTTTTTTGTGATTCAGCACGTCATTAATGCATTTCATTCACAAAATGCACAATCTGTGTAGAACAGAAGCATTTCATTTACTGAATTTTACATAATGTAATTCATTCAGTCCACAAAATTAGTCTGGTTGCACTCGACACCCAATAAATCTGAGTTTCAAAAATAGTAAACAGTTTTCCCAAACACTCTTCTAACCAGCCATTGGTCAGCCAAACATTTAGCCCCGCCTCGAACTCAGACCATTGGATGAGCTAGATCTATATCAGACTGGTCTGGATACTAAACAAGCAGAAGATGTTATGAAAGCTCCACAGTGTTTTGGGAAATCAACCTACAAATGACTTATTTTTAATAGTCTCTTGTTAAGTTTAGATAGAAAATGTATTAACACTGGAAACTACTGTATACACAAATCACTTTTTATATAGCCTAAATACATTCAACCCACTGTCATTAAGACGCTTTAAACAACTTTTGTCACACAAAACACAGTCCAGACAATCTATTCGCAAGGATGCAAAGAGCAAACTCAAATAATTTTCCATATTAAAGAAACGCTTTGTAAAAGGGAAAAGCTGGCAATATCAGCGTTGGTTGACCAAACTATTCAAGGCCTGTAGAACAGAAGTTCTTGGACGACGTGATGCCAAAGTTAACACAGATTGTTGAGATCTGGGCAGGAATAATAGCACAGATGCCAACTCAAGACCCGCAGGAACCGAATGCCCCTTTACAACACACCAGTACAGCCTGTAGCTCTGCACAACTACTGACAACATCCACTATTAATAATTAAACAGAGACCTCTTGACACTGAGCTGGAACACATACAAGATACTTTCTTGCACTCAAATGTTTGGCTTTGTTCAACACTTTCCACGCTCACAAATTCTGTATTATCCTCTGTACGTTCTGCAACTCCACTGGTCAAAACTTTCTCAAAGCTTCTCAATAACTATGAGGAGGATGAACTTTTCTGTTCACAAGCATGCACATGACACTTGAGCCAAAATCAACAATGTAGGTTTAAGTTCTTACTCCAAATCATAAGTACAGAAAACAGATCTGGAAGTTCATTTGTGCAGTTCAGGAATTCTAAATCAGCACGTGACTAATTTTCATACAACCAGTGCACAGCTGCCTTCAGATTTATGACCACCAATGAGAAAACATCTGTTAACTCCTCAAGTTTTCTGTCTAAATGTTCAATGGCTATCTATGGAGTTTTGACCAATGCATTTTCATGACCTTTCCATTTATGAGATAAGAATTGAATTTTTTTAATCAGAAACAGTTTCAAAACAACAACAATTTGCTCATAAATTGAACATCGCTATAGTTTGCAAGCATTTTTTTTTTCACTACACAAGCTCTTGCCATACGTTTAGAACCGGACTTCTGAATGGTTCCCACTTAACAAGGAACGTTTTTAGAATGTTGGCAAATATTTAGGCAAGGTTCTCTCAAAAGTTGAACAAACGTTCTTCCAGAAACATTAATAGAATGTTCGTTTAAATATATCTCGTCTTTAATAACGTTCTTGAAACGTTAGCACAAAACGTTATTTGTCAGATGTTCGTTTAACGTTTTTTAAACATTTACTTACTCCTTGTTTCAGAACGTATAAAAAACATTTAAAAGTAACGTTCCCATGTTTGCAAAAGTATAAAAATGGAACATTTGCATAACCAAGAAAAACATTTTGAAAACTGGGTGTTTTGAACGTTCAGAGATTTAGAAATAACGTTTTCATGACTTAAGAACGTTATCAAAACATTGTTAGCTAGTTAATGATCAGCTAGAAACCATCTTAGACCTCTAACAAACCAGTTATCCACTGTCTTTACCAGTTTAAGGTGGTCAGGGTTTGTTTTTTAACTTAGTAACTCATCAAGCAGCTGATGACCACCTTGGGCCATGCAGAAACAGAGTTGGACAAGAAAAAGATTTATAATCACTATAGAAATCTCATGACTTTTCCAGGCCACTAAATGTCCATGTTCACAGGTTTTTCATGTTCATCGGATCCCCTGTCAATCAACCATTTGAAAAGCTTAAACCTATCCATAACCATTAACTGCTAAACCACACAACCCATTATAGGCTAATTTTAAACGGTAGAACTAATAAAGGTATAGAAAGCACCATTCATCATGAATGTTTGAGTAAATAGTCAAATGATGTGTGACATTAACATAGAGTAGCTACATGTGTGGATCCAGGCTTCAGCTTGAGCGGATTTCCAGGGAAGTTTCCAGTCCTTGCCCTCCATCCGTGCCTCTAAAGTTCTCCCTACACTCCCCGTTTACTTAGACACTGTAATGCATCGCACTGTGACAAATGAGCGTTATAACAGCCGACATGTCCTGTTGGACGGAGTTTTGATCGCGAACACACAAGCGCGCGCCGAAGTTGCAACAATTTTAACAAACAACCCGTTGTGACGTAACAAACAAATGCAAAAATCTATAAACAAACACCTCAATCGGACTGATCGGGAATACCGACGACACTCTTTAATCCCCGTTCTTTCCCTTCTTTCTTTCCTTCTCCAGAAAAAGCGCCATGTTGAGAGCAGTGGTATTTTTCTCAAAAGCAGTCGACTTACCTTGGCTATGGCTTTTTTATATCTCATTGTCGCTTGCTGAATAAGACTGTGTATTTTGATATTCCCATCCCCACAGGGAACGACCACCCGGGTCCTCCCAAAACACACTGTCACTTTCATATTCGCCCGATATTCCCAGAGACTCCACAGGGAAGCGCGTGAAGTGTTGAACTCTTCAGGAAGAATCAGTAAGCGACGGCAACATTGTATCCATACAGGTAAAAAGCAGGATAAATCCTCATGTTGTGCTCCTCAGGTGGGACTGGACCACCTGTTCGGCGTCTGAGTGAGCTCGTGGCGCGGGTGAAGTGGCCGTGGGTTGGGCTTCGGTTCTCACACACACACACACACGCACACACACACACACACACACACACTCTCTTCTTCAGTCTGACTCACAGCCCGCATGTGTAGCTACATGAGGTGGATCTGTTTCAGGTTAATGATAACTACTCGTTAAATGCTAGTAGGCTGTTCCAGTGGTTACTAGCATAGGATAGCCTACTACGCTTAGTTTGGACGGGAAATTTGGCTACACTCGTAAAAATAAAGATTCCAAAGTTTATTTGTTTTTTTACAATGATCCCATAAGAGCCTTTTTTGTTTCCACAAAAAAAACTGTCAGTGATCTGATAGGAGCCATTTTTTTCTTAGTGTGAATAATAATGTTTTTCTATGTAAAGAACCTTGTGTGGAATGTAAAGGTGTTGTGGATGTTTAAAGGGATAGTTCGCCCAAAAAAAATAATTCTGTCATTAATTATTCACCCTCATGTTGTTCCAAACCCGTAAGACTTTCATTCATTTTCGGAACACAAATGAAGATCTTTTTGATGAAATCTAATAGCTTTCTGTCCCTCCATTGACAGCTACGCAATTAACTATTAAGCCCCAGAAAGGAAGTAAAGAGATCATTAATGTAATCCATGTAACTAAAGTGATACATAATGTTGTTGTTTCACAAACTCGTGTTGCTTCATAAAACTGAGGTTAAACCACTGGAGTCACATGGATTACTTTAATGATCTCTTTACTACCTTTCTGGGGCTTGGAAGAGTCAGTGGAGGGACAGAATTCATTAAAAAGATCTTAATTTGTGTTCCGAAGATGAACGAAAGTCTTACGGGTTTGGAACGACATGAGTATATAGCCTAATTAATGACAGAATTTTCATTTGTGGGTGAACTATCCCTTTAAGGATTCTTAATGGAACCAATGATGCCAATTAGTGAACCTTTATTTTCAACATCTAAAGATCCACAAGTAAATTATATAGGCTAGTCCACACTACATCCCAGTGTAGTTTATCATGTCGCCTGGACATCTCCTGTCTGATGTTGAGATTACATTACCTTACCTGTCTGATGTTGCTGAGCTCATGTGGTTTTAAGCTTGAACATGCTAGTCATTTATGATCATTAGCGAGTCCAAGCGGCCAATGATGATGATGATGATCTGATGCTGGTCTTCATCAAGCTAGACCTCCTTGAGCCAGTAACAAGATATCATGATCCAAAAAAACAAAGTGACTTTATTTTTCCAACAGTCCAACTTTCTAACATTTGCTATTCATATACTATGACTTATTTGTTAGATTTTAATTATCTTGAAATCTTTTAAGACATAAATGTAAAACTGCATCCACATTTAGCAAAAACAGGTTTATTTATTTCCTTTCCAGTGAATACATTGGACAGATTCACAGCGCTTGTTTACAAGACAGATATCGTGTCTTTCATACTAGTTCAAGAGACTGTGTGGTCCATCGGTCTTTAGAAAACGTTTTTTATCAGTCAAGACAAAATTTTAATACGTTTTGACAAAAATAACCTTTTCTTATTATTTCTGCTTTTTATAATGCATAACGCCCCCTTGTGGTAGAAGCAGAGGCTTTGTCCTGAAGTATATGCTCTTCTCTTCTAATGAAGATTTATTAATTTCTGAAGCATCCAGTGACTTGACATCTGTGTATCTGCAAAATGTCAGGCTTACGTAAGATGATGTATATTGTACAGAAATATTTTGCTGATGACACACACAGATTTTGGTCGGGCTTCTCCATATGGGTCTCATTAGTGCTGAATCCTCAGCTAGGAGGAGCTGAAAGTGAACAGGCTGTTGCTGAGTGAGATTTGCTTACAAAGACTAGCAGAGAATCATTCATCCTTCAGCTCTCTCTCTCTCACTCTCTCTCTCTCTCTCTGCAGTCGAGCCCATAGTAAGTGACGTACAGTAAGTGAGTGAGTACATGGTACCACGTGACCACTGCAGATTTATTTTTTGAGTTAATAATGCAAGAGAAAAGTACTGTATAGCTAAGTCTAAATTCAAGGACGTGAACAGCTCCCAAGTACAGCGTCATGTTTTTTCATCTCTTATTTACGGTAATTATGATATGGTCTTCAATATTATGGAAGGCCATTATTAGCAGCAAAACTATTGGCATAAAGTTCTGCAGTGCTGTGATGATGAATTTATGTAGGCCAACCCGTAAGTTTGCATCACCCTGGTTCATGGCCAATAGGATTTTACATAGTTTTTTAATTTATATCATATCGATATAACATTCACCAATACCATTCAACAGACCAGTGTCATTTTCAGGGAGTCAAGCCCTGCATCCAAAATCACATACTTCCCTACTATAAAGTAGGCGAAAAAAATATGTCTGAATTCACAGTTCTCATAATAGAGAAGGCAGAAAGTACTAGAAGATTCTGGTGAGATTCTGAAGTGTGCATACAATGGACACTTGACTATCCCATGAGGCCACGGGAGAGGATTTATGAATCGCAGTGAAGCGACGCTGATGCTGTTAGGTCACATGATAATGACAACATGATGAATTTAGTACGTCTGGATTATATGTAGAACATACATTTTTAGCGGTCGTGAAGTAATTACTTGTTCAAAATAAGTACCTACTCAAGAGAGTATGAGATTTAGGACGCAGCCCACGTCATAATTGCGACTTCAGGTACGGTCAAGTCACTTTGGTCAGAGTAAGATGGTGATGTAACTTTACTACAAAAAAATACAGCAATTGTTTTTTTTTTTTTTTTACAAATATATATATATTTTTTTGTCTTAGGTGTGTTTTTAACTTATTTTGTACATGTAACTTAGCTAGTTTTATTGTAAATGAAAAAAATTCCTTTCAACAAATTTATGGCAACACAGATGTATTAGTTGTGTCCACCATATTTCCACCATACGCCCTAAACTCGGGCTCAAGGAAAATCTCAACTTATGCATTCAACTTATAAACAGGATCTTTCAGAAATGACTTATAAAGATGCTAAAAATTCACCTTTCATAATTACTGATGATGAAGTCATTCTTCTTAAAACATTTACGAAAAAAGTGTGTTTATTTGTTTATTTGACAAGCAGCAGAATCATGTTTGTCACCTCATATTTGTTTTTTAATATTTTGAAAGTAAATGCAATTATCAGTATACCGGTTTTATTACAATATTTCTTTTTACTTTGATACATTAAAAAAAAGAATACACACAACAACTGCAACGTGAGAAAAAGAAAGCGTGGTTGTTTTTTTCCGGCCGGTTTCAAACTTTTCACTTGTTTTGCTCTATGTGATGCATTTCATTTGCTCGCTTTCTCTTGTAGATTACGTCTAAAAATGTATTATCCTTTTACACTGGAGTAGCTATAGGCATTCTTCTTGTTTGGTAGACGCACTGAGCGTGGCACTGGTGATGTAAACAGCATAAAATCAGAAGGAGGAGGGCGGGGGGGTGGAGAGATGAAGTATGACTGTCCAGCTACTCAGAGGCCCTTTAACAAAGATGGAGGCACAGAGTCCCGATTCAATCCGATGGTCGAGTGCCGGAGCCAGCCAGAGCCGAAAATAAAACACATGTTAACCGTTCACGCTTTACGGCGTTTATTTTCTTTCATTAAATTAATATGGTCTTATGCGACATAGCTGTATTCATCCGCAGAGCTCTGGCTGCGCTCGATGTACTGCTTGTCGATAAGAACCTCAATGCACTTCTTGATCATGCTGATACTCGGGCTGAATCTCGCTTTGGATTGGTTGATTACCTGAAAGAATAAACACACACACGAAGAAAAATTAGGCTGCTTATATTTGCAATATTTACATGCACATACGGTGTAATTAAAATATTCACAACTACTACATTTACCAAAATGCACATTATAAAATGGACAGTTCCAGTTCTAGATGCTGATTGGTAACAAAAAAAAAGTGTAGTAACAGCGAAACACTGAAAACATAAATGCAGAATTAAGATTACTTGATGAAAGTGATTTGAACATGCGATATATGATGATGCCATTAATACTGAAAAAAGTGATTAATTGCATGATTAAAATAAAACAGTAATAATGTCACATTCTGTACACTTTAACTCAGGGTTATCATCGTTAGACTAAAACTTTTGTTAATTGAAAAAAAAAGCTAAAATAAAAATATATATATTAGTCGAAAAACTTAGAAATGAATTGAGTTGAACTAAGTTTAAGTTGAAGCACTAAAATTATTTACTGGAAATAAATAAATTTAACCTAAATAACTATTTAAAATCAAATTCATTCTTTTTATCAATTCAAAAACTAAAAAAACACTGCTTATTTATTTTATTATTTTCGTTTTTATTATTATTTTCTCTGGAAAATACACCCCCCGCGCCCACTTTGTTGTGTTTATTTTTCATACTTTTTCACATAATAAAAAAAAAAGTTGCATTTATAGAGTTTGCAGTGTGTTAATGTTCTGAATCTGAACATATCCTTACATTCAGATACGAGTTCTTTCAAAGTCTGATTATAAACTGATCTCTGGTAACAAGAATGTTCTTGAGAACTGATCTTGTCGTGACTGACCCAGAAACGGAGGATTTTATCTTTTTTCAGCAAAGCTTGTGAACAGATTAAAGTTGCAGACTTTATTGAAATTCATATTTCCTACAAGATAAAAAGCAAGGCAAACCTGCCGGCATCACCGTGTCCTTGATATGCAGCACGACGAATAAATTAATGTTAGCATTTCTAGATGCTGGACGAGAGGATAAATGTTTTCTCTGTGTGTGTGTGTGTGTGTGTGTGTGTGTGTGTGTGTGTGTATGTGGACAGCTGCATTATTACACCGCAGGAATAACTGGAGCGCCAGTTGAAACTGACAGCCCATAATCAAGTGCATTTCCCCTACATTAGCAGTCAACAGCTGAATATGTTAGTAAATGTTTTGTCATTTCCACAGCTTTGACTAAAAGCAATACTTGTTTGATCAAACCACATGGGAAACATGCAATAAGTTTAAAAACATGTGGAATATTAAAGTGGAAATGGTAAGAACAGATTTCATAACCACAACTTATTTCAAACTTCATGGGGACAAAAACATAATATGATAACATACAGTTCATATCAGGAGCTGTGGCTCGGCTTTGCCATTTACAATAAACAGTTGTTCCCCATATACCTGAATATTACTGGAATATTATATAATCCAGAATATTACTGGCTGCAGATTTTGACAATACTGAATAAACCATAAGAAGAAGGTTTCCCATGTGTGGACATTTGCTATTAAAATGTGTATTTCTGTGATCAAAGCTGAATTTCCAGCATCATTACTCCAGTCTTCAGTGTCACATGACCCTTCAGAAATCACTCTAATATGATGATCTGATGCTCAAGAAACATTTATGATTATTATCAATGTTGAGATCAATGAATGAAATCAGTTTTTGCCACTTAAAATTTTTGTGGAATACTTAGAAGAAATTTTTATAACATAATAAAAGTCTTGATTTAATGCATCCTTACATAATAAAAGTCTTGATTTAACGCATCCTTACTGAATAAAAGTCTTGATTTAATGCATCCTTACATAATAAAAGTCTTGATTTAACATATCCTTACTGAATAAAATTATTTATTTAAAATAAAAATCTTACTGACCCCAAATCTTTGAAGAGTGGTGTAAAATGTAGAATACATTTGTCAGTAAGCATCATGCTAGTGTTTGCTTTACTCAATTTAATTTATGCTCAAATCTGCCCGTTCAGGATGATGTTCAGGACTGATTGAGAATGAGAGTTTGGGGTGAAAAAGTGCTCAATTACCATGAAAATAATGAAAATAAATAACAGATCTTACTGGTCCTAAAACGGGCTTCATTTTCTTGATGAAACATACAATTATTATATCTTTATCATTGGATTCTGAGGTGAAATATGACATGAAGGTTATGATCTATTATACCATTCCCTCTTTATTCACTGTTCAAAAGAGACAAACAATGTACAGCTTGTCTACGGTGTGTGTGTGTGTGTGTGTGTGTGTGTGTGTGTGTGTGTGTGTGTGTGTGTGTGATAAAAACAGTACAGTGGTCTTGTGTAACAGCCTGTGTTGGCGACTCTCTCTCTTCAGACGTGTTCTGACAGCGGCCTATGACAAAGTCTCCCATTCCTGAGATTTCACAGCGCTCTTATCTGCATCTACAGTCTGACCTCTGCGTCAGGAACACACTATATACCGCACACCTTCAAGACTTGCTTTCGGTTCATATTGGTGTCTGAGGCCACAAGTGAAGATTATACACTGAAACATTGCCGTTTTAGCAGACGAGTGTGTCTTCTCACCTCCTGTATGAGGGCGTTGTGTCTCAAGATTTTCCTGGCTTTCATAATCCTCACTATAGCAGCCTGTAAATACATTTTCCTGTCTTCATCCACGGCACTCCTCGTCTGTTCCAGTTCCTGCCGCACACAGAGGACGTGACAGGGTTAATATGACTAGATATTGTGACCTCAGAAGAGCTCAAAAGTGTATTTCAACATGGAAAGAGCAGAAAATTGCAGACTAAGGACCATGTACAGGTCTCGACATTAACGCTTGTCCAGGGCAAATTTTTTGAAGGGCCAATGAAAGAATTTGACTTGCCCGACCGGACAAGTATCCTGATTAAAACGTCAATAGCACAAAAAAATAACTAGGGAATCACCAAACCGTGAGAATGATTCTGCATTCATTTAGTGTAAGTGGCGATTGATGGTGGATTATAGTATATAATGCATAGTTTATTGACGGTAATGAGTCTCGCACAGTCTCATGAAGAGAAATGGAAATAAATTAGCGCAGCACACTAAGAAACTCAGCTAACATACTGCGGTAAAATCCAAAATGAGTTTTTATATTCATAATATATGATACAGTTAAGCAACATCAAGAGTGCGGTCTTCCTGAATACCATCACGATTTAAATTGTGACACTGGTTTCATTCGACAGTTCAATACACAAGTAGCTAGTTAATATTAAGGCGCTTACATTTCAGATGCAATATTAACTATCTATTTGCACAATTTAAAACACAGTATTGCATTAAACAATCAGTTGTCAAAATAGTAATTAAACGCCGAGTTAAACTTTAAAAAGTCTTCATATGAATTAAATATACATTGATTCTTATTAAAGATCCTTAAGTTATTCAATCACAAGCAGTGAATGTTTTTTTCTTTAACATTAATGATTATCAATTTATCTTGGTTATCACGTTTTCATAATCATTGGAAGCCAAAATCGAAACAGCCCCAATGCCGTTGAACTGTTTTTCAAATGCGTTACCCATGAACCCATGAAACCCATGAAAGTCACATGATAGAGACACGTGATATAGTTCAGCCATCGAGTAGCCAGTCATTGGTGTATTTTAACATTATTATGAGCACATAAAAGATCATGATCTCTACGATTTGCTTGAAAAGTAGAGCAAGATTGATCACTATTTAACACTATATAACATCGTCAGATCACCCACCGCTATGGTGAGGTCACATTAGTAGGTTGTATTTGTATTGAGAATTTCCACCACAATATATAACACGACCAACCTCTAAAATCTGCTCAACATGAGACTGTACCTGTGGTGTGTCCTTCTGCATTGACGTTGTGATCTTGAACTTTGTTCTTTTACTGGTGAAACTCATAATTAGGGAAAAAGTGGATTCTGCCTCAATTTCCTCCTGGAGGGAAAAAGAAAGTGGGAGTTTAGTTAAAATCTATCAATGAACAGTTTGATTAAAGTGCCCCAGTTATACTTGTTTGGGATATCACCTTGCATGGAGTGTGTAACACAGCTGTGTATGAATGTAAAAGGTCTGCAAAGATCAAAGTGCAGATAATGGAGTTATCGTCTCGATTCTGAACAGCCTGGAACGTCGTCAATAATCCCAAACTTACTTTCTGTCGATCCGACGTAGGTTTGTAAATGATTTGCATAATGCCAGCCTATGGCCTTCATTGACTGCCTGTGAACAATGGGTCTACTTTGACCCTCAAACACTGTAGTTGTAGCTGGGACTGGAAGAGTTCGGTTCGGGACATGAGAAGACGACGCTGTTTTCTGCTGCAAAAGCAAATCCACTTTGATGCACTTCCAAAGGATGAGGACTTGAAATGATACGGTAAAACCAACACCATTTTTACTGTTCGTATCACTGTGTGTCAAGTGCTGAGAAAGACCCAGAGATGAAATTTAGATATGGTAATGACCGTTTCGGTTTCGACACATTCTGTAAGCAACCAATCACAACAGACTTGGCCATCTGACCAATCAGAGCAGAGCAGGCTCTCGGAAAGGCGGGGTTTAGAGAGACTGATTCCTTTATGGAAGTAAAATAATGACAAATGTTTTTGAAACAAAAAGCCTGTTGAATTGCACTACTTGAAAAAAAATATGCATTAACCCTGCTTGTATTCGTCACGCTTGGCCAACTAACAGCAGATGGAGAGTATGCTCGGTAATCGACTGCTTTTCTTGCAGTTCCTGGATGTCAACGTTGAATTTACTGTTGAATTTGAACCACTGAATTTGTGGAAGCGAATTTGAAAGCGAAATAAAATGGACAGAAAACCGCCTGTTGAATATTATAGGTTGTATTTTTAATCAGTTTGAATATTTTGGAAGTGAAATATGAAAGGTGAAAATGGATTATTGAAATTTTACTAATGAAAATACTTTTGAAATGGTTTGAATTGAAATATTCACAGCCTAAATATTCAACCATGCTAAATTTCAGCCCTAAAAATACAATGCATTAAAATACAAGCAGGGTTAATGCAATGCATATTTTTTTCAAGTAGTACAATTCAACAGGCTTTTTGTTTCAAAAACATTTGTCATTACTTTACTTCAATAATCCTTTATATATACAGGCACTGTGTATATTATGAGAAAATGCAAGTGGTTTTTTTTTTACCTTGGATGCATAAACCTATTGTACGAGACTCCAAAAAAAAAATGAGGAACTTTTAAAATAGCATAATAGGGGCACTTTAAAAATCAAGCAATCAATTAAAATAAAACTAAAACAAATCTTTTCAGGCGGCAACATTCTAATCTGAAAAATTAAGTGTACCCGGAAGTGCGAAAAACTGCAATACATCGAAAATCCGCTAGAGGGAGGTCCCAAAAGGGAGCAAATGTCCATAGACCCCATGTTAAAATGTCCGTTTTCACAGCATAAATTCATGTTTTTACAGGTTGGTCCCATGGACTTTTATTGTATTTTTGGATAGGTTCCGAGTGCCTGACAACTGTGAGGGGGGTGACTTTTTTTCTAACTCGTTAGTTTAGATCGTATTTAGATATAAAATGTATGACAAATGAGGGCGTGGTTAACTTTGATTGACAGCTTGATTGACAGCTGATAACGGGCTGCGCCGAGTGGAATTCCTGAAATTTGACGTCTCGGCCATGATCTGACACAACACATCATACCACCTCTGTATCCTTTCTGAACATTTCTATTGAAATATCGTACATAACATGGGTTGCTCTGCTATAAACTGCACTAACCGACACTGTAGGACTAGGAGTACTTCGCTCCTTTTTTTCCGGTAAGTGACATTCCACTACTATTTCACGTAGTTAGCACTATTTAGCATCAGTGTTTGTGGGCAGTGGCACTACATCAGTTAGCATTACATCGCCTCAGATAAGTACTTTACCTATGGTTATAACTGACATTTTACCCATATATGGATTGGCCAGAAGGTGGGCGGGGTTAGGATTTCCCAAGATTTTCAAAGATGGCGCCACCCATAAACGGGCTCAAAACCGCTCTTCAGAAAGTCTATGGGTGACGTCACAGACGCTTTGTCCATTGTTTTTTACAGTCTATGCTTACTTTCTCAGAGTCGTGGCTGATCATCTTGACGTCCAGCAGAGATTTAATGGTCTTCTGGAGCTCCTTCTCGTTCATCTGCGTGCTGTCCTGCAGTTCTTTATAGCTCACGGTCTCGCTGTTATTGAACGCCAGCAGCACGGCCATCTGATAGGTGGTCACCACCGCCACATACGGCTTGGACAGATAATTCATCTTTACCTCACCTGAGAGAAACAAGTTGGTTGAGAGAAACACTTATACTATATCCAATCTGTACTCAACCGTGCAGTGTATGAATTTTATAAGGTTATTTAGTCATTCGGCGTCAGTCTGATCCCTCCCCCTCCACTGCTTCAGGAAAGCGGTGACAATGCATGTTTTCGGTTAATTTAGTGTATTAAGTGCATTTTTTTCTTGTGAACGCACCATTTATAATACCAAACGACACAAAATAGTACGCAAATTAGGACGCACCTTTAAACTTATAAACTTAATTGAAAATTAGATGTGCTTCCTTGACAACTAACTGAAATAAAATACGTTTAAATTTAAGTAAATTACAACAACTAAAGCTGAAATAATAAATAAACTCATTTTTATTTTAAAAAAATTAAAACAACAGAAGCACCTAAAATTACTAAAACTTTAAGTAAAATGAAAAAACTAAAATTAAAATATAAAGCTAATTTAGAATATTAATACATAATATCCTACTATATAAATAATACTAAAATAACACTAGAGAGAACTGCAGAGATGTGATGTAGGCCACTTTCAAGAAGCTCAAATATAAGTTTCAATTTGTTTAACTTGTTTTGGTCATCACATATTTTCCATATTTGAATGTGTGTTATTTCATGAACTTTACTATTATTTTAAAACGTTCTAAAATGTGGCAAATAGTAATAATAATGAATTAGTAAGTGTGTTGAAACTAGGGCCGGGACTCGATTAAAAAAATTAATCGAATTAATTCGAGGCTTTGTAATTAATTAATCGAAATGAATCGCATTTTAATCGCATAAATATTTGACCTGAGAACAGGGAGAAGTATTTTTTTTTCACATGGATTTTTAGTATACCATTGAATAATGACTGAATACATAAGCTTAAGCAACAAAATATTGTTTATTTTTGTTCAACTAAGTCCAGCAGACCAGTGCAATTTTTGCCTAATAGCAATAGCGAATTATTCCTTGTTGCATAGCTTGCACACAACCATGCTCTTATCGACGCTTCCATCCGTTCGTTTTTTTATAACAAAATTTCCCATCCAAAGGGCCAACCAAAGCGATCTCGTCAGCTTCTTCGTTCACGTTCACTGTGGTTTGTTGTTGTCTGAAGTCATCATGAACGCTAGTTGGTGCTCCAGTATAATCGGTCCGCCGAAACTCATCCAGCGAGAAACGTTCCACGGTGCAAAAATAAGTGTTTAACGTGTTATTCTTTGTGTAATTAATTAACGCGTTAAAGTCTGTAATTAATTCATCTTAATTAACGCGTTAAAGTCCCGGCCCTAGTTGAAACTTTTGTCTGGTACTGTACGTGAGGGTTAAAGTTTTGTTAAAATCCTGCACACTTATATGAGCGAGTCCTAGAAGTGTGACTGTGTCTCGCGGTGTTGACGGATTACTCGGGATATTTTGTCACAGCTCAGTGTGATAATCTGACTCTTGGCAGGGATTTGCTGTGGTTGTGTAGAAACACCAGGTGCGGCTAATCAGGCTTCAACAGCACCAGCCAACAAACATTAGATGTGTTCGAAATCGCCCCCTATTCCCTACATTACTCCACTTTAAACAGTGAATAAAAACGAGTGCGCTGGAAGGGATGCCATTTTTGGATTGGCCACTTTTGCATTGTTTGTGCTTGCTGTTTAATAACCATTTGAAACTTACCAGATTGGCAGCTCCAATAGTAATGAAAAGATTTATCTTAAACTCAGTCATGGAAACTAGCATGTATTAATAATGAATTAAAAAGGAAATTACGCAGTAGCCACCCGGTTTGGACCAGCGGTTTAAATTCATTCAGGAGCATTATGGGTATTCTCTAACTATCCGTTAAGTGTACATCAGTTGTACACTCGTTATTGTGGTGCATTGTGGGATTGAATGGGTGCACTCGATAACGTCCACCACGACAAATGACTAGTGCCCTATTTAAGGGTATGGGGTGATTTCCAATATAAATATAAAAGTTTGATATAATACATCTGTACACATTAATTTAGTTTAAATAAATTTAAATTATGGCTGTCAAATGATTAATCACGATTAATCACATCCAAAATAAAAGTTTTTGTTTACATAATATATGTGGGTGCACTGTGTATAATTATTTTATATATATATATAAATACACACACATGCTTGTATATATTTAAGAAATATTTTCATGTATATACTGTATATAGATTTATATATAATTTATATTATATATAAATATTTTATATATAAATTATATTTTTTTCTTAAATATACATGCATGTGTGTGTATTTATATATATACAAAATAATTATACACAGTGCACCCACATATATTATGTAAACACAAACTTTTATTTTGGATGTGATTAATCGTGATTCATCATTTGACAGCCCTAATTTAAATATATATATTTTTTATTTATTA
The DNA here is from genome assembly GCF_029890125.1 of Rhinichthys klamathensis goyatoka. Classification (NCBI taxonomy): domain Eukaryota; kingdom Metazoa; phylum Chordata; class Actinopteri; order Cypriniformes; family Leuciscidae; genus Rhinichthys; species Rhinichthys klamathensis. The sequence continues at coordinate 1,034,282 of NW_026606964.1, forward strand.
ATATAATTACTTCATTAACTGGGGGCTTTTCTCAACTAATATTCATATATGTAAATAATTACAATTAATTAATCAGCATAATATCTTAAAATGTTCAAAAGTTTGGGGTCAGTAACATTTTTTTTTAAAGAAATTAATACTTTTATTCGGTTTTGCCATCACATGAATCAATTACATTTGATTAAATATATTACAATGGAAACCCTGCATTTTAAATCGCAATAATATTTCAATTGTAACATGTAACAGGTCAAGTAAACACAGCCTGAGTTAAAAAAAAGGTTTATGCTGGACTTTACCTGTGCAGAGATAATGTAGCCAGGTCAACTTCCGTCCGCTGAAGTGCTGGTTATAAAACAACTCGAACTGCAGAAGAAAGAAATCCGTTAAATCAGCGTCATCTACTTTTATAACGGAATGAAAGAGGATTTCACATGTTCATCGCTCAGTACATGCAGGAAGCTCAAGTTCTTGCCCCTAATGATGATGCGTACGGTTTTGGGCATGTTGACACGGCAGCTTACCATTTGTACACTTTTCTCCAGCTCCTGTGGGATGGCAAACGTGGAAGAGGGAACGTGTGTGAGGGGCCACGCACCCGCCTGAAACACACCCAAAATACACATATTCAACATTATTGCAGCAGTATTTATTATATATGATTTATCTGTGCACATCATTCTTCTTTTAAATTCATGTTCCTGGTAATCTTGAATCAGAATAACTCTTCTCTGAGGGCGAGGGCGGGGCTATAACCTGTCACTCACATGAGATCAGCCAATAGCAAACCACAACCATCCAATCAATTCCCCACCCTCATTTGTTCTTGTTCCAGAAGCCGTTTCACTTGGATATATTCGTCACAATAGGGAAGAAAAGACTAGCGCAACTTCTGTTTCATGTTGATTTTACAGTCATAATTTAGTGTTTTATGACCCTTATAATTAAATAGGCTGTTTTTGCAACTGCATGTGTGCACTGTTCGAATTCTGTGTACACCCTTTATGGACCGGGTCAAATTGACCCTAATTGGATTCAATACAATTCCTCAAAAATCACACTATGAAAAACAACAAAGATTTAGATACAAACTGTAAACTTTTAATATCAACATTTGTCAAACATTACAAAAACATTATATCTGAAAATATGATTTATGAAAATGTTTTTAATCCAATTTTTGACAAAATTGGAAAATAAACAGTATACTGACTTTTTTTGCATATAATTTTTTTTTTTTTTTTTTTTTTTTACATTTTATGCTTTGAACATCGTAACTGAACAATAAAAGTTTGCTGTATAATGAAATTTTTTAATTTCCTAAGTTAACTTTCCCTAGTTTCCTAAGACCTAGTTCCCTAGTTTCATTATTCACTCACAGGGAAGTGAGAAAACAAACATAACAAAAACATACATCAAATAAATGTTTTTCATTTATTTTTTGGCTCTGTGAAGCTGCCTTTGAAAATCCTACATAAAAGTTTTGGTATTTTAGCTAGGTATTTTAGATATCTTGAATATTGAAATGAGAGCTTATTTTACTATCTGTGTCTGACAAAGATTTTCATCTGTAATTTGCAAATAATTCTAAACACTGTGATTTTAGCTTTTTCAAGTGTGTTTGGTTAGGGTTAGAGCACTTTTAGATGCACTTGCACGTTAGAACTGGAGTTGAAGTGCCCTGACATACAGAAAATAAATGTTTTATTTTGTGTCTGTACAGTTGCTTTTGAATGGCTGTCAATGAGGGTCAAATTGACCCGCGAACATCACGAACGTAATAGTAATTTTGTTTGTATGCCAAAACACATCAGCATGTTGAAACTTTGCATGCATGTTGATAAATGAGAAAAAGTCACAAAATATCAAGAAAAACAAACAAAGGTTAACCAGTATTTCCAACAACTAGAAAATCGAAACGGGTCAAATTGACCCGCAACATAACACAAGGGTTAAGACTTTTATATGTAAATGACCTCTGTTACAATTGGCTAATCATTTTGATTGTAAAATGAGTGGCAAAATCCTGTTTATATAAATGTGGGCAGTCATTTGTTGATTTTCTCATAGTTTCTCACAAAATTGTGTTGATTTCTGAATGTATATTTTTTACACTGAATTTATTTGGTAACTTCATTATTTTTATCACTTAATAATTACTTATTTAATTATTGATATCATTGTTTTTGGGGGGTGGGGGTTCTCAGTTCATTTTAATAAAAGCGATAAATTACAATTAATTATATATATTTTTTATTCAGCATATGTAATCAATTTGATAACACATGTAAATTTGCCCATAATATTAGGGCTGTTAATGGCTTTAAAGTTTTTACAACTTTGCTTCTGGATTTTATCGCCTGTTATATTGTCAACCTGACGAAAACCGCAAGTCTGATCACTTAGAGATGATTCAATGCTTCAGTGTGAACATGCCCGATGGGTAATCTCTTGGGATTTATTTCCACCTCTGTCATACTGCCCTCAAAAAACACCGGATTAGGAACGTGCATGTAAACGCACTCATTGTTTGTATGGACAAGTATCAACACAGGAATAATATTCTCTCTTACCTGTAATACGTAGATCTGGAAGCTGATGCCCAGGTCCACTACAGTCTCCTGGGTTTTGATAAAGTTGTTGAATTTGTTGTTGAGGTCGGTGCTGACGCTCATATCAGTGTACATTCTGTGCAGTTTGCTTGTGAATTCATATCCACACGCTTGCTGCAAGGCAAAGAGAGAAGTCACTTTAATCACACGCAACCCTTCCTCAGTCTCACCCGTGCTTCTGCATAATGACCTCGGTTAGAGAGGCACGTCTGTGAACCTTTACACACTTTTCAAGAAAGACGGCGGTGTGTGAGACTTTCTGTACCTTCAGTTTGTTGATCATGGCTTCCTCGGAGTCCATGGATAATGAAAGTCCGTGTATTAACCTCTTTGCAAGCATCCTGGCATAAAACTATAAATAAATGACAATTAAAAATCAGTGAGTGCTAAACACAGACACAAAATGAAAAACTATTTCAAACCAATTCAGTCCCCAATAAACACTTTCATGATTTAACATTTAAAATGTTTTAACAATTTGCTAGCATGTTTGTTAACATTTTAGCATATTGCTAGCACAACAACACTAGCATGTTTTAACACGTTTTGTTACAACGTTTTAGCACATTGATAGCATTTTCCTAACATGTTTTAACATTTTCATATCATGTGGTAACATGTTTAACACTATGTTGATAACGTGCTGTTTTCTAACATGTAAACTTGCTAGCAATATGTTTTAACACATTGCTAGCACAATTCTAGCATGTTTTAACAAATTGCTAACATGTTTTAACACATTCATAACAAATGTGTTCAAGCCATGTCGGAATTAATGTAATTACATGATTTCAAAGATTCGCGTCCTCAACTTTGTTTACAACTTTGTTAACTTTTAATTTTTTTATGCATTCTGAGTCCGAGGATGTGAACAGCGTCACTGGTTGTCATCTCACAATTACAGTAATTACAACATGGCATGAACGCAGCTCATGTTTCTCACGTTTTAGCATTGTTTTGTTAGCATATTAGCATGCTACTAGCATCTTTTAAAACATTCCTAACACAACAATGCTATTTTAACACACTGTTAAAGTTTAACATGTTACTAAAACATACTCATTTTTTTTTAACATTTTGCTGTTTTAACGTTATCGTGCTGCTATCATGTTTTTAACATGGCCATAGTATGTGCGAACACGTTTTAACATGTTGATTACATATTTTAACATAGTGCTGCTAACATGTTCTCACATTTCTAACTTCTTGTTGAAGTTAGCATGCTTTAATATTGCTAACATGTTTTAACATGTTCATATCATGTTTCTCACATGTGAATAATTTTGCTAACATGTTTTAGCACATAGCTAACACAACAATTTTAGCACATTGTTAAAACATGCTAGCATGGGATGGGACACATCAAAATGTTCGACCAATAGCTTTTAGCTGACATCGCAGACTATGATTAGCAACTTAGACATTCTCATTGTAGAGAATTTCAATGGACAAAAATAAATGTTTTAGACAATTTGGTTCATTTTCCCAATAGAAAAATAATTTTTCTAAAATCTCTGAAGTTTTTTTTCTTCTTTTTTTTCGGTTATTTTGTCAACTTTTAATTTAAATGCAAGCAACACAGGTTCAAATCCAGCTCGCAACATTTTCCATATCCTGTTTCCCCATTTTCTTCTTTGCATCATTTCCTGTTCTCTTTAAATGAAGTCATGGCCTCACCTTCTGAAACACATCTTTGTCATCAATGTATTTGAAGACCGTGATGAAGCTGGTCAGTTTGTCCTCAACCTCATTCTCCGTCATTCCTTTTGCAGATTTCTTCAACAGGTTGTCACAGTACTTGGCCAGCTGTGCAGCGCCACAGAGGAAAGGGAGTGTTAATGTTCAGTCAGTGTGTGAGTTTATTTAGTCATCTTGATCTAACATTGGCAGGATAAACAGTGATTACGCACCAGCTCAGGTGCTTTGCAGATGGATTTGGGCTCTCTGAAGTTCACTACTGAAGTCAAGGCCTGGAAGGGAAATGAGCAATAAAAGCACAAACCACAAACTCCAGTGTTTGGAAACACTCACATGAACCCGAGGCCAACGCTTTCTGAATCCCAGATACCCCCTACTGGACTAAAGCGAGAGTGTTTGCACAGTTTGAACTGTAAAATTAATTTTCTGGAGAAAATGTGAGCGACGCTCTTTTTCTGTGCTTAATTCTCAGCCATGATGCTGTAGTGTTGCTGAGGCGTGTTTTAGAGTGGATGTGTGTGTTTTAAGTATATGTTATATTATATTAATTTTAATAACTGCATTTGTATTATTTCAAAGTATTGAATTTTGTACTATCATTACATATCGTTGTTGTATTACATAACATTATAATGTACATTAATATATATTTTATTATATCATATAATCATTTCCATAATTGCATTTGTATAATTTCATTATTATTTCAAAGTATTGAGTTTTTACTATCCTTATGTTATGTTATTATTTATCATATTATATATCAGTTTCCATAATTGCATTTGTATTATTTCAAAGTATTAATGTTTTTACTATTATTATGTTGTTATTATACTACATTACATTCAATTACTATATAATCTCCATAATTGCATTTGTATTATTTCTAAGTACTGATTTTTTACTATCATTATGTTAGGTTATTACATCATAATTTATTATATTATGTATTAATCTCCATAATTGCATTGGTATTATTTCTAAGTTTTGATGGTTTTATTATTATTATGTTATGTTATTAAATTGGTAACACTTCATTTTAAAGTTTTATCCACGTTACATGTACTTACTATAGTAATAACAGTAAATTATGCATAATTACAAGCAACCACCTCTAAACCAAACCCTAACCCCTAATGTTGTTAATAAATATTACTCAGTACTTTTTTGCATGATTACACTGTAATAAGGGCACCTTAAAATAAAGTGCAGCCTTTATTACATTATACTGTGTAAATATTTCAAAGTATTGATGTTTTTACTATCAATAATGAGTGTCTAAATCGTTTGCCTGTTACTGTATAGACAGTTGTAAATCATTTTTAAACTGTGTTGAAATGTAAGTGTACCTTATCAAGAGCACTCATGAAGTGTTGGTCCCCATTCAACACTGTGTTAATCAACTGGACAAATTTACTATGAACCTCTAACACTGACTCCACAAACTGGGTTGGCATCTGCAAGACAAGATCAGAGAGCACCGCAATTAAAACCGGTTTATATGCAGAATTATTTGTATATAGCATTAATCACATATAACTACCGAGCACTTTTAGACTCTAGTGTTGAACAATGTTCAACTTTGGGTAAAACGCAGCGCTCAATGCTCATCACTGTCACTTTTTACCCAACCGTCCAATCACAGTGGAGGAGGGGCGGGACTAATACCACACCGACCAACCGCCACATTCTGCTTGTACAACGTCAACAGACGACAACAACAAGCATAATAACGGAACAAAATTATTTAAAACAAGAGGCAGAGAAAAGACGTTACATTGTATTGACATTTTAATATTGAATCAACACAGAAACAAAATATGTGTGAAATGAGATACTAGGATATTATTATTTTTTTAAACATTTTGCTGTTTTAACGTTATCGTGCTGCTATCATGTTTTAACATGTCCCTAGTATGTGCTAACATGTTTTAACATGTTGATTACATATTTTAACATAGTGCTAACATGTTCTCACATTTCTAACTTCTTGTTGAAGTTAACATGCTTTAAAGGGGTGATGAACTGAGAAATCAAATTTTCCTTGAGCTTTTGACATCTAAGAGGTCATCATATTATAAGAATATCCTGTAAGTTTCAGAATTGAAAACGTCCTTGTTAGTCCAATAAAAGCTTTTGTTGACACCAGGCTCAGCAAACGACTCTTTTTTCAAAGTGGGGAACTATGACGACAAAGAGGATAAAACACCACCCCCGCAGAAGAAGATCAACGCCTACTTCAACACGGCCGGTTTAGCCCCGCCCACCGATTCGCGCATTACACGAAACTCATTATAATATATGCAAAACTGTTATCCACTCACAGCAGTGGGCGTTTACTTCCAAGTCTTCAATGCGAGACGCCCATAAAAACCGAGCGTTTTTGAGCTAGGCTCAAAACTAGGGTAGAAAATAGCCTATTACTTATTCATTTTGATGTTTTTGAATGTAAAAACCAAGCGAACGTCATAAGTTGACCTCAGACAACAATATAAAATTTTTTTTAAAGCCAGTTCATGACCCCTTTAACAAGGTAACATGCTGCTAGCATGTTTTAACATATTGCTGACATGCTTTAACATGTTCATAACATGTTTCTCACATGTGAAAATTTTTGCTACTAGTAACACTTTCCCCGATATCCCGTATCATAACAAGCAAAGCGTCTCAACTGAAAAAAATGCCAAAACGCTCTCAAGTGCCCATAGCTAGGCGTTTCCAGTCGAGCGCCTAGCATTTACAGCTGGCTAAAAACGCTTTAGTGGACACACGGCCTAAGGCCTGGTTTCACAAACAGCGTTTAGATTAAGCCAGGATTATGCCTTAGTTTAATTAGGACATTAAAGTAGCTTTTATAAACATGCCTTAGAAAAAAACTAAAACATTACTGATATGCATCTTGAGACAAAACAGTGGCAGTGACATATTTTAAGATATTTCAGTGTTCCTTTCCTTTAGTCTGGGACTAGGCTTAAGCCTTGTCTATGAAACAAAGCAAATTTCCACATAACCCCAGTTACTCACGTTTTCCTGAGAGAGGTTACTGGTGGCTCTGAGACCCTCTTCATGGATGTGGACCTGGAGCTCTTGGATCATGTGAGGTAAGCCGCTGGACACGGCCCGCAGTAGCGTGTACATATTCGCCATATCTGAAACCAGACAAACCATCAAGACCACGTCCTACATTTACAACAAGCCAATGGACTACTTGCACAACTACTTCCGCCTTCTACTTATTACATCTCGGGAGTTTCCGGTAACAGCATCAGCGCACCTACATACATGAGAACCATGATTATCACTCTGTTTTATGGCTGCAAATTGATTAAATCAATGAATCATGATCCCTGCATTAATTATTCACTCACCTAAAGGATTATTAGGAACACCATACTAATACTGTGTTTGACCCCCTTTCGCCTTCAGCACTGCCTTAATTCTACGTGGCATTGATTCAACAAGGTGCTGAAAGCATTCTTTAGAAATGTTGGCCCATATTGATAGGATAGCATCTTGCAGTTGATGGAGATTTGTGGGATGCACATCCAGGGCACGAAGCTCCCGTTCCCCCACATCCCAAAGATGCTCTATTGGGTTAAGATCTGGTGACTGTGGGGGCCATTTTAGTACAGTGAACTCATTGTCATGTTCAAGAAACCAATTTGAAATGATTCGAGCTTTGTGACATGGTGCATTATCCTGCTGGAAGTAGCCATCAGAGGATGGGTACATGGTGGCCATAAAGGGATGGACATGGTCAGAAACAATGCTCAGGTAGGCCGTGGCATTTAAACGATGCCCAATTGGCACTAAGGGGCCTAAAGTGTGCCAAGAAAACATCCCCCACACCATTACACCACCACCACCAGCCTGCACAGTGGTAACAAGGCATGATGGATCCATGTTCTCATTCTGTTTACGCCAAATTCTGACTCTACCATCTGAATGTCTCAACAGAAATCGAGACTCATCAGACCAGGCAACATTTTTCCAGTCTTCAACTGTCCAATTTTGGTGAGCTCTTGCAAATTGTAGCCTCTTTTTCCTATTTGTAGTGGAGATGAGTGGTACCCGGTGGGGTCTTCTGCTGTTGTAGCCCATCCGCCTCAAGGTTGTGCGTGTTGTGGCTTCACAAATGCTTTGCTGCATACCTCGGTTGTAACGAGTGGTTATTTCAGTCAAAGTTGCTCTTCTATCAGCTTGAATCAGTCGGCCCATTCTCCTCTGACCTCTAGCATCAACAAGGCATTTTCGCCCACAGGACTGCCGCTCACTGGATGTGTTTCCCTTTTCACACCATTCTTTGTAAACCCTAGAAATGGTTGTACGTGAAAATCCCAGTAACTGAGCAGATTGTGAAATACTCAGACCGGCCCGTCTGGCACCAACAACCATGCCACGCTCAAAATTGCTTAAATCTCCTTTCTTTCCCATTCTGACATTCAGTTTGGAGTTCAGGAGATTGTCTTGACCAGGACCACACCCCTAAATGCATTGAAGCAACTGCCATGTGATTGGTTGATTAGATAATTGCATTAATGAGAAATTGAACAGGTGTTCCTAATAATCCTTTAGGTGAGTGTATTTATAGGAACATTTCTATTTTCACAGTTAGATATTTTCTATCCAACTGTGCATTCTGAATAATAAATAGACTAAATATATTTTCCCACTAACCTGCAGCAATGCTCGTCTTCTCATTAACAGTGTTTTTCTCTTACTGATATTTCATACCTGTTGAGTTTACATTTTTAAATGAATTTGACTAATAAAAAGGATTGCTTGTGTGCGTTTAGTCAACTCAATGACTACAGTACATTGAAAATATACATAACCGGAAATAAGTTCAAAACGGAAGAGCGTCACGAAGCTCAGTGCAAGTGGTCCATTGAGACACATACAGGTGAAACTCGAGAAATTAGAATATCGTGCAATAGTTCATTTATTTCAGTAATTCAACTTAAAAGGTAAAAACTAATATATTATATAGACTCATTACATGCAAAGTGAGATATTTCAAGCCTTTATTTGTTATAATTTTGATGATTATGGCTTACAGCTTATAAAAAGCTTTTCACAATATTCTAATTTAGAATTTGGGGTTTTCATAAGCTGTAAGCCATAATCATCAAAATTATAACAAATAAAGGCTTGAAATATCTCACTTTGCATGTAGTGAGTCTATATAATATATTAGTTTCACCTTTTAAGTTGAATTACTGAAATTAATGAACTTTTGCACCATATTCTCATTTTTCGAGTTTCACCTGTACACAAACAAGCATAAATCCGTGAGATGAAAGTGAAAGTTCGCACTGGTTGTAAGCATAAATAAACATGCTGACCCTCTCTCTTTTCCTGTCGGATGATATTTTGACACTCCCCGTGCAAGAACTGCAGGTGATCGGCCACCATCCTCTGCTGACATTCATGGATGACTTTGGCATAAGAGCTGGGGTGCAGATACTTCCGACATCTCACCTCTTCGTCTTTCAACCGGCCTAAAACCTGCAGGAGCAGAAACAGCCGGCCAGCGGAGGGATTACATCACAGTACAGCCGGCAACCAAGCCCTGAAAAGTGAAGCCAAAGCGTCTCGATCGCCCCCCGGTGGCCGGTCCTAGTATAGGTCATAAGCCCAGAGTCTCGATCGCCCCCCGGTGGCCGGTCCTAGTATAGGTCATAAGCCCCGCCTCCCCATGTTATTCAACGGCATGCGAGACCAACTAAACAATTAAATTACACTTAAATATCGTTTTTCCAAAGATGATTTCTGTCATTTACTGTAGTTTTTATCACGCTGATGTAATTTCAAGTGTTTGTTTTTAAAATAAGTTTGTTTTTAGTTAGTTATTTGATGCGGTGGTGTGACGTCATGATTGACAGCTGTGATTGACAGGTTCTCTGAGCGAAGTAGTCACTGAAGCACCAACAGACTTTTTGTCGGGATCTTCGGAGGACTGAGGAGATTGGAGCTTTAAATTTAATATATAAATTTCTATACTTAATTTTTTTAAAAGTGCCGGAGCGTGTGCTTGCGATTGATTCTGCGAGAGTGGGGGCGGGGCCTTGATTTCACGGCTTTACTTCGTGATCACGACTGCGCATGTCTGGTCCCGAGATCGCTTCTGCGCAAACTCAAGTTCAAGATGTCAGCGCCATATCGGGACACTGGCGGCTTCACTTCTGACCAATGGAAGAGAGCGAAGGGGCGTCGTCCATCTTTTTTTACAGTCTATGCTAGCAACAAATAACCAAAACCAACTGTTCTAAATGTAAAAGACACCAATGCTACATTTTTCTAAATGTCATAATTATTTGTTAACGAACAAGTATTCATTACTTCAATGAGCTCATTGTTTCTGCATTAAATTATTACATTGTTTACCTTTTTCGGTGTGATTTTGTATATGTACATTTCTGAAATACATAACTAAGACAGTTACCTCTGATTACAGATCACTCTAAATTGTAATGTGGACTCATGCATTTTCTGTAAAGCTGCTTTGAAATGATGTGTATTGTGAAAAGCGCGCTATACAAATAAATGTGAATTGAATTGAATTAAAAGATGGTATTGGACAGTCTCACCTTCTCCATATATTGGGAGCAGTTGGACTCCTGCAGGAGATTGGAGGCTTCTTGTTTGTAATACTCGCCGGTTTTTGTCAGAAACGGCCCCTCAAAGATCTCCTGATAAAACTGGGATTAAAAGAGACGGTGTGGTCTTCAAATCAGACGCAGGAGTGCAGAACACACACAAACTCCCAGCATGCAAATATGTACACAAACGTCTGGGCTCGGGAATATTTTTTAATTGTTTTTCTCATGTTCAACAAGGCTGCATTTATTTGATCAAAAATAGTGAAATGTTATTACATTTTACAATAACTGTTTTCTGTGAGAATATATAGTAAGATGCAATTAATGTGATCAAAGCTAAACCAGCATCATTACTCCAGTCTTCAGAGTCACATGATGCTTCAGAAATCATTTTAATATGCCATATCCGCCATACTTTTTTTCAGGATTGTTTGATGAATAGAAATTTGGAATATAAATCTTTTGTAACATAAAAAATGTCTTTACTGTCACTTTTGATCCATTTAATGCGTCCTTGCTGAATAAAAGTATTATTATATTATTTTTACTTTCAACCTTTTGAACGATAGCGTACAAAAAATACATTGTTAAAAATATTTACAGAATAGTGTATATTCACAATAATTTTATTGACTGATCTATATGTATTATTATAATTACTATTATTATTATTATTATTATAAATACAGTGCTATCACTACTCCTACTATTATTATCATGAATGCTGTTTGTTGCCACTGCTACCGCTACTATCGCTACTATTTTTATCTTTGTTATAATTATTATTATTATTAGTATGAATACTGCCTCTACTTCTACAACAATTCTATTACAATTACTATGAATATCTCAATATTGCTTCTATCTATATCTCTAAAATATCCCATTGCTTAAACTTACCAATGTACCTCCATACATCACTAGATCGATATATTTATATTTAGCTGGTTTTTTTTGTCGTGTTTTTTTTGTTTTTGTATATTTATTTTGTGTGTGCTCCATGTACGTCTTTCTTTTGTATGTGTATATAATTCACTGATCTTTTATCTTGTATAAACTACAATGTTTTGTTAACTTGCAATAAAAAATAATAATAATAATAATAAAAATATATATATATTTACAGAAAATATTACTGAAGTTTCACATTAGCATAAAAATAACAAAAACTTTGAATAAATGTCACATAAAAAAAAAACATGCATCTAGACATAGATTCTCACCTTTAGAGGAAACTTTTTCTTGTATTGTTCAACATGAACAAAGGAGTTGATAACCCCATGGATTACTTTCTGATTTGGGTCCTCCCCGCATCGGTCGCTACGGAAACAACATCAAAACTTAGTAACTAAACTGCAAATATATCTTCTGCAGAACTGACATATGATCAATAAAACTGAACTTGGGTTCAGGTCATGCAAAAGTGTCTATGGAAAGAATCTGTGGTACCAAACAGTTTGAAATATAGGTTGAAATTACAAACCGTAAATATATTTACAGTAAAACACAACAGAAACAAGCAAGTGGGAAGAATGGTTTAAACGCTTGAACATGAAGCTTGCATTTTTGTTATAAAAAAGTTTGTTATTTGAGCTAGTGTATAGAGAACAAGGCTGGGCGGTGTGAAGATATATATATATATATATATATACTTTATTTATCCCGAGGGAAATTCAAGTATCCAGTAGCATTTCTCTATATCTCACAACTGTGACTTTATTTCTCTATATCTCACTGGAGCACAATTTCATTATTGTAATGATGTTAATTATTAATTGCTGTTTATTGATTACGCTTCGCTTGCTCCCTTGGCTTGTTTGTAGAATTGAAGTGGACTAAAACGTTAAAAATGACTACAATAATTAAATATTCAATATTGATCGATACAACAAAAAAAGTAATACATTTGTCAATACAAATCAAATCAAATAATGGTTAAAGTATAATAAATTTGATTGAAAAAAAAAAGTTTTTCGAGGTAAAGTTGAATTAACCTGGAAACATTCACCATATCTTAAGGGTTAACCTACTTCTTGATCTCTTTCAGGAGCATCCCGATCAGCATGGGTTGAAGGGGCTCAATCATTAACTTCCGCCACATGTCGAGTGCAAGCTAAAAACACAACAACAACAAAAACTGTTTATGAAAGAATAAAACCCAATTTGGCATTTGACCTGTGAATAGCTCCTCATCCTATCGTGTTGTGAAGCCCTGCATACCTCTCCGATCTCCATTAACGGCTCATTCATGTCCACTCCTCCATATCCATACTGCAGGTCGGCTTCGGTCAGCTTGTTCTTCTTAATAAACTGTGTGTTAAGGTATCTGCAGCAAATCCATCAAAACACTAATTAGGGAAAAGCAGTTGCTATTATTATAAATGAATACGTGCATATGTCGATGCACAATAAAGCCACGGGTGACGTCAATTCAAAAGCTGCTTGTTTTCGCAGCTGACCAAGAGCAGCGGGACAGAGACGGGGTTCAGGCGGTGCAACCAAGCAGAAACTGACCAGAGCCCTTGGCGAGGCCGGCATGCCAGAGAAACACAACCTTGTGCACTCAGTGTAGCGCATGATAGTTTACTTTACACACTCACAAATCAGTGATAATGTATGATATCAAATAAAAATATGAACCACAAATCCTCAATATGATCAGACCGGCGTACTAATCCTGCACTCTTACCATATTTGTAACATGCATATTGTGTGTGTGCACAATATGCAAACTTTCTGAATGCATGAAATAACAGGAAAATCGACTGTATGTGCCAAACTGTGCAGTTCACAACAGGCACACTTCAGGGAATACCGTATCCCACAGTGCAACGCTCCCGGCTCCGTCTCCACACTCCTAATCGACTGTGAACATCCCGGTGGCGACATATTTGATCGTTCCACCACAAGTTTACACAAAACTAGATTAAGAATTGCAAAACTATTCAATTACTTTTCATGTCTGATATGATAACTGGACTGAACTACTTTTCAAGAGTTTGGGATCAGCGTCTTTTATTCAGCAAGGTTGCATAACAATTATTTAAAAGTGACAGTAAAGACTTTTACATTGTTGCGAAAAAACTATTTCACATAAATGCTGCTCTTTTGAACTTTATAGTCATCAAATAATCCTGAAAAAATGCAGCAAATCATCATTTACAGTGATTTCTGAAGGATCATGTGACACTGAAGACTGGAGTAATGATGCTGAAAATACAGCTTTGATCACAGGAATAAATTACATTTTACTATCGTTTTAAATTGTAATACTATTTCACAATATTACTTTTTTAACTGTATTTAAATGAAGAGCATAACATACCTTTAGTCAGTGTGCACTAATATATACAGTCGGTTTTACATCAATAGTTAATTGGAACTGACTGATTATTTTCTTAGGCTAAAGTTCAAGATATCTAGTCGAGACTAATAATGGCCTAAGTGTTAAACTAAAGTAAAGCACAAAAGACCAATCATCGAATTCTTAGACAACCACTCGATCACGATATAAACACTTATTTGAGTAAGGGTTCACCATCCAAGTATCACACCAGCATGAACACGAACACCATTTACCAACCAAAAACTCTGAAGTAGTGAAGCTCAGTCAAATTCATTTCAGAATTAAAAGTGAACAAGCCGTACCAAACAGAACTGCAAAAAAATGTATTTCATCTGTCAACCACCTGATATTGTTAAGCAAACCTGGCAGTCCCGTCCCCAAAAAGTCAACCTATGAACTGCTTCCGTATAGTTGTCTCTGCGCATTAAACTCGACGACTATGAGAACACGAGCACTGGAAAACATTGCACACATCACATGGAGTCCCCAGTGCTAGCTGAGCTTACCTGTATAAGCAATCCATGTACTCAGCGCCTTTGCTGTACTCCTCCCAGTATCTGTGATACATCACCAAAACCTTTTCTTCAGACTCCAGGACTCTCTGTAAGACACACACCACAGTGATAAAAGACATCCACGATTACAACGTGACGGCACTGAGATTGAGGCGTTCTCACCTTGAACAACTGCCGGACGTGGTTCTCCAGAAACACCTTCGTCTCGGTGTACAGCCTTTCCCCTAAAGGCTCCGGATATGCAACACACAGCGCGTATATGTCTCTGAGGCACACGTCAAGGAGATTGCCATGCAGGATACATGAAGTTAGTCTACCGTGCAAAAGTTTCTCTTCTGCTCATCAAGGATGCATTTGGGGGACTACCGATGAAAATTAGCACTTTTGAGCTAACTCGGGTATATTTACATTGTTTTAATGTTGATTAATGTACACTGTCCCCTTTCAAATAAAGCGAAAAAAAATTACTCTTCATTTATTTGATCAAAAATACAGTCAAAACAGTAATACTGAGAAATATGATTACACTTTAAAGTAGCTTGTAATGTATTGTAACGTGTAATTTATTCCTGTGATCAAAGCTGAATATTCAACATCATTACTCCAGTCTTCAGTGTCACATGATCCTTCAGAAATCACTCTAATATGATGATTTGCTGCTCAAGAAACATTTTTTATTATTATTAATAATGTTGAAAAATATGCTGCTTCATATTTTGGTGAAAACTGTGATATTTTTTATTTTTTAAAAGGATTCCTTGATGGTTAGAAAGGTCAAAAGAACCGCATTTATTTGAAATGGAAATCTTTTGTATCATTATAACTGGCCATTTTGATCAATTTAATGCATCCTTGGTGAAAAAAAAAAAACTTAAAACAAAAATCTTACTGATGCCACCAAAGTTTTGCACGGTAGTGTAAGAGGTAACACATTTAATAAATGGCAATTATGGCTTAGCACCCTCATAAAATAAAATCTCCAATAATCTGATTACAAGAAACATTCAGAAGGAAGAGGAAAGAGGAAGCCATATTTCTAAATCCTGACAGTGTGTCTCTACTAGAGCTCAGGATACGAGAAGCGGTCGTTCCATGTCGCTCTCTCCACGTAATCCAGCATCACAACCGCTCTGATGGTCGTCAGGAGCTTGTTCCACGTCTCATCGAAGTCCACCACCCGCGGTTTTAAGGACATGGTGTGTGGCTTCGGCTTCGACTGCAGGGGGAGACGAGAAAAACCAGGTGACAATCATCTCACTGTAGCATTCAGTGCTGGTATTAACTAAAACCATTCAAAGCATTTTCGGGGATTGAAATGGTGAAAATAAACTGAAATACGTTTAAGTTGAAGTACTAAAATTGTTAAAACTAAACCAACAAAATTAAAGCTAAATAGAAATATTTAAGCAAAACAAAAAATAATAAAAATGAGAAAAGCACATAAAACTAAAATTAAAATGAAAACTAAATATAAAAAAATCGAATTCAAAATATAAAAAAATATATAAATAATATTAGAAAAAAAATTACTTTAGCAAGTCAAATGGACTGGATAAGAATTTTTGTTGAAATGCATTTAATAGAAATTCACAACGAGTTGAGCATAAATAGCAAAATAGTAAAAAAAAATCCCATGTTTTTGTTTCCATTGATTAGTATTTAGTAATTCCCTGAGGTTTTCTATAACTTCCTGAAAGTAAAACTTTAGCTCCTAGTACCACATGCTGCACATAAATCGTTCAAATACAATTTTGTTTTCAGCATTTTTAAATTAAACATGTTTGGTCATCAATATTAAACATCAACTTCTTTAAACCCCTGACAGTCAGTGTTGGGTGTAATTAATTACTGTAATTTAATTACTTTTCCCTCCAAAAAGTAAACGACAGGATTACTCTAAATTTTTCTGTAATTTAATTACAGTTACTTCTGAGGTAATTGCATTAAATACTGTAAATAGACTATAGAACGATTCTATATAAAATATAATAGTGGATTGAACAGCTAAATTTTATGTTAAAATATATGTTTTTAATGTAACCTTCTCCTTTTACACGTTTTGGTCAGTTCAATAAAAATGTATCCAATTGTATATTGTTTATTTGACAGAATCAAAACAGCAGTTTATCTGTTCGAGGTTGATATGGGATATATTTAGAACGTAATTATTAATAAGTAATCTGACACTTTTTACAGAGAGTAATTAGTACAGTAATCTAATTACACTTTTTGAAGATGTAATTATTACTAGTAATTAATAACTTTTTTTTAGAGTAACTTACCCAACTCTACTATCAGTTGACCACCACAACACACCAATGCAACAATAAAGTAATACCAGTTGACACTTGACAGGTCTGTCTAGAAGAGAATAAAGACATGCATGTCTGCCTTCTACACAAAACAACCATAAACCTCATAAACTACATCACAATCACGGGGGAACTAATTATTAGAGTAACTGATTGTCACAACAAAGGCAGATCAGTGAAGATCAACTCATTATCTCAGTGTCAACATCCAAAATAGCTGTCAAGGCACATCAAAGTATCAATATCATTTGATCTACATAGAAACACCCCTATAAATAGCCAAAACAAATGAGTTTACATCTCCAGTAAATCCAGTTGCTGTGAAACAGAGTCACCCCCAAAACTGCAGAGGCCTAGTTACACATATCCATGATATGACTGCATGAAAACAGAAGCTGAGGGTTATTTTAAGCAGACGTGGTTGAATAACAGCCGTGTGCTGTGGTAAACAAACACGCACACGTGTGTTTATAAGCGATCGGTGTGTGTTTATGATGCAAATACAGTGTTATGGAGCTGAAACTGCAGCTAACGTCTGTGCTAGCATGAGCGCTGCTCATTCACACACACACCTGAGATTGAGAAAGCCCTGCTGAGCTGCGAGTCTCGGGCGGTCAGGAGGCTCGGCTGGGCCGGGTCTGGATGTGTTGTCCACGGGTCAGTGTGTCACGGCTGTGGGTTTGAAGTGAAGCTGTCAAGACGCTTGATTCCTCTCTCTCTCCCTCTACACCTCTGCCATTGCCTTTCACGGACTGCACCACTGCATCAGCTGTAGGGGTGGACGAGCGCAGTTAATGATGGACACAGTTATAATAACCTTTAAACTACACGAGACGTTGAAAAAGCATTTATGTTTAAGATAATACAAAGAATGTGTTTTAATTGGATATATTGTGCATAAAATGAATGATAACATTGTATCGCAGCGTTTACCGGACTCCCCATTTTATTGGTGGTATGACCGAAAAGTACGGCAGCTGTTCGCGGACAAAGTCGTGACAGAAGAGGCATGAGTAAGAAAATTGACTAATCTCTTTTTTCTTAACGGTTCGGGTCCTTGACGGTTGCATTAACGATAATTTTAGTACTTTTTAGAAATAAATGTTTAGGGGGAAACATTCTATTTTTGAATTTCGCTTTACTCGTTATGATATTTCAGTTTTAACATAACAAATAGCCCATAAAAAAATCAGATAAAAATTCATTTTTGTCATAAAAATGTGTTTACACTGAATTTGTAATGGTTTTTCAGAGTCATTTTAAAGGTGGCTTAAATGGAATCATATATATGTTATCTATCACTAAATTACAACAAAACTTAATGTGTATCTTTGAATCATATTATATTTGTACAAACTATAATAAGGTTGGCTACACCTTAATATTAAGGTAATTTGCACTTGGATTGGGTGTAACAGCACTGGTGGACCCCAGGGACACACGTGAAGCCCAAAGTAAGAAGGCCTAGGCCCTAGTGTAACCGTCCGGTCCTACTCAACCCGATTCGTCTCCAGTGTGGAGGGCGGATGGCTAACAAGGACGCTAAAGACCTAGCGCACCTCTTGAGGCTAGAGGAGTGAGGTTTACACGCACAGCTCTTACTGGCCACATCCGTTACACTAGTGTCCTAAGTGTCTCTTTAATATGTTACATATTTCAATTTAAAAGAGAAAATAGTATTGTTTACTAACTTTATTTGGACAGCAATATATAATTCAGTCATGTATGGATGTATGCCGGGTCTTTTGGAAACAGAACGTAAGGAAAGCCAAAGGCCCAGATGGTGTCTCGCCCAAGTGTCTTACCCAAGAAACCATTAATCACTGGATTAAATGACTACAGACCAGTTGCTTTGATGTCTGTGGTCATGAAGTCATTTGAGAAACTGTTGTTGACCACCTGAAGGACATCACTGGCCCCTTGAAATATTAATGTTGTTTCAACATTAACTTGGTACATCAGATGGCAGCAATGTTTGACATTCCTTTTCAGTTGTATTTTCACTATTTCAACAAAATGTATTTAGAATCAACATCACATTGTAACATTGATCAAACCATATTACCCAATATAATTTTTTGTTAATTCAACAGCAGTGATTTAGATTTAACATCATAGTGTAAGGTTGATTCAAAAATATTACCACTGATTATTATTGTTAAGTTAAGTGTTGATTCAGTATCGGTGATGTAGAATCAATCATAGTGTAATGTTGATTAAAGAGCATTACCATTGATTTTTTGTTCAACATTGTTTCAACATTAACTGAGGGTACAAAAGTGATGTTGATAAAATATCCCTTTGTAATGTTGAATCAATACTATTACCATTGATTTTTGGTTGAAATCTCAACATTGCTTCACCATTAACTGAGGGTGCAAGAGTGACACTTAAGCAACATCACTTTGTCACGTTAATTCAATGCAATTAGCGTTGACGCATCAACACTGAGTCAACATTGTTTAATTGACAGGGATGGGCAGTATTTCAGATACATGTATTTAAAATACGTATTTGAAATACAAAATACTATTTTGTATTTTAAAGTCTTTGGAAAAAATCTAATGTAATTTGTATTTAAATACATTTAAGATGAGTATTTTTGTATTTTCACTTTGAACCAGTTAATCTCTTTATCAGGGGGCTGTTTTCGTGCATCAACTAGTTCAGACCAGACCGGATTTGGACATCTTGAACCAGTATCCACTTATTAGACAGCTGTTTGTGAGGTTCAACACAATCATTCCCTCTTCAGCTCCTGTAGAGCGCTTGTTCCCTTTTGAGAACGGTCACTTCATATTGCGTAGCTAATACGCCATGGGAAACTCCTTTCCTCGAGAAATATTGAAGCCAAGGCAGTGCAGCTGCACAGTGAACACAGCAGAGTGTCCAGCTCACCCATTGGCTGTGCTGAGGCAACTGCACATCCTATGGCGAAGCGCCAGAATGGGGAGGTGGGAGGGCTTATGCTATATAAGCCCTATGCTATATTATGCTATATTTCGATTTGGCACCCTCGCCACTTATGGGCCCTCCATGTGTGGCCCCTCAACGGGTATCCTGGGACCTCCCCGAAAAGGTCCTGAATACCATCACTGAGGCTAGAGCACCATCTACCAGGCGCCTCTATGTCCTAAAGTGGTCAGTATTCACTAGGTGGTGCACAGCTAGGGACCTCGAGCCCCAGTCATGCGATGTGTCAGTGGTACTCTCCTTCTTACAAGAGCTTCTGGATGCGGGTCTCTCCCCATCCACGCTCAAAGTGTATGTGGCAGCCATGGCAGCTTACCATGCTCCTATGGCAGGCCAGTCACTTGGGAGAAACGACCTCGTCGTTCGTTTCCTCAAAGGAGCCAGGAGGATGAATCCCCCTCGGCCCCCTTCTATACCAGCTTGGGACCTCTCCACGGTCCTTAGGGCCCTGAAGGGTCCCCCGTTTGAGCCGCTGCAGTCGGCTAATCTTAAACCACATGATAACTTCCGCTAAAAACTGCTCTGCTGCTGGCCCTGGCATCAGTCAAGCGAGTGGGAGATTTGCAGGCGCTCTCTGTGAGCCCTTCCTGCTTGGATTATGGGGTTGGTGACTCCAGGGTCATTCTCAAGCCAAGGCATGGTTACGTACCCAAGGTGCTCTCAACTCCATTCAGAGCACAGGTTTTTACATAGCCAGCGCTTCCACCATTGGAGAACGATGAGGAGGCTAATATGCTCTGTCCTGTCAGAGCTCTAAACATCTACCTGGAGCGTTCTGGACCGTTTAGGCATTCAGAACAGCTCTTTATATGCTTCGGCGCACCAAGGGGTTACCAATCACGAAGCAGAGACTGTCTAGATGGATAGTATACGCCATCTCTCTGGTATACGACTCGGTGGGCCAGGTTTGTCCCATAGGCGCTAGAGCCCACTCTAAAAGAGGCATGGCCTCTTCGTGGGCCTGGTCCAGGGGTGTGCCAATTCAAGAGATATGTGCGGCGGCCGGGTGGTCCTCGCCGTCCACATTTGTTAGGTTCTATAACATGGAGGTTCCTTGCCTGCAGGCTCAAGTCCTCTCAATATGATAATTAGACCTGATGGTGTCCGGTCTTATCAGTCTAGCATGATTACTGTCCATAAGCACAAGTTGTCTTATGACTATGTTATAAGAACGAGCCTAGTTCAGGAGTTCCAGCCCCTCTTATCATGGGACCCGACTTGTGTCCAGTCCCTGTCCTTGTGAGGGTTTATTATGGCTTGTTTCTGTGAGCCTCGGGATGCTTCCCTAGACTCCAGTTGTTTGGAGCCAGTTGCTAATGGTGCGGCATGTTACATTGCATCCCCAGCTCCCCACTGCGTATTAGCAACGCAATACGAAGTGACCGATCTCGAAAGGGAACGTACTCGCTTATTAACATAAAAACAATGTGGACTTTTCCAAAGATCTGTTTGGCCATTAACTTTTATATACTGGATAGTTTTATATACTGGATAGTTTGACTGACCATATCTTGTCCAAGATATCTGCAGACAAAGGGAAAGATGCTCATGTCCGGTGTCATGTGGATTCATTATTTGGGGAAATTTTTGATTTACATGCATTGGTGTCAAGTGTGCTCAAGCCGCACTGGTGGATGCGAAAAGTTGCACGCACTGTTATGTAATGCCTTTCCATTTTGGAAAGAAGGTTACGGGTGGCTGCATCTACAAAAGATGAACCGTGTCTCTCTATGATCCCTTCTTCGGCTTCGGCTCAACCCTCTCCCCTGCGGGATCTTTCTTCATGAGGGGATATTACAGATGCAGAGTCCCCTGAGCTTACGCCACCTTTCGACCAACATCTGCTAGCGTAATGCGATGAGGTGGAGGATGAGGAGGATGATGCTATCCTGTCTGTGGCCAAAGCATCCAGGCCCATGAGTGCGCAAAGTGCCGATTTAGCGTTGATGGTGGTGGATTGTGACCTAGTGGAGGTTTGTAAGCATGTGACAGCTAAGATTAGCATCCCTTGGTATGTAACTCCTGGGGAAGCGGGAGTTAAACAGGATATTTACTTCGTTGTTGATGGCCTATCAAGCCAAGTTATTGGAGGAGCTGGGCTCTCAGGAGGTAAATATTTAATAGAACAGACCTCAATCTACGCACCTTGCGTGGTGCGGTACAAAGCTGCGGCCATATTTTGGCTCTCGCCGTTGAGGGTGAGAGGTCGCTCTGGCTTAGTCTCTCAAGTATCGGAGACTTTCTCCCGTGGACTCAAAAGAGTTGGTCGGCCCAGCTCTGCCGCAATAAGACAGAGATGCAACCTCAAAGAAAGGAAGGTGAGGCGTTTGACATTTGTCTGCTTCGTAAAAGAGCTCCGCATCCTCCTGTTCACAAGTTCACACTTACAAATAATCAGATAAAGAGTAAAAGAGTATGCATATTTGCCATAGTATCCAGGGGAGGTCAGAATGTAGCCCGATCCCAGAAGAGTCCCCTGTATTCCTGGATGGGAAACAGCCAAGAGTGAGGAGTCAGGGTGGCAGAAGAATGCAGAAAAAACTGTTGAGGAACATTTGAACATGCTCCTCACAAACTTTGGCAATAAAACATAATTTCCCCCGCGGCCTCTTCCTCCGACACAGAACAGGAGGTTTTTGAACGTGTCCAGGACTCCAAAACCCCAGCGAGCAGAGAAGATGGTTGCTTTGAACGCTAAGACATGGGGAAAGCAGTCATTCGTGGCGGCAGCTGCAAAGTCTAGGTCCATTAACCATTCTAACACACTAAAAAGGGATATCTAGAACACACAGTCTCTGCATGGGAGGGACGAACAGCACCAAGGGTTTTCTGTGATGTCCTCTCCCGAGTCCACCACACATGTTCCCTCACCCACAAAAAAAAGCGGAGGACGTGGAGTTTGGGCGAAAGATTTGTTATAAGTTATGTTCAGGCCAGTTCAGCTCCACCTCAACACACAATGTTCCGTGGATTGCCGACTGCAATACCACAAGTTCGAATGCAGAAAACTGTACAAGCACACGTTCTCAAGTGTATTTTCACAAAGCACTTCAGCCCCTGGGTTCAAAGCAAACAATAAAAGATTCTCTGTTGCATCCAGGCTCAATGTTGAGGGCGCAGGGAGACTAACAGGAGATATAATCATTCCAAAGATAGATTGGGGTTTACACCCAATAATGGGCCTACATGCTCTAAACAAGCACTTAAGGAAGTACAAATTCAAAATTTCAGACTCTGAGCTCTTACTCGCTCAATCCGCCGGGGGAAATTGGTTCGTCACAGTCAATCTCAAGGATGCTTACTTTATGACTTTATCCTTTGCACAGGAAATATCTCAGGTTTTCTTTTCGGAGTGAAGTGTACAAATTTCACTCGAAATTTACTCAAATTTACTGTTCCTTTCGGGCTCAGCCTAGCTCCCCGTGTATTCAGCAGGTGCATAGAGGCAGCATTATCACCGCTGAGACACAAGGGTCTCTGCTTATCTAAATGATTATCTGATATGCGCTCATTCGCAGGAGCGTGCAGGACGAGACACAGAGATGCTCACGTCTCATCTCACGAATCTGGGATTTAGAATCAACTATGACAAAAGCCAACTGATTACATCTCAGGGACCTACGAATAGACTGGCATACCAAGCTATGCTCTCGGAGAGGAGGATAATGCCGTTTTATCAGTGCCTGGCCAGTTCTGCAAGGAAAACCTGGTATCGTTCAGGACCTGTCTCCGCCTTATGGGCATGATTCGCATGGGCTTTGTTGCTGTCGGTGGTCCCGCTGGGCTGGCACAAAATGAAGGACTTCCAGTGTTGGGTAGCTGTGAGGCATCTGTGTCCTCATCCACAGAGTGAGAAATATCCGCAGAATGTGTGGAGGCTCTTCATCAGTGGAGAGACCCATGTGTATTTCAGACAGGGGCTGTCCTGGGGGGTGCATCGCTGAGAAAAGTAATGACAACGGATGGATCTCTGATGGGCTGGGGTGCGGTTTTTCAGCCAGCTTCGCAAACTTCACATGAATCTTTTGGAGTTGAACGCAGTGTTTCCATGAAACATTTTCTGCAGTTCTGGTTCTGGGTTTCATGTTCTGGTCAGGACAGACAACACAACGGTGGTGATGTACATCAATCGCCAGGGGGGAACGCGTTCATTGCAACTGCACAATTTCGCCCATAAGCTGATTATCTGGAGTGTTGTGCACTTCTGCTTGCTGCGCCCAATGCAATTCCCAGGAGTCCTGCATTTAGGAACGGATCTCCTTTCAAGGGGCAATCTGTTATACAGAGAATGGGCACTTTACCAGCAGGTGGTAGATCAGATTTGGAAGAGGTACGGAAGGGCTGCCGAATATCTCTTCGCCTCACAGGCAAATGCAAAGAGTCTGCTGAATTTTTCTCTCAAGGGCAAAAATGTGCCGGCACACCTGTGACCAAACGTCTTCCTATATGCATTTCCACCACTGAGTCTAATTTCTCCCACCCTAGACAGTGTTAGTGGCTACGTTTACATGGACAGCAGTAATCTAATTATTGACCTTTTTCTGAATAAGACAATATTTTGATTAAGGTGTTTACATGAGTTGCTTTTAGAATATTCCTTTCATGTTCCCCTTTTACATGTTATAGAACATAGATCGATTAATGGCACATGCAATTACGTCACCATGCCCAGGGCCGCATTAAGAGCTCACTGGGCGCCGGGGCTATGAGTTACTGCAGGGCCCCCCCACCACTACAGGTCACCAACTACATGAGCTAAATGTTCTATCATTATACGAGTCATTTTATCCATCTATGATATACTTCACAGCTAAGTTATATTACTTTTAAAACGATTTTTTATCATATCAAAATTTAATGGCACTAACATTTCATAATTCTTGTGACCAATTTCAATATCACAAAAAATAATAGTAACTTAAGAAAAGAATCTCAAGCTTACCGATGACAAGAGTCACAAATAACAATAGAACAAAGTCACATAAGAAATCGACCTTGAAAAACTTAAAGCACTGAATAATATTATATTGTATAAAGTAATCAAATATACAATACATAGTTTTCACTATAAATTCAACATTCATTCTTATTAATTTTTACAAAAGTGATTCATTCAAGGGCAGTAAATTACTTTCTTTCTGATGTTTGATTAACATTATGGACACAAATGGCGACAGCAGCTTTATTAGCAGAGTAGACCACTAGGAGGCGCCATATATCTGCGTCTCATATTGACGCTAAAGGGTGCTGTCACTTTTAGACCTCAGGGTCGGAACTCAAGTGCGCTGTGCAAAACCGCCTCAAGTTCACCATCATCTAAAATAATTTGTATCCAAAGTCAAACCACAATGATTAAAAACGCGTTTAATTTATAAACTTACATCATGATGTCTCAGCAAAATTTACATATTTCTACCGGATATATTATCGCCAGCCCTTTAGGTGAATATAGAGTTTGATCAAACACAAAAAGCAATATCAAACATCCATCAAGTTAATAATCAAACTTACCGAAAATTTGTGGGGTCGACGATGACGCTGTGTTTTAAAAAATAGTCTAGACTCTAGATGAAGTGAAGGGTGGAGGCGATTTATTGGTTGATGCATGCGTACTTGCGTAGCTATATTCCAGGGATTCCCAAAGTGTAGTACGCGCACCCCCAGGGGTACGCGAGCTGCCACCAGGGGGTGCGCGAGAGGAAAAATGTAATGGCGGTGTTTTATAAGTGGGATTTTTCCATACAATAAAATAAAAACCATGAACAGTAAACATTTCCTTTGTAATCGCTTTTGTTTTAAATAAAAAAACTATAATGTATTAGTTTTTGATAGAAACGTTGAAAACAGCTGCTGTCTTCTACGCACTGCTCTGCACTGCAGCCGGTAACGTGACATATGTGCTTTCGCGTTGGCTGGCGCTGAGCCAGTGCTGTCATATATCACAACCATTGAGTGTTTTCAACCACATAATGTTTATTTTAAGTTTCAGACATTTAAATACACATAAGTACTAGCAAAACAATGATTTTGATTTTGCTGATTTCTATGGAAGCGGCAATATTAATCCTTTTCATTATAATAAGACGACACGTTTTATTCATATCAGATACACATTGTGCACGTAGCTTCACATTCTATCCTATTCTTCTCCCAGTTCACCGGCCTCTTACTTTCATGTATTTCGTGAGAAGTGGAGGAAATGACGTCACGTGTTGTAAATCCAACAGATCCGATTCTCTGAACTGTGGCACAAACTAACGATCGTTATGAAGGTGTTTGAACAATAAAACACATCCACTTGCACATATTTGACAATCGGAATATCAGTGTTTCATGCTATAGCTAATACATTTGTTGAATATTTTTGATAAAAAAGGAAAAATGACATAAAAGCAGATCATCATTCATTCAGCGCTGTGTTGTGGTTGCGCTGTGTCACGTGACAAGGAATGACGCATCACCATGGAAACATTAAAGTGACAAGTTCTAAATAACGGTCGCCTTGAAAAACTCACGCTGGGGGGTCAGTTAAAATATTTTAAACTTACGTGTAAAAGGGTTAAAAGTGGAAGCTTGTGCGTAACTTTGTTGCATTATATTGAAACTTTGTTGATGTTGTTATTGTCATGCGTGTTCTGGTTATTAGCGCATCCATTCTATGGATTAAACATGAGTCTTTATAGGGCGATAAAACAAAGCTTTGTTGCATTTTTTTTTTGAAAGTGGGGATTGGGGGTGCGCCAACCCGGTTGGGACATAGAAGGGGGTGCGCATGAAAAAAAGTTTGGGAACCGCTATTCTAATAAGGCGCAGGCACTCCAGGCAGCCATCTATAGGCCTATGTGCAGCAGCAGGTCGATCGTTCACAAGTTAAATATAGAATAAATGTATTATGTTAAATTAAAACGTGACGTTTCATTTCACCATGCCCTGTCCTGCTGACCACGGGGGTTTGATTGACAGGCGACATGGCCAATCATAACGCCGAATACGCAATTTTGTCCGACAACAAAGCTGTCAGTAGATTAACGTCATGGACTTGAACTTGAAAACGGTATTGTTTAAATTATTTAAATTACAATATTTAAAAGCTGAGACTTTGTTTCATATCAACAGTAAGCTGCTCTGAACTCTCTCTCGTAGTCAATTGTGTAACGTTACGCGTTAGTCTTTGCCCCGCGATGTATTTTTCAGTGCGTGAGTGAGAACATGATGTGCGTGACTCGAGTCGTGAGAGCCGCCTGGCTTGTCACACAGTAACTAAAAAAGGCGGGTCTTTGCGAACGGTCACTATAATATTAATGATAATGATTCCATGATAATGCATGGAATATGCGGCAAAGCGCTACTAAATAACAGGGCTAATTTGTTGGGGGCGTTGCGTGGTAAGGCTTTGGCAATCAGATGGCTAGTAGTATCTGCTCCACAGCCAATCAAGGGCCCCCTCCTTGTTCGGGCCCCGGGGCTTTAGCCCCGCCTAGCCCTATTGTTAATGCGGCCGTGACCATGCCACGCCGTCCAACGTTCCCTACAGTTTGTCTTCGTTATGGTACCATATACAGTTTTGGGTGTTTCATTTTTTATTTCACGGAAGCTTCAAGTGCAGTTAAATATTTATCATGCTATACATGCAAATACACGAGGGCGGATACAAATTCTGAAGCCATAGTCTCTTGTTTGTGTGTATGTGTCCTGTCACAAAATGGCAAAAACTCCCACATGACTTTAATAGTGTGATTAAGGTACATGTCTATAATGCACTTCGATAATGCAACTGAAATAGGAATACTCCATTTGTCTTACTTCATTTGTGTTCACATCGAGTATTAAGCCAGATTAAGGAAATCAGAAATCCCTGTTTACATGGCATCAGAGTGTTGTCTTAATTGGCTTAATATAGGAATATTGTTGTCCATGTAAACTTAGTGAGTGAAAACGGATTGTCTATCCTTCTGATGGCCCCTCGTTGGCCGAGGAGTCTGTGGCTGGCAGAGATTGTTCAGTTCCTTCAGGGAGAGCCTGTGAAGGGTTAAATTTGATTGTGCTTCCCCAGGAAGTTATAAACACTATCTTGAACATTAGAAACATTCGCATTTATAAAGGAGTTATTCCTATTCAGTGAACCGTGAGTGAAATACTCTCTTTTTTGCAAAGCTTAATGGACAACGGGAGGGCGTTTCCATCTATTAAAGTTTATCTGGCTGCAATTTCGGCTTGCCACGTATGCTTTGGTGGGACGAAGTCTTCTAATACGCCGTGTGTCGAAGAGGCTGGTCCCGTCAGGCTTGTCCATGGTTCTGAATGCTTTAAGCCTGGCCCTGTTTGAACCTCTGGAGAGTGTTCATATTAGGCTCTTATCGCTGAGATAAGAGCGATAAGAGCCCACCCTAACCCTAACCCCCCCCCCAAAAATGCCTATTCCAAAAATAGGCATATTTGTGGGAAAAAAAAAAAAAAAAAAAAAAAAATGGTTTGGCCACTGATCAAAATTTGATGTTGTCATTTGATTTGAAGTTTAGTAGGCTAACGTTACGCTCAAAATGTCCGGTCAGCACAAGTCCGGTGCTCAGAAAAGATAAGAAAAGAAAAGAAAAGAGAAGAAGAGAAGAGCAGAGAAGAAGAAAATAGAGGCCTTTGCTTTGAGATGTCCTAAACAAATATTTTTAAAAAGGTGGTGGCGGTGTAGCTGGAACTAACGTTAGTAAAGTCAACGTAAAGCAAGGTAAGAAACAGCGCAGCCAACGTTTATGAGTGTTGTCAAAGACCCGGTACTTCGGTAAGTCGGTACTATTTTTTTTTAATTGTCACGCCACATACCAGGTTTTCTCAAACCCGGCACTTGATCCACGTGCATGCCCGAAGCGTGTGCAGTTGCGTCCTCTTCATAAAAGCGCTGAGAAATGGCGACAGGCGGTGCTGCTGATGTGGTGGCTGTAAATCCACTTGTTGATAAGAAAGGAGGAAAGAGCCATATATGGGAATATTTGGGATATTAGCTCATAATAGCGACGTGGCGCGATCGTTTTTACAGCCGCGCCTAAGTTCATTGTTGCATAGCAACGACAGACGCAACAGGAGAGCAAGCGCTTGTGGAAAGGAGAAAGCGGTGCGAACTGCGCTCTCCATGATGACGAGGAAGTATTTGCAAAGAATTCATTGATTTCTAGCCCTTGCATTGGCTTTACTACTAGATATATTTATGGAGATGAGAAATAAAAAGCCGGCTGAAATGCGTCACTGTCAAGAAGAGAAGAGGAGGGGAGAGAAACAGGAGAGGAAAAGCAGAGGAGGGGAACAGGAGAGGAAGAGCAGAGGAGGGGAGAGGAAGAGCAGAGGAGGGGAGAGGAGAGGAACAGGAGAGGAAGAGCAGAGGAGGGGAGAGAAACAGGAGAGGAAAAGCAGAGGAGGGGAACAGGAGAGGAAGAGCAGAGGAGGGGAGAGGAAGAGCAGAGGAGGGGAGAGGAGAGGAACAAGAGAGGAAGAGCAGAGGAGGGGAGAGGAACAGGAGAGGAAGTGCAGAGGAGGGGAGAGGAACATGAGAGGAAGAGGAGGGGAGAGGAGAGGAACAGGAGAAGAAGAGCAGAGGAGGGGAACAGGAGAGGAAGAGCAGGGGAGGGGAACAGGAGAGGAAGAGCAGAGGAGGGGAGAGGAACAGGAGAGGAAGAGCAGAGGAGGGGAGGGGAACAGGAGAGGAAGAGCGGAGGAGGGGAGAGGAACATGAGAGGAAGAGCAGAGGAGGGGAACATGAGAGGAAGAGCAGAGGAGGGGAACAGGAGAGGAAGAGCAGAGGAGGGGAATAGGAGAGAAAGAGCAGAGGAGGGGAGAGGAGAGGAAGAGCAGAGGAGGGGAACAGGAGAGGAAGAGCAGAGGAGAGGAACAGGAGAGGAAGAGCAGAGGAGGGGAACCGGAGAGGAAGAGCAGAGGAGGGGAGGGGAACAGGAGAGGAAGAGCGGAGGAGGGGAACAGGAGAGGAAGAGCAGAGGAGGGGAGGGGAAAAGGAGAGGAAGAGCGGAGGAGGGGAGAGGAACATGAGAGGAAGAGCAGAGGAGGGGAACCGGAGAGGAAGAGCAGAGGAGGGGAGGGGAACAGGAGAGGAAGAGCGGAGGAGGGGAGAGGAACATGAGAGGAAGAGGAGGGGAGAGGAGAGGAACAGGAGAAGAAGAGCAGAGGAGGGGAACAGGAGAGGAAGAGCAGGGGAGGGGAACAGGAGAGGAAGAGCAGAGGAGGGGAGAGGAACAGGAGAGGAAGAGCAGAGGAGGGGAGGGAAACAGGAGAGGAAGAGCAGAGGAGGGGAGAGGAACATGAGAGGAAGAGCAGAGGAGGGGAACATGAGAGGAAGAGCAGAGGAGGGGAACAGGAGAGGAAGAGCAGAGGAGGGGAATAGGAGAGAAAGAGCAGAGGAGGGGAGAGGAGAGGAAGAGCAGAGGAGGGGAACAGGAGAGGAACAGGAGAGGAAGAGCAGAGGAGAGGAACAGGAGAGGAAGAGCGGAGGAGGGGAGAGGAACATGAGAGGAAGAGCAGAGGAGGGGAACAGGAGAGAAAGTGCAGGGGAGAGGAACAGGAGAGGAAGAGCAGAGGAGGGGAACAGGAGAGGAAAAGCAGAGGAGAGGAACAGGAGAGGAAGACCAGAAGAGGGGAACAGGAGAGGAAGAGCAGAGGAGGGGAACAGGAGAGGAAGAGCAGAAGAGGGGAACAGGAGAGGAAGAGCAGAGGAGGGGAGAGGAGAGGAAGAGCAGAGGAGGGGAACGGGAGAGGAAGAGCAGAGGAGAGGAGAGGAACAGGAGAGGAAGAGCAGAGGAGGGGAGAGGAACAGGAGAGGAAGAGCAGAGGAGGGGAGGGGAACAGGAGAGGAACAGGAGAGGAAGAGCAGAGGAGGGGAGGGGAACAGGAGAGGAAGAGCAGAGGAGGGGAGAGGAACAGGAGAGGAAGAGCAGAGGAGGGGAACGGGAGAGGAAGAGCAGAGCAGAGGAGGGGAACAGGACAGGAAGAGCAGAGGAGGGGAGAGGAACCGGAGAGGAAGAGCAGAGGAGGGGAACAGGAGAGGAAGAGCAGAGGAGGGGAGAGGAACATGAGAGGAAGAGCAGAGGAGGGGAGAGGAACAGGAGAGGAAGAGCAGAGGAGGGGAACAGGAGAGGAAGAGCAGAGGAGGGGAACCGGAGAGGAAGAGCAGAGGAGGGGAGAGGAACATGAGAGGAAGAGCAGAGGAGAGGAACAGGAGAGGAAGAGCAGAGGAGGGGAACCGGAGAGGAAGAGCAGAGGAGGGGAACAGGAGAGGAAGAGCAGAGGAGGGGAGAGGAACATGAGAGGAAGAGCAGAGGAGGGGAACCGGAGAGGAAGAGCAGAGGAGGGGAACAGGAGAGGAGGAGCAGAGGAGGGGAACAGGAGAGGAAGAGCAGAGGAGGGGAACAGGAGAGGAAGAGCAGAGGAGAGGAACAGGAGAGGAAGAGCAGAGGAGGGGAACCGGAGAGGAAGAGCAGAGGAGAGGAACAGGAGAGGAAGAGCAGAGGAGGGGAACCGGAGAGGAAGAGCAGAGGAGAGGAACCGGAGAGGAAGAGCAGAGGAGGGGAACAGGAGAGGAAGAGCAGAGGAGGGGAGAGGAACATGAGAGGAAGAGCAGAGGAGGGGAGAGGAACGGGAGAGGAAGAGCAGAGGAGGGGAACAGGAGAGGAAGAGCAGAGGAGGGGAACCGGAGAGGAAGAGCAGAGGAGGGGAGAGGAACAGGAGAGGAAGAGCAGAGGAGGGGAGAGGAACAGGAGAGGAAGAGCAGAGGAGGGGAGAGGAACAGGAGAGGAAGAGCAGAGGAGGGGAGGGGAGGGGAACAGGACAGGAAGAGCAGAGGAGGGGAGGGGAACAGGACAGGAAGAGCAGAGGAGGGGAACAGGAGAGGAAGAGCAGAGGAGGGGAGAGGAACATGAGAGGAAGAGCAGAGGAGGGGAGAGGAACAGGAGAGGAAGAGCAGAGGAGGGGAGAGGAACATGAGAGGAAGAGCAAAGGAGGGGAGGGGAACAGGAGAGGAAGAGCGGAGGAGGGGAGAGGAACAGGAGAGGAAGAGCAGAGGAGGGGAGGGGAACAGGACAGGAAGAGGAGAGGAGGGGAGGGGAACAGGACAGGAAGAGCAGAGGAGGGGAGAGGAACCGGAGAGGAAGAGCAGAGGAGGGGGAACAGGAGAGGAAGAGCAGAGGAGGGGAGAGGAACATGAGAGGAAGAGCAGAGGAGGGGAGAGGAACAGGAGAGGAAGAGCAGAGGAGGGGAACAGGAGAGGAAGAGCAGAGGAGGGGAACCGGAGAGGAAGAGCAGAGGAGGGGAATAGGAGAGGAAGAGCAGAGGAGGGGAGAGGAACATGAGAGGAAGAGCAGAGGAGGGGAACAGGAGAGGAAGAGCAGAGGAGGGGAATAGGAGAGGAGGAGCAGAGGAGGGGAGAGGAACATGAGAGGAAGAGCAGAGGAGGGGAACCGGAGAGGAAGAGCAGAGGAGGGGAGGGGAACAGGAGAGGAAGAGCAGAGGAGAGGAACAGGAGAGGAAGAGCAGAGGAGAGGAACAGGAGAGGAAGAGCAGAGGAGGGGAGAGGAGAGGAACAAGAGAGGAAGAGCAGAGGAGGGGAGGGAAACAGGAGAGGAAGAGCGGAGGAGGGGAGAGGAACATGAGAGGAAGAGCAGAGGAGGGGAACCGGAGAGGAAGAGCAGAGGAGGGGAGGGTAACAGGAGAGGAAGAGCAGAGGAGAGGAGAGGAACAGGAGAGGAAGAGCAGAGGAGAGGAACAGGAGAGGAAGAGCAAAGGAGGGGAACAGGAGAGGAAGAGCAGAGGAGGGGAGGGGAACAGGAGAGGAAGAGCAGAGGAGGGGAGAGGAACAGGAGAGGAAGAGCAGATGAGGGGAGAGGAACAGAACAGGAAGAGCAGAGGAGGGGAGGGGAACAGGAGAGGAAGAGCAGAGGAGGGGAGGGGAACGGGAGAGGAAGAGCAGAGGAGGGGAACGGGAGAGGAAGAGCAGAGGAGGGGAGAGGAACCGGAGAGGAAGAGTAGAGGAGGGGAACAGGAGAGGAAGAGCAGAGGAGGGGAGAGGAACATGAGAGGAAGAGCAGATGAGGGGAGAGGAACAGGAGAGGAAGAGCAGAGGAAGATTATCTTGTCCCGGGCCCGGCAAGACTGTCAGCTGGCATGCTCATGCAGTTCTTAAAGTTGGCTCTTTGGAAAAATTAATGGTCATCTTTCATTCTCGCAGGGTCTGTTAAATCTTGTCCCGTTTTCAGAAATGTATGCAAATAACCTAAACGATATTACACTGTTGCATTTAGTAAAGGTGACAGACCAATCCCTGGACATCAAGCTGAAGATGGCTGGGCACCTGGACCAACATCTCCACAATGATAACTTTAAGAACCTTTTCATTTATGCAATGCATATTTCTCATATCTCGACTTATATATCTTACTGATATTACATCAAGTTTCTTATGTTAAACTTAGACACAGTCAG
This sequence comes from Rhinichthys klamathensis goyatoka, assembly GCF_029890125.1. Classification (NCBI taxonomy): domain Eukaryota; kingdom Metazoa; phylum Chordata; class Actinopteri; order Cypriniformes; family Leuciscidae; genus Rhinichthys; species Rhinichthys klamathensis. The sequence continues at coordinate 1,067,813 of NW_026606964.1, forward strand.
GATGCCAGCAAAATATGTGTCATAATAAATTTGTATAGTAATTTTCTCAAAAAGAGAAAATTGCCCCAGAAACATATAAGTTATAAATAAGCATATTATTACACTAACGTTTAACATCCATAAAGTGTCACCATATTTTTTTTATCAACATTGTGAACTATACTGTACAACTACAGTTTTATCACCCCCCCCCCCCCCCCCCCCCTCCCCCTAAATAAATAAATAAATAAAATATAATGTTTTGCTTGAGAAGTGTTTGTATTAGGCATCTTTGTTTAAAATATTGTTTGAAAATTTTGTAATAACATTTAACATTTAAACAAGGTTTATGTTGGTGTCCAAGTACATTTTTAGACATGTTGAATGTTTGTTGCAAGATTAAAATGGACATAACACAAATATTTACATGGTATATTCGGTCAAGCTTTTTTTTGCGATTGACTTTTATTTTGAAAAGACAGTAACCTCCAGCCATTTCCGGGTTGTCAGTCCGTGGACGTGCATGATAATTGTGTGATGAGACACAGAAAAGGTGAGGCTTCTTCTGCATGAACTTCACATTTGTGTCTCTGTGTTGTGACGCAGCTAATGTTTATTTTTCTCTTTCATCTTCCTGAATGACAGATAATGCGCCTTTAACTGTGTGCTGACATGTAGCAACTAAAGGAGGTTTGTTCTGTCTCCAGTTTTGTAATATAGACATTAAGACATACATTATAGAATACAACACAATAATTTCAGAATATATGATACATTTTACGTATTACCATCTATTTAGACAAATTGCCTATCATGGTAATACCATGGTATTATAGTAACGTTAGGCTATAGTATTTTGCAGTACCCATGCAAATACCCTGGTACATGAACATTGTAGTTATTTATTGCAACCCACAGTTTTACCTTTTTATGTCATCACTGTACAAGAGTAACACTCTAGTACATTTGCCTAAAAAAAAAATAACAATCACTGTTTTGATAATAAAATGTAGTTCTCCTCTAGGTTTTCGCCGGTAAGCCATGGATCTGAGCATGAAGTCCTACGGTGACCCAGATGAGGTGTGTGTGTTTCCATCAGCTGGCTGTAGCACTGAAGAACAGGCGAGAACGCTTGATCTACACACATCAGGTGCTGCGTTTGATCTGGGTGAGAATGCAGGAGTTTACATTATACATTGGGCATAATGCATTCATTCACCGTATGATAATCACAGTTTGATACTGCACTGCCTGTTTGTGAAAAGTGTAAATTGCCCTGACTTTGATTTTCATTTTTCCGTGTGGCGTGGGGAGTGCTGGGTCAATGAAAAAAATGTGCAAATAAATGTATAAAACCAAATTAATATACTTATTTATTTAAAAAATATATATATAATAGATATAATTCAATTTACTGAATTTGACATTACTGTTTTATTCTGTTTTCTAAAGACCTGTCTGTTATCATGAGATTAATGACAGTTACTTTGTTATATTTTATGTCTCTCTTCAGGTTTATACAGTATACTAGGCCAAACTGATGGAGTGTGTCGCTTTTCTTAAACATGTAGGAAGACACATCATGGCCATATTCCAGTATGAAAATGTCAAGATTCATCAGGCTCAAACTGAGAAAGCATGAAGAATCATTTCTACATACGAATCCAGAGCTTATCTTCATTGAAAGTCTTTGGGATGTGCTGGAGACTTTACAGAGAGCTGGACTCTTGCATTCTCAAGATTTTCCCCAAATATTGATGCACCTCTTGATGGAAATAACATCACAATATTCATTCCCATCAAGAGGTGCATACATTTCTGGTCAACATTTTCATCCTAGAATATGACCATGATGTGTCTTGATTGCTTAAGAAATGAAATGCTACACACCCCATCAATTATGATTAGAAGAACTGCTGCCAAACATATTACATGCTAGAAACATAATAATCACTGCAATAATGATCCAATATTGACTCTTGTCTTGAGCATTTGTCTATTTACATCCAAACAGCGACTTTTTTTTGTGCTGGGCAGTGTAAATATTAGTTAGGAAAGGAGTTCCTCGCTAAGGGAACATCATATTTAGGGGTCAAAAACCCTGAAAACCCCTGGCCTATAGAGTATCGCGCAGCTTTCAGAAACACTCTTATTGTTTACCTGTCAAATATATTGAATAGATGTATGTATTTGTTGAGAGAGACAACATAACACAATCATTTTCCTTTACAAATGTCACCACAGACGACCACGCAAAGAGTGTTTCTGCCAGAGCGAGGCCGTTTCAGTGCTCTCAGTGCGGGAAGGGGTTTTCCCGTATCCAGCATCTGTCCGAACATGTGCGGATTCACACCGGAGAGAGGCCTTTTGAGTGCTTGGTGTGCGGGAAGACTTTCACCCGGGAGAGAGACCTCAAGACTCACCAGATCGTCCACACAGATGCGAAGGCCTTCCACTGTACGATCTGTGTGAAAAACTTCGCCCTGTTGTCCTCCTTGAGAAGACATCTGCGTGCATTTCATCAAGGTACAACATGAGACTGCAGACAATAAGACATTAGATTCTATGATTTTCTCCATAGTTTCGGGGTGTTGTTAGGCCTAAAATATATACACCAACTCTGTTTCCATTCAAAGTTGCGCATTTAACTTATGCGCCAAATTTCCTGATCACACGATTTGTTGAGTTACATGACTTTTTTTTGTTGCGCATCAAGGGATTTATTCGGTAAATGTGTTTCCATCGCAGTTTATGTGCACGTCGTCTTAAAGGGATACTCCACTTTTTTTGGAAATAGGCTTATTTTACAACTCCCCCAGAGTTAAACTGTTGAGTTTTACCGTTTTTGAATCCATTCAGCCGATCTCGGGTTCTGGTGGTACCACTTTTAGCATAGTTTAGCATACATCATTGAAGTGGACAAGACCATTAGCATTTCTCAAAAAAAAATGACCAAAGAGTTTCGATATTTTTGACTCTTCTGTAGTTACATCGTGCACTAAGGGCGTAATGATATGACGCAGCGCCTGAAAATAGTCCCCAGCTCGGTAACTTCCAACGTGACCGGGACTAAGTGCCTGCGCCTGCTGCACTCATGGTACGGCAGTAAAGTTTCTTGATTATTACGCAGGAATGAGAGTATAGTTCCTAGCCATATCAGCCTAGAAAATCGCAACTTTACATTTTCCGTCGGTCTTAGTGCACGATGTAACTACAGAAGAGTCAAGTTTTAAATAGGAAAAATATCGAAACTCTTTGGTCATTTTTTTTTTAGAAATGCTAATGGTCTTGTCCACTTCAATGATGTATGCTAAGCTATGCTAAAAGTGGTACCGCCAGAACCGGAGATCGGCTGAATGAATTCAAAAACGGTAAAACTCAACAGTTTAACTCTGGGGGAGTTGTAAAATGAGCCTATTTCCAAAAAAAGTGGAGTATCCCTTTAAGTTTTTATGCACATTGTTTTAAATTATGTTTCCATCCAGTTTTTTTTAATAAAAACTTTGCATAAAAATAGGTGGATGGAAACATAGCTACTATAACACCTACTTAAAGTCCCTCTGTAGTCAATCATTTTATCCCTAAAAACTCATATTTGATCACCAAATTAACATATTTAAAAGTTTTTTTCCTTGAATGTAACTCGACACCCTTGCCTCATTTAGTATGCGCGGTTCTATGAATATGCAAATGATCCCCGGCTCCACTCACTCACTCAGCTCAGAGATCCACTGGTTGACGATCACACGTTGATCTGATTGGTTACAAGGTCGTTTGTGACGTCAGAAACACCAGCGATTTCAATCCGTGTTTTTGAGACTGTCTTTGGTTCACTGCAGTTTTAAGCAGAAAATACTCGGCAATGCTGTCGACTTATGAATTTACACATGGTTTGTCTTAAAGCGTTTTAAAAACACCACGTACATAATATAAACATCATAAAAAACTTTAAGGTTCTAAAAAAACACCTGAAACTTCTGTGGGTCCTGCCAGTTTATTGGCCCATCCAGTCAGATTTGATTACAATTTAGTCTAGTTACATAATCCAAATATAAACACAGAAATCAATGCTTAATTTAGATTGAATTCACTTTATTAAACCTTTCTTAGCGGTAACAGTCATTATATTATACATTCATTAAAGGTCTGATTCACAATCGCAAAATAAAACCTACCATGGCATCGGTGTTCGGCAAATCATCATCATGCAGTGGCTTATTTTGTAATATTGATAGGCAGAGATTTTGACCAATCAGAATGAAGTATCCTCTCTTTTTGCAGGTCAAGATGTAAGTACGGAGGGTAAGTGCTTAATTTGCGTTGAATGTGGGAAAAACTTTGCCTGTCAGCTTGAGGAACATGAGCTAACACACACCGGAGAGATATCCCACCGCTGCCCTGACTGTGTCAACAGCTTCACACGATCTCACCATCAGACCTTCTCTGAATCAGACCACATGAACCATTCAGACGAGAGGCCTTGCAGTTCTGTGGACTCTGAAGATCTGCACAAACGCTTACAAACTGACGCACTTAAGGACAATATTGAATCCCACTCTCTGGACCTTGTGGACAGTATTGAGAGCGAAGCGTCTAATGAACACGATGCCCGAAGTCAACAGAAAGTGTCTGAGAGAGCTCCATCTCCTTCATCCGAGCTCTCTCGGGATTCTGCTCATTCTGCTGAGAAGGGTGAGTCTAATAAGTATATCAGGGGCGGATCTAGAAAAATATTTATGGGGTGGCAAGAGGGGGGCAGGTATTTTTTAGGGGTGGCAACATGGCAGACGTATATATATACTGAATTTAATCACAGTCAACACAGTTTGATGAGAAATCGTATGTATACACACTACAAAAGGGCATTATTTGTATTATTATTTGTATCTTTTTTTGTGGGGGGGTTTGGGGTCACCTGTGAGTACAGGGCTGGACTGGGACAAAAAATCGGCCCGGGCATTTTGGCCCAGACTGGCCCACTACATATGATCATAAACACAACCGAACTTTGCACTCCCTTGAATATGTATACCAACTCCTATAAAAACCACTAATGTCATAACATAAGTGAATAGGAGTGAGTAAGAGTTAACAGATGAAATAACTACTAAGTTGAACTATAGGCCTACTCCACAGTGATGAATGCTAAAACAAGCTATATGCTGCATTGGTATAGCAATAGGGTTTTTTTCCCACAGGATTTTGTGAAATCTGTGGTGAGTGCACCTCTGTCCCTCTAGGGGGGTTCGGGGGCATGCTCCCCCCTAAGAAAATTTTGTGCTTTTTAATGTTAAATTCATCAATCTGGTGCACTTTGAGAGTTCAAAATAAAGAACAAAGAAAAACTCAAAACTCTTTTAGTTGTGATATAGTGTCTGTCTACATTACACTACTATATAATAATAGTTATAATATTATGGCCAGTCCAGCCCAGTGTGAGTATAAAGGCAGGGGTGCGTTTAACTTTTGGAGCCAAGGTGTGCCGACCTTTTTTCCCTTTTTTATATATATTATTTTGTTGAGCACCCAACTTGAGCGTTTTACTGTGGAATACTGTAGGCTACTGCATATAAACACCAGACAGATACATGATATACGAAACAGATGTGCTTTACTCATCTCACTTGCACAAAATAAATGCAGTAATATAAAGCATAGAAACACACAGGTGAATTACACTGAAAATGATATGCATTTAAAAATTTGGTCGGGTTGAAAACTTATCTCTCTGGTAATGGAACTCGGTCGCTGTTGTCTCTTGCTCTCGCTGTCTCCCGCTCTCGCGGTCAGATCACCGGAAGTTTTCGCCGGAAGTATTTGCCCACACACTAAAGTATGAACGTCAACGGTCGTCATATTATGCACGTAGCGAATTCACTGCAGTCGGACATGGGAGATTCGCGCTCATAAATTGTCAAATTGGCCATAACTTTTAATTCGTTGCTGCCAACTGGGGTGGCAGCAGGGGTGGCAAGGCTTTCTTTTAGGGTGGCATTTGCCACCCTATGCCACCCCGGTAGATCCGCCCCTGTATCTATGTATAGTTATGTCTAACAGAAACAGTATCATATTCTGCATCCCAATTCACCTACTCGTACTATGCCCGGTCCCACTTTATACTAAGGGCCAGATTTACTATCACCTTGATTCAGCGCAAACTCTCTTTTGGCATTAACAAACTAAACCACTGAAAAGGCTTGGACAGGGTTATTTTAGCGGCTGACATTATTGCATATGCATTTGTAGGAGTTTCTCTTTCAGACGCAAAATTTATGGGAGGAGAGTATTTAAATGAATAACGCAGGGTGATTTACTAAGGTTTGCGCTAGTCAATTGACTGGTGTTTGCGCTATTATATACCGCCCAAAAAAGCATGTTTTAAACCAGACGCTAATCTGCGCTGCTCTTGGTAGATTGTGTTGGTCATTATGGAAATGATCCGGCTGCGTCTGTGTTCTTTCATTTGTGCGTTATCAGTAGATCACGAGCAGACATTTCCACTCCCACCGCCACTTTTATGGAATTGCACTAATAACAGCAAAAAATTCAGTTTTGCCAAAGTGGTAACACTTTACTTAAAGGGGTGTGCATAAGACTGACATGACACCTTCATAATCATGACATGACACACGTCATGAATATGAATGAGGTTTTATGCATGTTTATGACAACTGTCATTAAGTGTCATTCGCTCAATTATGACATTGTTTGAGAAGTCTTTGTAATGACACCTTGACATAAACCAATACATCATAACCTGTCCGTGTCTTGGTAATGACAATTTGACATTACCAAGACAACAAATTGTCATAAATATGTCATAAACACGACATAGCAAATTAATTATCAAACTTAAAGCTCCAGTCCGTAACTTTTTTAAGTTAAAAATAATCCAAAATAATTATATTAAAAAAAACGTATTCTGCCAGTGGTCAAAACTATCTGCTTGCCATAGCTAGATTCAAAACGGTTAGCTTGTAATAATGATTTTAATTCCAGTGGTACTGGTGGGTTTCCGCGGGAAATTCGAGCATGTCTTTGCGTCATGACGTCACACCCGTACACATAAAGAAGGAGTTTCGGCTAGCCGGCTATACTGCGCGTGACGAGATGTTTAGATGTATAGGCTTTTCTCGCAGCACTTTACATAAATAAACTTATGGCATCCAGAAAGATCCAGACAACAATCATCAGTGTCAACTGGAGATTCAGCAGTTATAAAACCCAAAAGACTTCGTACTTCGGATTTAAGGTGGCTAGAGAAAGAGAAAGAAACCGTCTCATGCGAACACAAGGATTTAAACATCGGCGGGGCTTTTGAGAAGTGCGTGAACTCCGTGTTTTGAAGGGGTTCGAAACGGAAGAAGAGACGGCTTTTTTCTGCTGAACAAGTAAGACATTTCAATAGTTCAATCGTGTAACAGTACGTTTTCTTAATTCACACAGTTATGGAGTTTCCTTTGTTGTGCCTTTCTCGTTTTGCTATTATGGAGAATATGAATTCTGAACTACACAGGTAACCATAAAACACATTAAATTTAACATTAGTCACGCAATGCTGATGTTGTTAACATGAACAATTTGAGAACAAAGTAGGCTATAATTTGCACGGTTGCTGTAAATCGCGTTGATTAAATCTAACGAAGCTTATCATGTCGAATGCTTTTTCCCCCTTAGTTGGTCAGAACAAAAATGGATTTTACTTACTTGTTCAGAAGACATTTTCTTATGAAAATTCTTATGTTGGTCAAACTTTCAAAAAGTGAATCTGTGATTCTGTATGCCAGTATCCACACAGCGAGGTGACTGACAGCAGCACTCGCCTCAAAGCACTGTGTTCATCCGCGCTGTTTCATGCCGATTTACAACCCACGTAAAGATAATAATTCCGCGAATCACTGCAGTTACAGATTTCGAACAGAGATGGCGACAAAGAGGAAAAGATACGGACTGCAGCTTTAAGAAACACGCTTTATGGGTTAACATTACATTAAACTGTCAGGTGGTTGGTTTTGACATTGGCTGTTATGAGGCATTATAACTATCATGAATATTTTTTTTGCCCTTAACTACAGTGGTACACATTGAATTTGTCATTAAAATGTTATAATGCCTCATGACAGGCAATGTCAAAACCAACCACCTGACAGTTTAATGTAATGTTAACCCATAAAGCTAAGTGGTTTCTTAAGTTTGATAATTAATCTGCTGTCATGTTTATGACATATTTATGACAGGTTGTGTTGTCTTAGTAATGTCAAGTTGTCATATTGTAATGTCATATTTACATAAAAAATTTCATAATTAAGCGAATGACACTTAATGACAGTTGTCATAAACATGCCTAAAACCTCCTTCATATTCATGATGTGTGTCATGTCATGATTATGAAGGTGTCATGTCAGTCTTATGCACACCCCTTCAAGTAAAGTGTTACCATTTATTATTATAAAACCGCTTTCAGGGTATCTCTACTTAACCCTTTGGAATCAATGCACATTTGTAGTTCTTTTTATTCATGTTTGTAGTTCTAAACCGAATCCTCATCCAAATGGGATGTAGGCAATATTAGCATGAGCACGGATCCATACTTCGAAAATCTCCCAGAAATAATTGGATTGATAGCCCATCCGTGGACTATCAACAGACTTTGCTTTAGGACACAGTTATTCTACTCTCATTAGGTTGGATAGTAAGCACTTTGGGATTCAGGTCTGGTTTCTACCAAAATACAATAGCATAAGCCACCTTGAAATCTCATTGGTCCAAAATCCCACTCCACATATCTGCTTTTAACATTGCATCATTTGCTCTTCTAGGCGTTGGAGCACATAACCCTCTTCAAGAGGAAGAGTTTACTGCTCACCAGCAACTTCACGACGAAGACAAGCCGCACCAGTGCAATCACTGTGGAAAGAGGTTTCATAAGCAAGCAAAGCTTCGAATCCATCTGCGTGTTCACACCGGAGAGCGGCCGTACCAGTGCTCCCAGTGTGGGAAATATTTCAGTCAAGCAGTAAACCTTAAAAAACACCACCGTACTCATCATACAGAGGAGAGGCCGTACCAGTGCACGCTCTGTGACAGGAGGTTTTCTCTCTCCTTCTCCCTGATAAAGCATCAGCGAGTCGCTCATCCAGGTGAGAATCATCCTGAAAACTAAAACTGAGGAGAAATACGTCCTGTGAGGTTTTATGATGGCGCCATCTGCTTTTCGGAAGTTACAGATATTGGTTAATCAGGGGTTTTCAAACTTTTTAATGCCACAGTCCTCCAAATATGATGATCCCTGCAAGAGTTCCCCTTCCTGAAATGGAAAAGGCATGTATAAAGAAAGATACACTCTAAAAAATGCTGGGTTGTTTCCACCCATGTTTGGGTCAAATATGGACAAACCCAACCATTTTTTAATACAAATTTTCAACCCAACGGTTGGGTTTGTCCATATTTGACCCAAACATGGGTGGAAACAACCCAGCATTTTTTAGAGTGTACATTTGTGAAAAAATATATCTATAAAATATTTACTTTCTATTAAGTTTCTAAGGTTTATATTTTTTTTGGTACTTTTTTATCTGTTTCTAGAGTAAATTAATTTCTCATTATAAAACCTATTGTTATTATTTTATCATTTTTTTACACCATTTAAAACATTTTGGAGGACCCTCTAGCACCGTGGTTCTTAATTTCTACTTGACAAAATATTTTAGAGCTTGGCGTAACCAGAAAAATGTATATTCATTATAAAAAACCCCAATGCCGTTTTCATATTTTAATAATTTGCATGGCTTAACCAGGTCTAAAAAACACTCTTTTAAAATCAGGCTACCTCGTATATCCAGGTTTTCCAAGAAAAAACAATGTCTAAAAAGCAGACAATCTAGATTTTTAGTTGTTTTAGCTTATTTTAATGCTTTAAATCAACGTTTAAGTCATCTTTAGGCCTCGTCTCCTGCTTACCGGTTTGAAAACCCCGGAGTTAAATAACCAATAGCGTTGCTCAATACAATATGTTGTTGGGTTTGCTGTTTCTTTTGTCTGCCATCATTGAAAATCCTGTTGATTTCTTTCTTTCAAAAGAACGTTTGAGTGTTGCTGAAAGGAAGCGCTTCACCTGTCCGTACTGTGGGAAAATATTTGGACGACATCAAGACATGGAGCAACACAAACGCATTCACACCGGCGAGAGACCGTTCCGCTGCACCGTGTGCAATAAAAGTTTCAGGCAGCGTTCGGTGTTGATCGTGCATAGGAAAATTCACACTGGAGAAAAGCCTTTCGAATGTTTCATATGCTTCAGACGCTTTTATGGTTCAGGGGATCTGAAGACTCATATGGGGACTCATACCGGCGTGAGACCCCACAGTTGTCCTCTGTGCTCCAAAAGCTTCCCTCGGCCCAGTAGCCTCCAAGCACACATGCAGTCCCATCTGAACAAGTTGCGGGAACGAGATGTTCTGATCAACCAAGCGGATGAGCTTATTCCTAAAGAGGGGGAACAGGGTGACGTGGAAGATATCTGTGGTGTTTCTGTTTCATCACAGCTTTCAGCAATGCTTTCTGGAAACCCTGGAGCTTCTGTGGACGGTATGTTCTCTAGTTGTTCTTTAATAAGGTTCATTAGTTAACATTAACTAATAATGAGCTGCACTTATACAGCATTTGTTAATGTTAATTTCAACATTTACTAATGCTTTATTAAAATCGTGTAAACATTGGTTAATGCACTGAACAAACAAAGAACAGCTGTATTTTCATTAACATTAACAAAGATTAATAAATACTGTAGCAAATGTATTGCTCGTGGTTAGTTCATGTTAGTTAATACATTAACTAATGTTAACCTTATTGTAAAGTGTTACCGTTGTTTTTTTGTGGCCAGTTTACGTAGTAACATAGTTGTCTTAATATAGCATAAATGCATTGTAATGTGTCTGAACATGTTTTACAGAAATGAGCGCAGGCGATCCTCATCTATTAGAGACGGAGACGGGACTCGGTCCATCAGTGAATGAAGATCATGATGCTGATCAGAGTTCCAGTTCAGAGCTGACAGATCATCAGAAGCTTTATCACTGTGCCATATGCAACAAAACCTTCTCGCTCGCAATTTCCCTGAAAAGACATCAGCTTATATTTCATCCAGGTAGGAGGACCTGCCAGGACACATTACAATATTAGCATTTCTTTTCTTGAATGAAGATAAGAAATAAATTGTATTGTTCCGCCTCAATAACTACATATGAACTATGAAGAAATAACCTGATGTGAAATTCAATGCTGATATTTCCACAAATATCCACTCAACTTGGTTAACACTTGGTTGAATTTAATGAGAAATTGTTTTCTATTATACTACAGTATTGTAACAGGGGGGAGTGATGATGCTAATAGGACTGACAAAAAGTATTTATTTAAAAAATAATAATTTAATGATTTTTCTACAATTATGCAATTTTCAAAAATCATTTGTTTAAACTATTTCCTGGTAACAGAGTTGACATTTTAATTATTAAATGACAAAATAGGCACTGATACTTGTCCTTAAAGAGTTCACTTCATGAAAAGATAAAGTATTTTTTTAAATAATACTACAATATTTAATGGGGTGAATGATTATGATAACAGGGTTGACATCCATTTCATTAGTCTTGGCGCTAAAAGTGTTTGTTCACAATATTTCTAAGAATATCCACTTTTCAAAAATCATTTGTTTACTATACAAAATCCTGGTAGCAGGGTTGACTTTTTAATAATTGATGAAAAATATTTTTCTTTGGAGAGTTCACTTAATGAAAAGATAAAGTAGTTTTACAGAATTGTTTTCTATAATACTACAGTATTGTAACAGGGGTGAGTGATGATGGTAATAGGACTGTCAGACATTTATTAGCTTTGGCACTAAAAGTGTTTATTAAAAAATATATAAAAATATATATATTACTACAACTGAGCATTTTTCAAAAATCATTTGTTTACGATAAAATATCCTGGTAATAGGGTTGACATTTTAATTATTCAATGACAAAATAGGCACAGATACTTGTCCTTGGAGAGTTCACTTCATGAAAAGATAAATTTGTTTTGTAGAATTGTTTTCTATAATACTACAGTATTGTAACAGGGGTGAGTGCTGATGGTAATAGGAATGACAGCCATTTCTTAGGCACTAAAAATTTGACACTAAGAATGCATTTCTTATTTCTTCGGCACTAAAAGTGTTTATTTAAAAAAAAAATATGGTAACACTTTATTTTAAGGTGCTTGTAATAAGCAGTAATTAACAGTTAATAAGACACTTATAAGACCTTATAAGACACTTATAAGACCTTATAAGATGCATATAAGATGCATATAAGCATTAACTACTTCATATAAGGGTTAATTAAAGGTCCAGGCCCTGAAGAGATCAGGGAAACTACTCCCTCTTGGGAAGGTCAATTTTTAAGGGCCTGGGAGTTTGTGTTACCATTTATGTTTGTTCGGCTGTTCTAAAAGTGCAATGTATTGATACTTGAGAAATTTATTATTTAATTTAATTTATTTATTATCATTAGTTAATGCTTATATGCATCTTATATGCATCTTATAAGGTCTTATAAGTGTCTTATTAACTGTTAATTACTGCTTATTACAAGCACCTTAAAATAAAGTGTTACCTAAAATATATATATATATTTCTACAACTTTGCATTTTTCAAAAATCATTTGTTTACGATAAAATATCCTGTAACAGGGTTGACATTTTAATTATTCAATGACAAAATAGGCACAGATACTTGTCCTTGGAGAGTTCACTTCCTGAAAAGATAAATTTGTTTTGTAGAATTGTTTTCTATAATACTCGTGACGTGAACGTTAAAAGGATGATACGACAAATATTTTGCTTTCCTTTGACACGGCAACCTTTTTCACGAATGCATATGACTTCAAAGACAGACGCAGATAATCCGCACGCGCTCTGCCGATCTCTCTCATTCACTGTCTGTGCGAAGCCTCTGTAGGCTACACATCACCACGATAAACAGTCTTGTTTGTTATCATTATGAACTTGTTTAACATTCAATACACATGCATGAAGTTCAAAACAAGCAGTTAAATGTCTATAATAGCCTAATAGTATCAATATGTTGCATAACTACAGTCCTGTAATTCAGGTAACAGCTGGAAAAAACAAAAACACTTATCTAAATCTCGAAAATCGGATCGGATCGGATCGAATCGAATAATGATAATCGATTCAAGATCTTGAGAATCGGAATCGAATCGATTCTTGAAATTTGAATCGAAACCCAGCTCTACTAAGAATGCATTTCTTATTTCTTCGGCACTAAAAGTGTTTATAAAAAAAAAAGTTTAAATTATATTTCTACAACTTTGCATTTTTCAAAAATCATTTGTTTACGATAAAATATCCTGGTAACAGGGTTGACAATTTAATTATTCAATGACAAAATAGGCACAGATACTTGTCCTTGGAGAGTTCACTTCTGAAAAGAAGTTTTGCAGAATTGTTTTCTATAATACTACAGTATTGTAACAGGGGTGAGTGATGATGGTAACAGAGTTGACGCAAAAGCCACGAGTTTTATAGTGGTTTTGATAATATGCATTCTTCTTTGTCATTTGAACAGATCAGCATGCTGACATCGAGGGCAAGTGCTTCCCCTGCTCTTACTGCGGGAGGAAGTTTGGTCGACGTCAAGGCTTGTTACAGCATGAGCGGATTCACACGGGTGAACGGCCCTTCAACTGTCCCACATGTAACAAGAGCTTCCGTCAGCGATCGGCTTTGGTTGTGCATATTAAAACTCACACAGGAGAGAGGTCGTTCCTGTGCTTTGTGTGCAGTAAGAGCTTTTATACCCCTGGAGACTTGAAAAAACATCTGGAAGTTCACACAGGAGTGCGGCCACACAACTGCCCTGTTTGCTGCAAGGGCTTCGGGCGGCCCAGCTTCCTCAGAGCTCACATGCGAATTCATGAAAGTAAGTTTGACGTTTCTCAGAAATGTCAGTGCTCAAAAATGTTATCTTTCTTTTAGTGCAGGGCAACGATTAAACGCATCCAAAAGTTTGTTTACATAATAAATGTGTGTGTACTGTGTATAATTATTTTGTATATATATATATATATATATATAAATACACACACATGCATGTATATATTTAAGAAATATTTGCAAGTATATACTGTATATATATTTATATATAATTTATTATTAAAGCAATTAGCCCTGGAAAGCCGTGTTTTACAGTGAATTTAGAACAAAAACCCCCTTAGCTGTTCTAAAGTCACTGTAAAACACGGCTTCAAGGGGCTTATTGCTTTTATAAAACGGTTACTCCATAAAAATATTCATTTTAATATTTATTTTATTCATAAAATAAACAGCAGCAACAAAAAATATAACGTTATAACACATTTATTCCTCCGCCAAGTAATGTAGTTCCAAAGAGGTTGCCAAGCAACACATGCAGCAACAAAGCATCACAAACAGCAGTTGCGCAGCAACACTAATGTAATGCGGTCACAGGTGTGTGTGTGTGTGTGTGTGTGTGTGTGTAACACTGATGTAATGCGGTCACAGGTGTGTGTGTGTAACACTAATGTAATACGGTCACAGGTGTGTGTGTGTAACACTAATGTGATGCGGTCACAGGTGTGTGTGTGTGTAACACTAATGTGATGTGGTCACAGTGTGTATGTGTGTGTAACACTAATGTAATACGGTCACAGGTGTGTGTGTGTGTGTAACACTAATGTAATGCGGTCACAGGTGTGTGTGTGTGTAACACTAATGTAATGCGGTCACAGGTGTGTGTGTGTGTAACACTAATGTGATGCGGTCACAGGTGTGTGTGTGTATAACACTAATGTAATGCGGTCACAGGTGTGTGTGTGTGTGTGTAACACTAATGTAATGCGGTCACAGGTGTGTGTGTGTGTAACACTAATATGATGCGGTCACAGGTGTGTGTTTGTTGAATAGTTTACAACTGCTTCGAATGCGGTTCAACCAATCAGAATCAAGGACGGAACTATCCGTTTTATAAATATAAATATATTATATATAAATAACCATTTTTTCTTAAATATATAGATACATGTGTGTGTATTTATACAAAATAATTATACACAGTACACACACATATATTATGTAAACACAAACTTTTATTTTGGATGCGTTTAATCTCGATTAATCGTTTCCCCGCAGCACTACTTTGTTTATACGTTTTTTTTTTATGATTAAAATGTATTTTTTACGGATTATTTTCTCTTTGTTTTCCAGAAGCTTCCACAAAGAAGCAAAGTGGAACGGAGAAACCAACAGGTGGTCCAAAAGTGGACTTGCAGGAGAAGCCATTTGAATGCTCTCACTGTGGGAAAAGATTCAGTCAGCATTGTATGTTTAAGATTCACCAGCGGATTCACACAGGAGAGAGACCTTACAAGTGCTCTGAGTGTGGCCTGAGCTTTCGCTGGAGGAGAAACCTGATCGCCCACCAGAGCGGCCACCCGGGCCAGAACCCTCTCCAGTGCTCGATGTGTGATGAAACATTCATCTCTGAAGCTAGTCTCAAAAAACACCAAGATGCATTTCATACAGGTAAGACGATGTAAGGGGTGGCTAGCTATTAGAAGCATGTACACCATAAATAAGTGTTGTTTACGCATTTTTAATGCTTTGAAATAAATATGATTTTTTTTTTTGTCCTTTATAAATTTGTTTAGTTGACTTAAAGGGGTGGTTGATTATGATTTCACTTTTCTAACTTTAGTTCATGTGAAATGTTGCTGTTTGAGCATAAACAACATCTGCAAATTTACAATGCTCAAAGTTCAAAAGCAAAGGGAGATATTTGCTTTTAAAGGGATACTCCACTTTTTTTGGAAATAGGCTCATTTTACAACTCCCCCAGAGTTAAACTGTTGAGTTTTACCGTTTTTGAATCCATTCAGCCGATCTCCGGTTCTGGCGGTACCACTTTTAGCATAGCTTAGCATACATCATTGAAGTGGACAAGACCATTAGCATTTCTAAAAAAAGAAATGACCAAAGAGTTTCGATATTTTTCCTATTTAAAACTTGACTCTTCTGTAGTTACATCGTGCACTAAGGCCGACGGAAAATGTAATGTTGTGATTTTCTAGGCTGATATGGCTAGGAACTATACTCTCATTCCTGCGTAATAATCAAGAAACTTCACTGTCGTACCATGAGTGCAGCAGGCGGAATGATATGACGCAGCGCCTGAAAATAGGCCACCTTCCTTCAACACAACGGAACTATTTTCAGGCGCTGCATCATATCTTAAAAGAAAAGGACTACAGTGACATCACTAACCCTAAAATGTACATAAACCCCGCCTCCGGGAACACACAGTTCATGTTGAGAAGAGGAAAAGTTGTGTATAAGAGTACATTTGTGAGTCAGCTCAAACTTTAGCACACTTCTTTTCACATGCAATAGAAAGTCACTCTGTGTGTATCTCACAACAGTTCCTATACGAGCGACTTATAGATTACCATGACAGAATATAGTTAAAGGATTAGTTCACTTTTAAAAAAACTTTTGCTGATAATTTACTCACCCCCATGTCATCCAAAATGTCCATGTCTTTCTTTCTTCAGTCGAAAAGAAATTAAGGTTTTTGATGAAAACATTCCAGGATTTTTGGAAGTCAATTCGTTCATTTCGTTCGTTAAATGAACGAATTGACTCGGAAAAAGATTCGTTCATTTTGATGAAGGAGTTCGAACAGGAGAGTCACACAGAACAGAGCAAGGCGAGCATTTGAGCTTATAAAACTTAAACTTTGTTATTTCTTTTTTAAATGAGCGATCGTTTCGCTTGATAAAACCCTTATTCATCGTCTGGTGTCGTTTAAAGCCCTTTGAACAGTTTGCAGTTTGCACTGAAACTGTCTTTTGGACCTTGAACCGTTTGGTGCCCAGCAAAGTGCATTATATGGAGAAAAATCCTGGAATGTTTTCATCAAAAACCTTAATTTCTTTTCGACTGAAGAAAGAAAGACATGGACTTCTTGGATGACATGGGGGTGAGTAAATTATCAGCAAATTTTTTTTAAAAAGTGAACTAATCCTTTAACTCCACATCAGCAACATAAATTCATCAACTAACCATTCAGAGACGTCCTGTTGCATTCTACATGTTGTCACTTCTTCTTGAGTCTCTCCATCTTTGTCTGACTCCGTTTTAACATTAAAGGCAGAACCGTTTCTGTCATTTTAGTGTGTGTCTGCGTGAGTTGATTGCAGCTGCTAACACACACGAGCTCTTGAAACCCCGCCCTCTGCAGCAGCTCATTTGCATTTAAAGGGCCAGGCAACGGTGCGTTTTTGCAAACCCTCAAAAAGTGACAACTTTAACCTGCTATATAAAAATATCTGTGGGGTATTTTGTGCTAAAACTTCACACACACACTCTGGGGACATCAGAGATTTATTTTACATCTTGTGAAAATGGCATTTTACCACCCCTTTAAAGGGATAGTTCATCCAAAAATGCAAATTCTGTTATCATTTACTCACCCTTATGTTGCTTCAATCCTGTATGAGTTTCTTTCTTATGTCAAACTAAAAAGAAGATATTTTTAAGAATCTTGAAAGTTCTTGAACCAGAAAGTTGACGGTAAGTCATTGACTTCCATAGTATTTTTTTTTCCTATTATGGAAGTCAATGGCTAACGTTGAATTATAAACATTATTCAAAATATCTTCCTTTTAGTTCAACCGAAGAAACTCACTCATACATGTTTGAAACAACATAAGGAAGAGTAAATGATGACAGTATTTTAATTTTTGGGTTAACTGTCCCTTTAACGTCAGTGATATGTCACCTCATACATTTTTATAGTTGAGGTTATAAAAAAATGAATGCCTGATGATAAATTTCTTACTGAAACTAATTTTCTTTAGTAGTTCTTCAGTTTCTCTTTGATTCACATTAATGATGTATTATTTTGCACATTTGCACAAGTACATTTTTGTCTTAGATGTGGTGCTTTGCAACTGTTCATTTTCTATCTGTGGCCAAAAATGTATATACACACTAGACTGGAATTACAATCAATGCATCACAAGCCCAAATGTTGCATTTCTGACAAAACATCATCAGAGCTTATTGAAGAAATATAAATGATTTGATATTACATACATTATTTGAGTATTTATTGTATTAGTAATTCAAATCAATTAAATGAAAATGTTAATACATATTTTATTATTAACATTGTATATTATAATTCCAGGGGTGTCTCACACATGCAGTTTGTGTCTGAAGACGTTTACTCAAGCGGCCGGCCTCAGGAAACACGTGCGCTATGTTCATGAAGGAGAGCGACCGCACAAATGCTCCGAGTGCGGGAGAGGATTCGTCAAACTCTCGGACCTCGCGCGTCATCAGCGCCGGCACCATTACGACCGGGGCGCCGAGCTCTTCCAGTGCTCCCAGTGTGAGCGCAGCTTCAGCCATCCCAGCAGTCTGGTTCTGCACCGACGCACACACACCGAAGAAAAGCACGAGTGCCCTCAGTGCGATAAGGTTTTCAGTCAGGCGGGACACCTGAAGGTCCACCTGCGGACTCACTCCAAGGAGAATAAACCCAAATTCGAGTGCCCTGAATGTGGGAAGAGTTTTGGCCAAGCGAAAGATCTGGTGGTTCATCAGAGGGTTCACACCGGAGAGAAGCCGTACCAGTGTCCTCAGTGCAAGAAGAGCTACCGACAGTTTGCGCATTTATCTGTACATCTGCGCAGTCACACGGGGGAGAAGCCGTACCAATGCCCCATATGCCTCAAATTCTTCGCTCATTCATCATCCATGAAGAAACACCTGCGTGTAATGCATGCGGGTACGCGAGAGTTTATCCGGAAATGAAAAATCGGTCATTTATTTGCTCACCTTCGTATGACTTTCTATTCTCTGTCTATATTAAAATGTTTTCCAGAGGGGAAGGATTTACCTGCAACCAAGGAGGTGGTGAAGGTCACCGTCGGCGTAGGCCCGTCTGACGCAACTGTAGACGTTAAGAAAGAGCCAGAGTCTGCTGATGAATACGGTAAGTATGGCTTAGGTTATGATAAACGGCTAATTCAAAAATATATAATGTGTATTTCTCATAGATGAAGGAGAATGTAGCCACCAGCCTCTCCTTTAAAACCAATGAAATGTGTGGCCGCACACTTCTGTGTATTCGAAGAAGCATTTCACCCTTTTAAGCATTTTCATCTAACTACTGTTGTACTTTTCATATCCATAAACAGGACTGACACCAAACACTTAATAACTTCTTCTGTGTACTTTGGAAATAAACGCTGCATCATGCACAACTGCTTTTGTGTACAACTTGTATGGTCAAATTTGAACTCACATTCCCAGTAAAAACTTGTTAAATAAAAAAAAGGTGATGGTCCCTTTTGAACATCCTGTTGACTTTGCAGTAACTTTGCAACTATATGTCAACTAACTCTCATTAGAGTATTAGTAGACTTTCTGCTTAATATCTGCAAACACTTTATTGTGATGATCCTCCAACAGACACTCTACGGACTATAAGTAATTTTGCAACTACATGTCAAGTTAATCTAACCAGAAAACCAGTCCATTAATACTCAACTAACACTCTAATGACAGTTAGTAGAGATGTAGATGCAACGTTACTTAGTCAACAGAATGTGTTAAAGGGACCATCCAAATAAAGTGAAACCAAAAAAATAATTATATATAGAGAGATTTAGAAAAAATTCAGTGTTGAAATTTGCATACAATAAACATGTCAAATTAATAGGGCTGCCCGCGACTAAAGATTTTTCTAGTCGACTAGTAGTCGTTCATTAGTTGACTAATCGCACGTTTATATTTATTTATTTACTGAAACATAATGAGCCTTTAATAAAGGCTGTATCGGCGTTATATATAGCCTAGCTTGCAGCAAAGCATGGTACAAGTCGATTATGAATGTGTCAGCAAAAATAGCAAGGAGACATTTTATATTTTATAAAAGGAGACCTTTAATAAACTAGTGTTTTCTGAGTCGGCTACAAAGATTAATTTGACTCGCCATCTCCGCATCGGAGGAAATGCACCATTCATACGGATTACATAATCAGATAGTAGCCTATTTGTTTAAATTGAATTGGTTAGTTTAAAAGTAGACATTTCAAGCTTTCTATAGATATGGTTTCGAATGATGTATTACTCTTCTCTGTATGACTAAAAATAACGGCGTATTTTAAGTTGTTTCCGCTGATATTAGGGATGTGTCTTCTATGTCATGCAGTAAAGCACACTATTCTTTATATACAAATACTTGGATATGCGCCTTATAATAGCGCACATTTATCTAGGTTAACGTTAGAGCGAGTAGCCATGTAAAGTTGCTACTACTTATAAATGATAAGCCATATTTGAGGTCTATAGTCGGCTTTTAAGGGGGCAGAAATTATTACTTCTTCCTGCAATGTAACTACACTGGTATGTGTTTGCAGAATGTCGAGTGAAATCTGAAGAAAACTGCTTTGCTATAATGGATGACGTGAAGGCTACTACAGTCTCTTCAGCTCCTTCCAGTCCAGTATCATCTGAGACTTTTAAAAATGAATGATGTGGATGGAAACCAGGGTTTCTCACCTTGCCAAACAACAGAGCACATTGAAGAATCTGCAGCATTTAAAAGCATTTTTAAGAAAAATAATTGTATTCTACACTTACTCCAGAAGCCGATCTCCATCCGTGAAGACTCGAATCCTATTGAGCGAGACTAAAAACTTTGATCAAGATCATCTACACCACGGCATTCACAACACCTGTGGAGATGATTACATTCACATGGAGATCAATCCCGATCAGTGCTCCTGATGAGAACCATCCAGTCTGGAGAACTTTTACATTCTGGAGGCCTCAAAAAAATGACCTACACATTTTTTTTTAAACTGTTGATGTATACATGAACTTTTGCCAAATAGGAGATCTTCGCCAAATTTATACTGGAGAGACGCCTTGACTTTTGGCATCTGCTGTGAGTAGAGCTTCCATCGGGAAGAAAAGAGTGGAATTTCTAAGGGGGCTTTCACACTGGCAGTTTAGTTCGGAACGGGGCACAGTTCGCATGAAAAATCGCTAATGTGAACGCTGTCATGGGACCCGGGTGCGCACTGGGGCACCGAACCCGAGACTACCTGGAGGAGGTGGTGTGAGTTCGGTTGCTCCCGAACCGTGCTGCGGTTCGCGTGAATGTGAAAGCAGCACGGACTCGGGTTCGTGATGAGTTGTTCATGAACGATCCGTTCATTGCGTCTGTCACGTGATAAATGAACGAACGACTCGGAAGGTAAATTCATTATTTATGATCCCTGTAAATAATTTTTGACTGAATTATAAGGATTTCTTAATTTAGAATATGATCAAGATTAAGTAGGTGGATGTGTTCGGGGAATGTGCCTGTTAAAAGTATAACATTTAAAGCCAAAGGAAATGACTCGTTCGTTCATTTTAATGAACTAGATCGAACAAGAGAGTAAATAAAATGATCCGAACTTCCCATCACTAACTCGGGTGCGCACTTGTTCAGGAAGTAAAGTGACCTGCGCATGCGTTTTAGCTCATTGTGATGTATTCAGTTAAATAAAACACTTGTAAGGGATGATAGTGTTGATGATTTACCTTGCGAGAATGAGCCTGCAGTGTATTCGTGCATTGCGCGTGAAATCAGGGCACCAAATTTGGAAATCCACCGTCTCCTCAAAAGAGTCCGTTTGCAAGCAACAGAAGGCCACCTTATGTGACACACGCACAGTAAACCTGTATTGTTCACTCAACTGCGCATAATAGCAGCGAAATAAAAAAAACACACAATATTGCCCCCCGTTCTGTTTTCTATCATGCGCCGTGCACGTTCGCGATGACGTAATATGCACGCAAACGCACCAAGGTTCGATAGAATCAAGTTGAGTGTGAAACCAGACCAACGCTGCGGGGGCGCCGGGAACAAAAGCGCTCGGGCTCGGACCGCAGCAAACGAGCCCAGTGGAAAAGCCCCCTTAATCTTGTTGAATGACCATGCAAAAAGGACGTTGATATAGTAGAGGGTTCTTCGATTCTTCTCCTGAAGGTCCCTCAGTTCAAACCATGATCAGGCTCTCCTGCCTGTAGTTTTCAAGTAATCTTTAGACCGTTATTAGCTTGTTCAAGGGTGTTTCATCTGAGCTAAACTCTCTAGGAGAATTGAACAAGCCTAATATAGTACGGAAACTTTAATGTCACGTTCCTGTTACAGAATCTGTGCTTGTCATTCTACACATTTCCTGACCTTTACATATTCATCAGTTAAATATTTTAACTCAAAGCTGTATTTAATACATTTTACCGTTTTTAAATCCATTCCACAGATTTTTTCCTCAAAAGTCAGTGTAGAAAATGTAAAGTCTGCAGATTCAGGATCTGCTTAAATGCCATGCAAGTGTACAACCGCCAACTCATTGCATTAATATTATAATGTATTACTTTGACCACCAAAGTTTTTTGTAATAATGTGTTTCTTTTATACCTGACATCTCATAATAGATGTAAATTAAATGAATGAATTCAAATGTTTTTTGAGTTTGTCTTGAAAATAGTTTTTCTATATATAATTTTTTTTAGTGG
This sequence comes from Rhinichthys klamathensis goyatoka, assembly GCF_029890125.1. Lineage (NCBI taxonomy): Eukaryota > Metazoa > Chordata > Actinopteri > Cypriniformes > Leuciscidae > Rhinichthys > Rhinichthys klamathensis. The sequence continues at coordinate 1,090,461 of NW_026606964.1, forward strand.
TCACATTAACAATTGTTCTCTTATTGTCTGCCTGTTTCTCTGGCCCTTTCCCAAATGACACCCTAAACACTCACGGTCTTCCTATGTTCAGGTTTGGTTAGAAATCTTTATGAATCCCGTTGAAGGGAAACTCATTTGCCCCCATTACACATCACAAACAATTAAACTAGGGCTGTCAAATGATTAATCGTGATTAATCACATCCAAAATAAAAGTTTGTGTTTACATAATATATGTGGGTGCACTGTGTATAATTATTTTATATATATATAAATACACAAACATGCTCGTATATATTTAAGAAATATTTTCATGTATATACTGTATATAGATTTATATATAATTTATATTATATATAAATATAAATATTTTATATATAAATAATATTTTTTTCTTAAATATACATGCGTGTGTGTATTTATATATATACAAAATAATTATACACAGTGCACCCACATATATTATGTAAACACAAACTTTTATTTTGAATGTGATTAATCACGATTAATCATTTGACAGCCCTAAATTAAACATTACAGCTCAATCAATCCATACGATAATTACCCAAGAATAAAAGACCTTCTAAATCGCTCAATAAAACACTGAGGCATCACTGATCTCTCACTAAATCAACTTTCCCTATGAGTTCACACTCTTGTGATATAATGCCACTTTAGAAGTCTGCAGAAAAGCTCGCTTCAGTGCGGGCTCAGCAAAAGTGTGTATCGAGGGCGCGTAACGACCGTAAAGGGGGCGCTCGCGAGCACAGTTCTGAAACCTAAAATAACAAATGGGACACTCTACAATCTCCTGAACCACACGATCAAGCGCATGTTGCGGCCATTATAGGTCCACAAGACCGTAAGTGCATATGAAGTGTGCCATTTGGGACAGGGCCTATGTTGTAATTAAAGGTATAGTTCACCCAAAAATGAACATTACCCCATGATTTACTCACCCCTAAGTCATCCTAGGTGTATATGACATTCTTCTTTCAGACGAATACAATCGGAGTTGTATTAAAAAATGTTCCGGGAGTGAATGGGTTTTTGTTTTTGGAAGTCCATCAAAGCGCATCCATCCCTGATTAAAGTGCGCCACTCGGCTCCAGGGGTTAATAAAGGCCTACTGAAGCGATGCGATGTGTTTGTGTAAGAAAAATATTCATATTTAAAACATTATCGACTAAAATAACTAGCTTCCGGCAGACGGCCGTACGCATCCATTTACGGGGGAAAGAGTAACACTTAATATATTAAGCTTTGAAAGCTTCAGTAATTTGTTTTTTTTAAATTCATTTTCGAGTGTATTCATAATTTAGCACCCGAGCCACTTAGTAAATTTATTCAAATACAAAACAGCAAAAGAGTTACCAGAAGCAGCACAAATCATAACTGTACAATACCATACTGTAGGACAAGCTTCGCACAGACAGCCTTTTCTGTTAAGAGCTCTAGACTCTAGAATTCATTACCATCTGACTTTAAGGTCATATCTGACTCGAAAAAGTTCACTTCCAGGATTAAGTTGTGGCTAAAGGCAAACCAAAACTGTAACCATTTTGTATGTATCTATTTATAATGTACTTAGAATGCCCAACCAGGGTCAGGAGTTGAAAATTAGCATTAGCTACAAACTCTATATGCTGCGCATCAGTTACAGGCTTTGTATTGTAACTATGTTTGACTGTATGGTCCCTGTTAAATAAATAACTAAATAAACTTGAACTTGACGCACAACGTAATGATGAACGCGGTTGCCCAGCCCTGTGTGTTTGAACCGCGAGAGGCGTCAAAGCTTACGATACTCCTGTTACTCTTTTGGCGTAAGTCAACTAGCGTACGGCCGTCTGCCGGAAGGTAGTTATTTAAGTCGATAAAGTTTTAAATATGAATATTTTTCTTAAACGAACGCATCGCCCCCAGAGCCGTTTCGAGCACTTTAATCAGGGATGGATGCACTTTGATGGACATCCAAAAAACAAAACCCATTCACTCCCATTATAAAGCTTGGAAGAGCCATTGTATTCGTCTGAAAGAAGAATGTCATATTCACCTAGTATGGCTTCAGGGCGAGTTAATCATGGGCTAATTTTCATTTTTGGGTGAACTATCTCTTTAAGGGCTATTTGCATGGTGTAGTTACAGCATCTACCAGAAGGGGTTAACTACTGAAGCCAACCAGCCAATCCTTGTTGTGGATGCTACAGTACCTGTGTCCGAATATGCCTAATCCCCTACTTTACAGTAAACATTACATGAGAAGCATGTAATTCACAGTAAAACATTTGGGTGCTACTTCCACAGGGATTCTGAAGTGCACATCCATTGGACACTTTACTATCCCGTGAGGTTGTGAATGGCAGTGAAGGAACACAACTGATGCCGTAGGTCACATAACAAATCCAACATGGCAAACGTGGTCCGTCTGGATTTACTGCACACATTCAGACTATATTTAATGGTTGTGAAGATCGTACCTCATTAAATGTAGTACCAACTCAGCATGACAGTATGCGATTTTGGATGTACTTCTTTCTAGACAAAAACAAAAGCTTAACAAGCCCAGTAAAATTCTGGACTGAAGAACACAACATTATGCATTAAATGGGCAACAACGTTGCCTGATCGTTTTTGGCGAGGTAAAAAAAAAAATCCTGCCACACCTTTTCATTAATATATCTTTATTGCTTGAATAGTTTTGATACAGAACAGCTTACATTTCTGATTCTGAAGCACTCATTCAAAGAACAAGAGTAGTGTACCAAAAATGTTCTGGTGATTCTGGTTCCATTCAAGTCCAGTAGAATTATTTTTGGGGATGTAGCAGCGACACGAAACTCCCTTTTACATCGGTCAACACGTCAAACAGCGACAGGTCTCCATTCTTCCAAAGAGACAGGGAGGATTAAAACAAGAAAAGAAAGAAAAACAGGGGAAAACGTGAACATATCTTGTAGAAAACCGAAGAGTGGAATGTGGATTTGATAACTCCACCCTGTTGATTTGAATTCACAGTCAAGTGCTAAAAAAGTAGTGATTGACAATTTAATATATTCAGAAATCATAGGTGAAGAACAATTTAGCAAGGAAAATGACGATTTGAGAAAGCCTTTTGTACGAACCCTGAGAGTGAGACAGGGTGGGGCGAAAAAAAAACATTTATAACTCAACAACATAAAAGGTTATCATGCAAACCTACCCTACAGATTCACCCATAGCAGAACAACAGTAAATTTCACAGTTTTACACTTAAAAGCATATATCAATGAAAACAACTTGTATCTCTCTGTCAAACTGAAATAATCATCATCATAATAATATAATAAAGATAACAGAAACAGACCACACATTCTAAAAAATAAAAATGCATACAAAGGTCTACATAAAGCTTTCAGATCAAAAGTGATTTTTATCATCAAGAACCCAGATCAAAGCTGGGATGCTAAGTATTGAATTTGAATCATTTTTTTATGCAGCATAATTGTGTTAATACATGGCTTCTCCACATTTACTTCTTCACCTGCACTGGGTCATAATAAATACATTAAAAACAGTCTGTGAGCATTCTTACCAGAAAACCAACCACTTCCACGCACAACCAACACAAAACACACTCTCATGAACCCAGGAAAAGGCATCGGGAGAAGCAGAAGTCCTGGAATACACAGATTGAGAAAGCGATTGCAATTGCATTCAAGTTCATCCAATACTACAAGTCTCCTGCCTGAGCAGAGATGTTAGATCTTCACCACTAGGGGGCGCACACAACCTGGTTTCCAATCAGGGGCAAATTCTCTCTCCATTGCCACAATTGGTTCATTTGCCTTCTTATATCATCCCGCAGGTCAACAGTCATTCGTTTGCTAGACGGTGGCTCCAGGAAATCAGAAGACCTATATTTGAAGATGCTCACCAGTCCATGCGATTTCAAACAGTCTTCATGCCCTTTGAGGTTTGCTTTGTTTGTGTCTGAGGTTTTTTTTTACAACATGAGTTCATAAAACTGAGAGGTCAAAGAGATCCAACACTACAAAAGAACGTGTGATTGACATGGGGTCCTCCTAGTTGAGGCACGTCCCGACAGGAGGCAGCAGGGCGACAGGGTTCAAGTACACCATGAATTTTAGTTCATGAGCCCGGCAGAAAGTGAGACACCTGCCTAGAGCTCAGAAGAAAGAGTAAGGCTTAAAAAGTGATGTTTTTGGAAGACGGGTCACCCTGGGAACAGGTACACATTTCATCATTTTTGTCAAGTACATCAGATTTATAACTCATGGGCTTCCTGTAATTCCTTATTGTTTTTTTGCTGTTGTTTTTGTGTGTTCTTAAGTAGCTGAGATAGGGCTTGAGGGACAGTAATTCATGAGCCCTCAAGTTAAAAACATGCCTTCCCTCATTAAAAACCACCTCTTTGTGCCAAAAAAACAAAACGCTAATGCTAAGGACATCTGACACAATCAGCACAGCTGGACATTCATCACCTATTTTTGGGCAAACATTGCCCATATACTTTACGTCATAGCTGTTAAACACCTTTCCAAGTATGACCCTCAGATCTTTGCTGGGCTGTTTCCCCCCAAAAAAAAATCTCTACGTGACATAGCACCCAGAACAACAGAGCTCATTATTGTAATAAAACAATTACTCTGGAAGCCATTGTCATTAAAGGATTTACACAAAATGGGAAACTACTGGCAAATAAAGGGAGGACAAACAGCCACGAAGAAGCCCTGTGGTGAACAAGTCGTCTGCGTATTCCAGTTATGCACTTGGGTGCGAGCCTCTCAGTAGAAATATCTTCTCTTGTTAGTCTCAGCCTTCGCTGAATAGGCTATAAACCTGCTTTTCATAAGACAGTTTTCACTGTCGCTGAACTGTACAAAACGATATGCAAATTTGTTCATATATTGCTTATTGTAGTTCTCTCAGGATTCCACAAAAAAAAAAAAAATCACAACGATCATTGTAAAATACTATAAAAATCAACTTTAGATCATGATAAATGCTGATAAAGATATAGCAAAAAAAGTAGAAAGGCACTTGGAAACAGTCATCGCTTTTTTCACTGCAATGTACTTTTGTTATATATGGCACTGCTTCTTGTTGCAGCACAATGTTTCACAACGTAAAGATAAACCAAGAAAGAGTCGCTCTTCACTTCACCCCAAGCCGTGGCGGTTCGGAGGTGGGCAAAATGTGCTCAGTAGTGGGATTGGTGTGGATCTCCAGTAAACCTTGGATGAATCCCTCCGACGGCTCTACGTCAGATGTGTTGGATGAATCTGATGCTTGTTCCTCTGCTGAAGGTTCTTTGGGTGTTTCTGGTCCCGTCTCGGAAGTTAGTTTAAACTCTTCAGTTTCCACAGCGGGTACACAGTCCTCTTTATCCATTGAGGTTGGTTCCCCCTTAACAGTGTCTGTTATTTCACTTTCATTCTCAGAGGGTGGATTGGTGCTGGTGGGTGTGCACTCGCCTTCGCTAGCCGAACGCCCACTGAAGCCCTCCTCGTCGGGTCCACCTGCGGCCCCACAAGTCGAACCATCACTATCCACTCCACGTAGTTTCTGGTGGATACGCTGATGTCGGACTAAACTGTGCTTGAGGGTGAAGGTGCGCTCACATGTCTGACACTTGTAAGGCCTCTCACCTGGTAGAAACGAGACATTGTAAAATAAAGTGTTACCAATGTTTCTTATTAAAAGGTCAATTTTTTAGTGCCCTTGTTACATATGTTCATGTACTTACCATTGTAATAACAGTCAATTATGCATAATTACATGCAACTAACTCTCAACCAAATCCTACCCTAACCCTATAGTAAGTACCCAGTAACACTAACAATGACACCTTAAAATAAAGTGTAACCGAAACATTTAGTTATCAAACAAGAGCTGTCAGTTCTTATGAATGATTTACCAATCTAAGCATGTTTTCAGTTTTGTCTTTACCTGTGTGAGAGCGCATGTGTCTGGTGAGATCCTGAAGGCTCCAGAAACGTTTGTTGCATATATTGCACACCTTTTTCCTCTTGTCTGGCTTGCTGCCAAGTTCTCTACTTTCTCGCTCGGCACTCTTTGGTTCAGTTGCAGCTTCCTCTTCATCACTCCTCTCCTCCTTATCTTCCTCCGATCCACTCTCCACCACACTGCCCGTTCCCTCGTTCTCAGATGTGCCCTTCTTTAAGCTCTCCACCTCTTCGTCTGTAACCTCTTTCTTATTTTCACAAGGCACAATTGGATCAGCCGATTTTGTAAGGTTTTGTGCAGGTCCATTAGTCGAGTCTGATGCTTCATCCTGCTGGTGAACTTTCTCATGTCTGGTCAGGGTGGCAGCGTAGCGGAAACTCTTCTTGCAACTTTTGCAGGTGAATTTGGACTCATCTTGAGGTGTTTTATCAGACATGTCACCATCTGCTGCAGGGGAGGACTGTGGCTGGTCTTTCTCAGTGATCTTGAAGTCCTTTGGCTTAGAGACAAACGTCAAGTCAAGGGTCTTATTGCTATGGGAATCACCATCCTCATTTTCTGAGTCACTGTGCTTCAATGACTCGAGAGCTGTTGGGTCCTCCTCCTCTTTGTGAGGAATAGGCTCTACAACAGCTGCTTCTGTCGGCTTAGCTGGTGAGGGTTTTTCAGCATCCATTGCTTCAGGCTTCTCAGGGTCTGATCTTGTGAGATCCATTGCCTCACTCACAGGAAGGTCTGTTTCAGATGTGCTCTCTAAAATATAAATTGACACTTTACACATCAGGTAATAAAGTGCAGTTTTAACCTCAATGGTTAATCAACAGTTAAAAATATATCACCGTTTATAAGCAATTTAAAGTTTGTATATTATTTTTGATACCTGCACTCTCTTGTGAACCTTCCTCTGCGTCTTTAGACTTGGGTATTCCACCATTGCGCCTAAGCACTCGGTTGGAAACGCCATGCTTGCGTAAAAGATGTCGCTCACAGTTGGACTTGGTCGAGAAGAAGGCATCACATTGGGGACAAGGATATGGCTTCTGACCTGTTTAAGAAATTCAAAATAAAAGCAAGAAAATAAATTACACATACTATGAGGGGTAACATAGAAGGTTTACATTAACTCTGTACACCCTTGTAGTGCTGTAGTCTGTAAAAATGTACATAAGAGTCACCTGTGTGTGTTAACATGTGGCGCTGAAGCGAACTGGCCCAAGGGAAAACTCTGGGGCAAAAAGGACAAGTCATCTTTTGCACAGAATTTGAGTATGCATTCTTCTTCCCTTTGGACTGATGGGGTTGAATAGTCTGCCGGACTGGCAAGTGTTTCTCATCTTTCACCTCTTTCTCGTCACTAGCACCTGGCTGCTGCCCGTCTTTTCTTGCCAACTCAATTGTGTTGGTCTGAAGATAGGCACTGAACTTGTTGGCATCAGTGTTCGCCAACATTCTCTCAACACTTGCAAACTCCCCACTAGACTCCAAATCAATACTTGGGTCTGTGGCATTTATAACAGTTTTCTCTTTCGCTATGCTTCTGGAAGCCCTTTTCCTGGACCTCTTCTTGGAGCTCTCTACAGAGAGCTCCTCTATCAAGGTATCTGTTGACTCTTGCTTGCCATGTGTATCAGAATCAGCCTGAAGGCTATTAGTGTTGTCCCGTTTTAGAAGGTCAGGGGCACCAGAAACAGAGGAAATGATCTGAGCAATGGATGCCAGTGGTGGAAGCTCCTTCTCAGCAGCAGAAGAAGGTTTAGGAAGCAGGGGCTTTAGACGCAAGGGTCTTCCTGCAGAATTAGTGCTACCAGTAAGAGAGGTCAAGGCTACGGGGACCTGGTAGCATCCAAGCGGTTGGGGCTTCTCATCAATGGACTTATCAGTCTGAAGAGCCTGAGCAAGGATGCTAATGGTTGAATGTTCTTTCTTAATCTCTCTTGGCAATACAGCCTCAATGTCTTGTTTAAGCTTTTTCAGAGGATTCTTAGGAATTGAGAGGTCAATGGGTTCCATGGAAGAGTCATAGGAGACAGGCTCAATTTTGATCCCGGGTGATCCACTCACACTTCCAACACTGCTTCCCCCACGACTTTTGTTAGAGAAGTCCAGAGGTTGATCCATATCCACGCCGTAGAAGTTGAGGTCTTCAACCTTGATAGGCTGCATCACAGTGCTAGGAGAAACCCCATTGAGAGGAGATGGGTTTGGGCTATTTTGGGTTGAGGCAGCTAGAAGAGTGATTATGTGCTCTTCAATATCCTGCTCTTGGACCTCTGGATGTTGTTTGAGAAGGTGATGGATACAGTTACGCTTGGCAAGGAAGGCTGCTCCACAACGCTTGCACTCAAATGGCTTTCGCTGGCAGCCGTTGTGTGTTCGCAAGTGAATCTGCAGGGCCCGGAAGGTCTTTAGGTCCTCCCCACAGAAGCGGCATGTGGTTTCACTAGTCCCAGCCTGCTCCAGCACATCTGCTGTGGACGTGGACGAGGTAACATACTTGATGTTTTTCTCAATCTCCCTGCGATTGTTTTTCATGTGCTTTTTGCGAAGATGGCGCTCACAGTTAGCCTTGACAGTAAATGGGTAATGACAGAGCCGGCAGACATAGGGCCGCTCACCACTGTGCGTTCTCAAATGACGGATCAATGTAGCCTTGTCTGGAGCAACATAGTCGCAGATATTGCATTGGTGGGGTAGGATGCCCAAATGATATCGCATGTGTGCCTGCAGCACACCAGAGAACGCAAAGACCTGGTCACAAAATCGGCAGGGGTATGAGCCTTTTTGAGTTCCTCCCTTCTTTACAGTGGTCTCATCTAACTTGCCATTCTCCTGCTTGATATGTCTTTCATCCATGTCCATTGGGGTATGGGCATCTCCCATGCAGTCTGCCTCCATTTGTATCCTCTCTGCAGAAGCCTGGTTGTTGGCAGAAGAGGGAGAGGAAGATGAGGAGAGATCCCTTGCTGTCTTGAGAGGATGGCTGGCAGGGGGTGGGAGGCTAGGGCTGATGCAGCCCAGTGAAGCTTGCTGGGTGTTTAATAGAGGTGGTGGAGTTGAAGCTACCATACTGGTTCTGGGAGCCACCAATGGCTTTGGCTTGAGAGGAGGCATCTGCTTGTAGCCCGACTGCACAGCACTACAGGGTGCCTTGGATAAGGGTGGGAGCGAGATTTGGTTAGGAGCAGCTGAAGCTACTTTGAGTATTTGCTGTATATCAGCGAGCTCCATGCCGGATTCACCACAAACAGGCTTCAACACCATACCACCATCTGGCTGCACCAGAAAACCTGTCTGGAAAGGCTGAAGGGACAGCAGTTTGAGAGCTTCTTGATGGGACAGTCCGTGAAGAGACGCTGGGTCTACAAGAGACAGGTTAACCCCACCAACAAGGCCAGCCTCTTGAGGTACGGTGGACTGATTCGGATCTACATGGATAACCCGGATGCTATCTAGCTTGGCCTGCTGGATATCCTCTTCTGAGGGGGCAGGCTTGATCTGAGAGATGTGCTGCAAGCCCAGGGAGTCCATGAAGCTATTTTTCTCAGGAGTGGGAAGCTCATCTTTCATAATTAAGGGTGAAGTGGTCTCTTGGGTGCCACTTGAAGTCTCATGTGAGGCTTTGTGCAAGTCCAGAGCTGAGCTAAGAGGGAATGCCTTATCACATGTGTCACATACAAAACGATGGAATTTGCCAGTACATCGGCGGAGGTTTGTTTCACACCAAATCTGTGGGTCAAAATAAAACTGAAACTTAACAAAACTCGCATATTACAGTCGAGACAAAGAACTTTTACAAGCTGTGCAGATTAACCACAGAAAAGTTGACAATGGGTTTTACCTGGGCAATACGAGGGAACTTCTGGCATGTAAAGTCAATGAAAGCCAGATCATTAAAGCCAAGAGGGATGGATGGGTTATTCTGTATAAAGGGTCGTCCATTGGGGTCTGTGGGTATCTGCTTATGGGTAGCTGCATTGTGGCGGAGCAAACTTCGGTGTGTCCGGAATGAAATGCAGCATGAATCACATCTAGGAATAAGAATGCTTATGTAAGGTGTTGATTTCAAAGATACACCACACACATTGTTTAAATCTATTTGTAGTTAACCAGCATGTTGTATATGCATAAATTCATGCTCAATAAAACACTGACATAATTATTATTTATCATTGCCCAAATTCTTCAAGAAATACAGTGCCCAATCTACAGTGTGCTGTGGAAATGCATCCTAGACATCCAAAATATATCTGGGATTTCCTAGGTGAGTTTGAAAGTCAATAGTAATCACACCCTAGCCTACAATTGCTCTCATTCAGTGTTTATTGGGTGCTGCAAAAGACAGCTGGTTAATGTCTGTGCACTGGTCTTGTCACATGTCCTGCCCCTGATCATGGTGATGACGTGTCCATAGGGACTATAAGCAGCTTTTATCTGAGCAGACATACACAATGCAATGCAAGGCAGAGCATAGCAGCGCATCCACCTGAGATGCATAATGAGCTAAAGTGCTAACCGGTTAAAGATTACTGCTTGTGAATGCTTTAATACATTTGGTCAGAGTTGCATGATAAAATAATGTAAATCAAAATGGAGAAGCAAAATCTAGCTGTTCAGCTGTTCTGTTACAAAGAGTTCAAGCACTGTTACATATAATTACACTAAACCATTCCCTGTCCAGGATGCTGTTGTTTCTATTGGCTATTTTGCAATGGCTTCAAACGTGGCTCATCCAATCAGATTTTAGAGTTGGTTCTATTCATTTTATTATTGCATGCATGTATGGGAGTGTCTGCCTTCCTTGGAAGGGCTGTTTGGGTGAGACAGATAACATGTCTGTATCTTGAAAAGCATTCTTGTGTCTGTTTGTACGTGTAAGTGTGGTTATTTAGCTGCTTTTAGAACTCTTCAGAGTGGAACCCAATTCACAGCAGTCTAGATCCTCTTAACTAGCACTCTTAGCTCTTGTGATTACACAGGATTAGTGCTAAATTTGCAGCACTTCCATACAACAATAACTCTGCTCTGAAACTCAGACAGGCCCTGCCAACTTCCTTTACCCAGAGCAATCCCATACAGCTATCCATTAACTAGAGGAGCTAGCCATCGGTTGGGTGATTTTAGAGGTATAGTCTACAGACTGATGTCTCCAAGGATACAGATACCACCTCACACACATGCATGCATGCACACACACACTACTACAGAGATGTCCTGTAGAATGCATCTTGCTGAAGTCTCCTCCTGTGTCTCATTAAATCCCCCCCCCCCCCCCGCCACATAACCTCTGTGGTCCCTCCCCCTCCATTTTCCCTTCTTTCCTCTACATGCCACTCCCTTGCCTCAAGCCTGGGGGCCAAATGCGGGGGGTGGGTTGGGGGGAGATTGGACCTCTTAGGCCTCTCAAGAGTGGGAGGGGGACACGTCGACAGGATTACACTCATGTAGGTATGATCATTCTCGGCCAATTACATTTCAATAAGCAAAACAAATATAGCTTAAAATCCAAACTCTGACACTCAGAAGGCCAAACCTGTAAAACAAGATTTCTATCTGAACCAAACTAATGTTTTTTACACATGTAGCACAATATAAAAGGCAAATCCCACTGAAAAAACAATCCCTTGCTTATATAATTAATAACCAAGAGGAGTTGCGCCCTCTGTATTCGGATGTGTTAAATTATGACTGTACCAGCACAAAGCATGCCACCATATCTCCCAGCAACTGCAGGGATCCAGCCTAAAGCCTCAGCTACTGGCGTCTCCCTGCAATACAACTCTCACCTCGAACAAAAGGGACAACATTCCTGTCTGAGCTTAATGGACAGCTATAATATACTGAACAGAAAACCGAGTGTAGGAAGGGCCAGAACTGTTCCATTGTCAAACTCTAAACATTCCTTTGTTATCAAGCCTGAAATAAACTCATGCCTCTTCACAACAATACATTTACTATACTGATGCATGTGTTTGTACCTCAGTGTAGTGTCGGGATGGGTCTCCATGTGGGTGTCAAAGTCGTTTCTGCATGTGAGGTTCTTGAAGCAGATAGGACAGGCCAAGACTTCCTCCTGTCCTTTGTTCAAACTCTGCTCATCTGCCCCACTATCCTCCAGGACCTGCAGCACACAGGTCACTGTCAGCTATTTGTAGCTTAATTTGGGAGCACCGTCCTGGGGTGCAGGTAGCACTGGGTAAGATGGTGGATCCACACTTACCTTTTTGCTGGATGGCTCCTCTGTCTTCTCTCGGTCTTCATCTGGGTTTAGTTTGCGTTTGGCTGCAGAGGGACGTCGCCGCTTAGGTGGAGACAGAGTCGGACTGTTGGGGATGGAGCTGGCAGAGTCCTTCTCGTGGATCTTCATGTGTCTGAAAACAGATGAAAGAGTCCTTTAAAACTGCATGTTGTGTGTTAACAAACCAGCTGTCAGATTTATCGATCATCACAAATGATTATGATCTCTGAAAAATGCTTGGGCATTTGTGGAACAAATGCTTGGGAAGTAGTTGCATCTTGAGGACATTTCCAGCTGCCTCCCACTAGTTTGATGGATGAGTAATTAATGAATAATAATCTAGAAATTTAGGGTAGAGGAACCCCTGTTCATCCCATTGGGAGCCAACAGAAATGACTGTAATGGGAGGATGCTAATGGGCTGGAAACTCCTGCAATTATCCCGCAGACTCTATATGTGCATATGTAGAGTCCAAGATGGCGGGTTGAGATCAGCGGAAGAGAGCGGTAATGTTGCATGGAGAGGGCAGGAGTTGATCCTCTATTTTCCAGAGAGATTCTGAGGAAACCAGTGAGGATACAAAGGAAGAGGAGGCCCAAAGAAATCAGGATGCCTGACTTAAGTAATAGCTTCAAGTCCACTGTTGGCTAAAATATCACAAATTCATTTAGTTTTTCACTGAACTCACACAGAGACAAAAAGATTTATACTTATAGTACAATCAAAGATTACATTTCAATGAAACATGTCTGCTGGATGTCTGCTCCACCCAAAGTTTATATCAGTGTACCTATAAAAGTTTATCTTATGAAAGTACTTTGGAAGTGTACATGCATGTGCAAGTGTAAAAAAGGTCAGACATCCCATGGTCTTGAGGTCTCAGTTTTCACTCTGCAGTCAGTGGTTTATTAATAGCAAGCAGCATGTTGGACACTCGTGTGAGGATCTGACAGGCTGTTATATCTCTCTGCTCTGGACTCTGACCTTGCCTTTGACCAATCACAGAAAACCAACACTGCCAAGTCAGCAAACTGTGATTGGATGGAAATCACCACCACTGTAACCTCATACACAGGATGACAACTTATCCACTGAAAAATACTAATTAGTTGAATATTGCTAGTTTATAGTAATATGACTGAATCTGAGTCATGCAGAACAGTTTCAATTAAATTGTAATGAGTAATGTGGCGGTAATGTTTTTTCAAATTGCACTAGACTAAAGTTTCCTGTCCTTGAATGAAGGATATCAATATGGACATTTCATGAGCAGGCTGGCTAATCTGTAAAGGATCATAAAACTTGTTGATGCATAAACAGGTTCATTCCATCCAATCCAATCCAATCATTCCATGGTGTTCCCGCAGAGCACAGACAGAGGGCACTGTGGTGTCAGAAAGTTACTTATTTTCCATGCAATGTCAAAGCAAGGGCACCCCTTTAAACCTATGGCTGTTCAGTGGAGTAGCTAAGACTGAAGGAGTTAAAGCAAATAAAAGCAGCCAATCAGAACGCACTTTGACTCTCTTCTGTGAAGTTGTGACCTTTCTCCATGGCAACAGTGACTCCCTCCTTCTCCTCCCAGCCCTCCCCCCTCCCCAACCATGTGATGCTTTGGCACAAGATGGCTGATTCCTTGCCAACTACATGGACAACTTCCTTGGTCATACATGAGACCTCATAACTATCAGTTAACTTATTTTAGCACTGAAAAAAACACTCACACACTGCTCAACAAATATTTTTAAAGGTGTTCATGAATACAATGAGGAGCAAAAAAAAAAATGTGGGGAAAACTACGAAAGAAGTGAATGTAGCCGAATATTCTAACATACATTATGTAATTCATAACAAATCACAATTAAACTTTGGCATGTACCTTGTCCAGCACTGTTTGTGCTAAAGACGTAAGTGATGGGAAGTTTTGCTTGTAAGATTACACAAAAAATATTACAATTAGTAAGTAACCACCCAGAACACCCTAGCAACTACCCAACTACACACTAGCAGTGTGTACATTTTCTTTATAGTCATCAAAATTAAAACAGATTACGAAGAACACAAGACGATGAGAAAGATGAGGAAATGTTATTAGGACAGTAACAGCTGATGTAGTAAATCCAGATTCCCTTCACATCCGTCACAACACATTCCTTGCATATCAAAGGTGGTGTAGTACATCCAATTCCACCCTACAATTTCACTTTACTTCTGCTTACTACCAGATAACAAGCCATCCTACCCTGCAGGCCTTGAACAACATACTAAGAGCTGTCCACACAAATACACACACAGATTCCCCATATGCTCTTCACCATCAACCTCCACAACCTTGGGAGGAAGTTCATGTTTACCTCCTCCATCAGCAAGGCCTGCTGGGAGAAGATACCATGACCAAAAGTGGGGAAGCGACGGGTGGGGGAGGTGTTTTAAAGTCACCCTTCGCTTCCTGCAACTCTCTCTCTCTCTCCTTAAACAAGAGCTACATAGCTGACAAACCCCAGTGGTAACACAAGTATATGACCACCAACATACACAAACAAACCAACGCCTTTTCATTTATCTTTGTGGCACACTCATCCTCTGGGCAACTCTTCAACGCAGGGCCAGGCAAAGGCAGGGTGAGGCCTAAAGGATGCAATCAACCAACAAGCTTTCACTTCTCTAAAAACAAAACAAAAAAAACCAGCATATATATACTTGAGAAATTCAACTTCTCAAATTATTAGGGCTGTCAAAAATAATTTAGATTAATATTTTCTATTTAACGTGTACAAACATTTAATGCAATTAACACAGCATGCCTAGCGTTACAGTATACGATCACATTAGAGCTGCACGATTCTAGATAAACTGAGAATCAAGATATTTTTGTTTCAAACACATCATGATCCTCCCACAATCCTGAACAGGCAACTTCAAAAAAAAAAAGAAGTAATTTACTAGAGGTTCTGACAAGTGTTAATTGCTGCAGTCTATTTAAAAATTTTAATGAGTTAAAATGAATTAATTATTTTTTTTAAATGGTTTGAAATAGAGCTGCACGATTAAACATGAAATCACGATTAAACCGATTTGGCTTATTGCGATAATGAAATCGCAAATGTTGCGATTATTTTTTATGCGCAGCTTGTTAGTGAAGCACGGCTCTGTAATCAGTAGCAAATGATTAATGCTCCGTCTGAAAGCACTGCGAATTTGAGTCACTTATAGCGTGCAATTGAAAAAGCAACACGCGTCAAATATCTTTCCAAACATGAGAAGCATTTATGAACCTCTTGTCCAACAAAAGACAACATTTAATAACATGTTTTTACTCCAAACTCACTTCATAACGACAGTTGAGCATCCTTCTGTGTGATGATGTGGCTTCTTACACAGAATAAGGCACACAACATATTATTTCATAGTATGCTATACAGTGATAAAGGCCATGTCGATTAGCATTGAAGTATAAATATACTTTATTATCATGAAAAAGGCTTAAAGCTGCAGTCGGCAAGTCTGGCAGATTGAGTGGACTTAGGCAAAATTTTGAATGTTTACAACTCTCATGGCCCTCCCCCACTATCAACGGAGACCCTCCCACTGAGTTCGTGCTCGTCAGTGTGTGTGCACCAGGTTATCTGTGAACGCGCCCGTCTCATCAGCATCCATCAACACCATGGAGTATTTGGAGGTACGCTAAGGCTAATCTACCGATAGATTGCAATTGCTAACGTCTTTTATACTCTAAATGAGCTTACTTGATTTGTTAGTGTTTTGAAAGCGAGATACATCCGCCATCACTCTTCGTTACTGCGCCAACTTCCGGCGTGTGCATGTGATTGTAACGTGCGCGAGAGGTGGCGTGTGCCCGATCTGTGATTGACAGTCAGATCTCACACCCCCCTGCGCTGATTGGACCCGATGATCCGGGAGCGGTGGATTTTTGCAAAACAAATAACACACTCCAGGTGGAGTTAGAAGCTCGGGTTTTTTTCTAAAACCACTTTATTTATGTTGTTCTGTCGGATTATAGTGTCGATTACACTGAATATAATAAAAAAAATTTTTGCCGACGGCAGCTTTTAAGAACTTAAAAACGTTTCAAACTTCTGTTTATTCAGCTACAGAGATAGTAGGGGTGTAACGGTACACAAAAATCACGGTTCGGTACGTACCTCGGTTTTAAAGTCACGGTTCGGTACGTTTTCGATACAGCAAAAAGTAAGAAATGCCAGAGAAATTTCCTATTTGTTAAAAGAAAATATTTTTTTTTAAATAAGTGTGAGTTTTCCTACATCTTGAAACTTTCAGGTTTATAAATGGGTGTCATCTTTGAAGGATGAACAATAATGTTTTGGTCATCACATTAAAAATAACATTTAAATATATGAAGAGTTCAGATGCAAAAGCCATTTGAAATTTTCTTCTAGAATGATCATTTTTATCAAGCTTGTATATTTAAGTTCAGTAATTTCACTTAAATGGCAATGTAGATTACCTATTAATTGTCATTTGAGTGAAATTACTGAACTTAAATGTACAAGCTTCATAAAAATGATCATTCTAGAAGAAAATTTCAAATGGCACTTAGAGGCTTTTGCATCTGAACTCTTCATATATTTATTATATAATATTTTAGTTTTGAAGTGCTGGAAAAAGATGTGTGAAGTACTTGAAAGCATTTCACTATTCCAGCCAAACTGGTTACAGTTAGTGTTATTGTATTAAATCCATGGTGAATGTTGCTGGTCTGTGGATGTAAAGCATTACTAGTTCATTCACGGCACAATGTTTCTCCTGGTTCCCACGTCAGCGCTGTTTGATCTAATAGAGAGCTACGGTTAATAACGGAGAAATGTGAATGCTTCTCACTAGATCTCGCAGCGATGTTATTACTTCAGTGGCGAACTCAAATGTTTTCTTCACTGGATCTCTTAGCGCTGTGTTGTAACAGTGTCGCTTGATCGAGATCGGCGCGCGCTGCACAGATGTTGCTGGTCCGAACTAACGATCCTTGAAGCACAATATAATGAGTAGCGCAGTTTCGTTCCGCTTTCATTACGCTTGCCATTTGATGTTGCGCAACGTTGTGGTGATCGCGCCATCCGAATTTTGTCGGCAGGAAAAATCGTCCAAGGAATCGTTCGGTTTGTATGCGTACCGAAGCGGAAGACTCGTACCGAAACGGTTCAATACGAATACATGTACCGTTACACCCCTAAGAGATAGTATGATGCACAGAGGGATTTCCTGGAATGACGTGATTTATCGTAATTCTGCAGGGCTTCTGCTCAAGAGCGCCTTCTGGCTTTCAGATGGAGCAGAATTTACTACTGATCACAGAGCTGTGCTTCACTGACAAGCTGTGCATTTAAAAAAAACAAAAAAAAACACCGCAGCCTTTGCCAAATCCAGTGCCGTTTCATTTAGATTAATGCATCCCTAGTTTAAATTAATGATTTAATGACTTGCTCATAAATACTGGACTTGTTTCATTACTGGATGAATCAGCATTTTTTGATAAATACATTTTGGTGGCGTAACGATGCAATCGATAAAATCGTTATTTGAAGCGCTATGCTGCTTTCAAAAGGTGATTTCGCTTCCGTAGACATCAGTGTTTATATCCGAACTATAAACTTTTATCCAAGTTCTTCTGTGATAACATGAATATTTGTAACATGGAAATAATGATACTGTGTGGTTGAAAAGACTGTTTATGAAGCTGTTTCGTACCTGATCGCCAACACAGATCTGAATGTTCTGTTCTGGAGCAACACCCTGGTAACAACCCAGAACACCCTATCTCATGGTGGTGTGTTTTGCACAACTCACATTTCTTCATGTAAATATGTAGTTACCACTTGGGTCTCCTTGTTTTAAATTTGGATCAGCATGAAAGCAATTAAGGAATAAAATAACTGCATATGACTTATTTTGCTTGCTCACAAACATATTAAATCCACTAAGACACAAAGTTAATGCTAAGCTTGGGATTACAGCTCATTGTTGAGTATTTAAGCAGAAGGTATGACGACACATTAGGGCGGATGGCACATCTCCCTTCTCTTAAATCACACACATATACAGTGACACATCTTACTCATAGCTATGTACAACTGCATTTAAGACACGCTGAAATTGAACAATCAACCATTCTCAAAGGTGTGTGACTGTGTGTATGAAATTATAAACTAAAACCTGTCAAAATAATAAATGGATAATTACACTATTAGCTGAAAGTCAGCATGAAATCAAAATTAACTTTCTAAATAAATGCACAATTCATCAGTATGAAAAAAAAGTTTAGTGTAAAAAATAAATAAAAATCAACTCTCAAAAGAATTTACTGACATAACCATAAGACGAAGAAAAACTAAATTAAGTATTAGAGCCATAAAATCTTCACACCCTATCGAAATCTAATTACATCCCAATGTAAAAATCCTATGTTATTTCCCCCTGAATCTTCAATATTCCTCAGAAATTCATTACATTATGGAGGTTAAATGTGTGCAGTGTCATGTCATCTTTGAGCAATGCAATCTCCTGTTAAAACAAGATCAATTCTGGCGTGCCATTTAAAATCTTCAACCTTAGGGACAGCCTTATCTTGGCTCCAGATAGCAAAATGCAAATAATTTAGTTTGAAAACCAAGACTCACCTGTGCATGTTGCCATTGGTAGTGAAAGTCTGATGGCACACACTACATTTGTAGGGTCTCTCTCCACTGTGCACTAGCATGTGACGATCCAGAGAGCTAGCCGAGCTCAGAGACTTCCCGCAGATACTGCAAGAGTGGTCCGCATTCCCACTATCGGTGTTGTGCTGGAAAAAGGAAATTTGGGTCAGCTAGCAAACACTAAAGGCCAAGTTCTTCAATATATTGTCTTGTCTAACTCTCCCAGATTGTCCGACGAAGCATATTCTGAAAATACTTGGGACAAATGGTACATGACTTTATTCCATCTTTGCTGACTTGCATACAGACTTTAAGAAATCAACAGGTATGCAACAGTATATTGAACAAATGAATCAGGTGTGCATGTTACCTGGCGGATGTGCATGGTGAGCTGGTGTTGGGTCTGAAAGCCTTTATCACACAGCGGACAGACAAGTACCCCGCTGTCATCTTTGGCTTCCTGAAACAAATGTATACAAGGCAAAATGTCTGAGTTATAGATCTCCATAGTATACATTGTGTTATATTATGTGACAAACGGTGTTTTAAGGCAATTTCACAGCAGAGATTTGGTGCGGACGCAAATCTGATGTCTGGTTGGCACGAAAGCTGTTTTCAGGACTCGGATGCACACCAGAGTCTGTTTAAAAACAAATATTTCAAGAGTATATCTGCTAAAGGTTTGTCAACGTTTTCGGAGTACACTATTACATACAGTAACACTAAAAAATGTGGGGATGGTGAGATTTTTTTGATGTTTTTGAAATAACTTATGCTCACCAAGGCTGTATTTATTTGATCAAAAACAGTAAAAAACGTAATATTGTGAAACATTACAATTTAAATCATATAAAATATTTTAAAACTTAATATATTCCTGTGATGGCATCATTACTCCAGTCTTCAGTGTCACATGATCCCTCAGAAATCTTTCTAATATGATGATTTGATGCTCAAGAAATATTACTGATTATTATCAATGTTGAAAACAGTTGTGCTGCTTCATATTTTTGTGGAAACCGATACATTTTGCAGTATTCGGTTCAAAAGAACAGGCTTTTTTATGTATTTACTGTCCCTTTTGATTACTTAAATGTGGCTTTGCTTAATAAAACAATATTAATTTCTTTATAAAAAAAACTTTTGAACTGTACACTCAGGGTGTTTTCACAGTGATGCCATTAAAAACCAACAAGTGTTCAGTTCTTAAAATAACAAAAAAAAAAAATCTTACTGAGAAGAACATTTTAATTTAATTTAAGAACTTTTTTCACTATATAGAAACTTTTGTGCAATGGAAAGATTCCACGGATGCTAAAGTTTCTTCATTGAACCGTCAAAGCCAATAAAAAAAACTTTATTTTAAGAGTTTAGAGTAGAAAGCCACAAAACATATATTAGCAAAATGAATAAATCTAATCCTTCAATGATAAACAATAAAAGCCCGTCTTTTCGTATAAACCCCAAATGCCATCGTTAAAAGAGCGTGGGTAAAAGCCCATATGCAGGAGGCAGGGAGTGAGGCCTTGTCTTCTGACCTTGAATGTCTTGTTAGAACATGTTGTATGTGTGAGATACTGAGCTAAATTCACTCTGTTAAATAAACACTTGCTCAGCCCCGGGAGCTGCATCAGTCACTGCTGCACAGACACCGTACTATCACAAATATACCACCAGAATATAGTCACACTTTTAAGTGCTCAAGCCTTTTGAATATGGACCACAACCGTGAATCAGAAGATCATCTGCATTTTTGATGTGGGAGTTTGTGTATTTCGTGAAAAGCATCTTGAAGGAGTGAGAACTGCTTCTTCTTTCACCTTGAGTGGAAATCTGTAAACTGACACCACATGCTCCCTTTCGACCGTACGACAGTTCATCAACTGATCATAACGGCACTGTCCCATTCAGGGAGACCAGTTCCTGTACTAACAGATCTGATGCCGTCACATGACAGAATGCCCTATATACTTATGATATGATGTCATAAGATATCTCATAATATATATAAAAACAGGGAAGGCGCACGAGTCACTAATCCAGCTCTAAATAGACGCCCACATGATCTACAAACACACAAAGCGGTTCAACTAGACTGGAATCTTCAAAAACATCTCTAGGAAGAAACGAGCACTTCCTTTTCCTCTGATGGCACGTTTGCGTAGCGCTTGCTTTCCTTCCATGACTCGCTTGGCTTCAGTTCAGGACCAGCGAGAGACGATTGCTAAAGCTGACCGTGTTTACCATTCAGCATGTTATGAGGAGAAGGAGTAATAGTTTCGTCTTACAAGGAAGTCTCATTCATGTAATCGCTACAATTCATGCATACTGTCCTGTTTAAAGTTCATAGGTCATAAAATGTGCTATTGCACTATTATTACACTTATTACACTGCGGAGAAAAAGTTAAGAATTTCAGCAAGGACATTAAATTGATCAACAAGTGACATATAGGTTATAAGATTTCTATTTCAAAATACTGTTCTTTTGAACTTCCTATTCAAAACATGCATTGCGTTTTTTTTTTTTTTTACAAAAATATAAAGCAGCACAACTGTTTTCAACATTGATAATCATGTTTCTTGAGCATCAAATCATCATATTAGAGTGATTTCTGAAGGATCATGTGACACTGAAGACTGGAGTAATGATGCTGAAAACTCAGCTTTGATCACAGGAATAAATTACACTTTACTATATATTAAAATTTATCTCACAATATTACAGTTTTTACTATGTTTTTGATCAAATTAACGCAGGCTTGGTAAGCAGAAGAGACGGTAGAGTTAAAAAAAATATGACTTCCAAAGATTATCACAGTTTGATTCAAAAAGTGGATGTAATTAATTTCCTTTGATTACAATTCATAAGGTGCACCTGAGCTAACACCTGTTGGCAACTTTGTTACCGGTTTTGTCTGAGCCTGTTTGTGCTGTACTTTGGCGCGTCTCTTTATGCTCCGTTAATCCAGTAAATTACACAACTCACTGTAAGCTTCTTTACTTTTCCTCAAAAGAAGTGAAAGAGGCCTGAGAACTAGGCTAAAGCCTCTCCAGGTGAAAGACTAAAAGATCCCACCCTCAAATTTATATTTCTGATCTCTAGATATAAGACTAACAGCCTTTATAGCAAATCTACGAGCTATTGCCCTAAAACTTGACTATGTAAATATGCCAGAAGAACAACACTCTGATTGGTGAGTTTTTCAAACGGGGAAGGAACTCTCTAAAGGGGGAAGGGTGGTTTGGACCCAGAACATCAGAGACTAAACTTCCCCCAGATTTCCACAGGGGTGTTAAGGGGTTAAAAGTGACACCTGTTGCCCCACACAGGAGTGTTAAGGGATGGATTGCATGCTGTAATGGGAGCCATGTGATGCAGCCGTGTGGACAAAAGGTGGATTGAGATGCCAGAAGACCATTTGTCACTTTTCATGTAAAAACAGGATGCTGCATCCATAAAGTTCTTCCCACCTGCACCACTTTACAACCACAAAAACACACATATATATACACAGTCAAACCAAATATTATTCAGACACCAGATATCATTTTTGATTTTTTTTTTTTACTAGTGGGTGCAGGACACTATAGTTAATTTATGTAAGTGAGGATAGCAAAATAAAGTAAACTGTGACATATTATATTTAAAGGTGCATTGCGCAACTTTTCATGTTAAAAATACCTGTTTTTCTATCCTATACATGCTTAAAGAACTGCCTGATGGGCTGAATGAGCCCTTCTCTGCGCACTGAGATTGCCTCTATAATCCTGTACAGTAAAATATATAAGAGGGATTCGGGCTGGAATTTGAGACTGGGCGTGACGTCATGCGCGTTCACGCTCACCAGGCTATGTCTCGCAGGTTTGTGTATTCGCCGGCGCCGCCATTCTCCGCATCAGCGAAGACAACTCGTGCGTCAAAGGTAGAAGATGGATTCAAAGAGACCGGCTTGTAGTCCATTCCAAACCCCAACGCAAACTCCACGTAAAGTAAAGAAAAGAAACATTTTGTCTAATGCCACCAAAAGGGCCAAATTGGAGTCAGACAGGCGTCGGAGTAAGACAAGAGTCAACCTCGGGAAGGCATTCAACAAATGGAGAGATCTCCGGTCTGCTCTTGGTCTCAAACGGGATCCTCAGTTGGCTTTTTTCTTGAAAAACGGTAAGATATAGCCCAGTCTCTAATGTTTGAAACGGCCAATCTATGTATGACAACAAATGACGATGCGTAAAATGTGTAATGCTTTAGCGTAAGCTAGATACATGTACAATCAGAATTGGTTTTACTACCATTGTTAGTGAACAGTTTCATAAACTAGGAATTGTTTTTGGAAGAATAGTACAACATGAAACATATAACATATCCAATAAAAGATGCGTGTGGTCCATGAGTGTGCACAACTCTGGTTGCAGTTTCGCTTGTCGCCAGAGGGGGCGTAGTTCTGCAAAAACTCAGAGACTTGCGTTTTGCACCTTTAAGAATTGTTCATACAGTAAAAAAAAAAAAAAAAAAATTTAGACCAAAAATGATTCAGACACTTTGACCTGACCATGTTTTGCTTGTGTTTTTTCTTGAACAAACTGACTGAACAAAATTAAGCATGTAATTGATTGAGCTAAATTGGTATTATCTAATTGTGTACTTAAATTTAACAGCTGACCGATATTCAACCTAATTCATTTGAAAGACAGTCTAACAGAAGGATGGACAAAACCAGAGAAATATCAACTGATCTGATAACTCTGAGTTTGTCTTATTTTATTACCATTTTCTAAACTATAGCGAATAAACTGTGATGATGTGAGAAATGTTGAAGGTGTCTGATTAAATCTTGGTGTGACTGTATATGCACCAGCTATTCATTATTTAGTGCTGTATTATTAGGATTAGTGTGTTCCATTATCCATTATAGTAACTTAAAAATAGTATGTCAAATGTGCAAGAATGACAGTGGAGTGTTTGAATGTAATATTAACCTAAAATTAACAATGAATTTTAAGGTAATGGATATAGCTAGATTTTAAAACTTGTATGCAAACACAAACAATGACGTGGTAGTAAGCCTCAGTGGCATACTGTCTCATTACAAACTCAAAACTACCAACTTTCTCATCAGCAGCAAAGTACAAACTTTTGTATAGTAGAAGTATGCTAATTGGAAGGCTCGTCTGATTGGCTCATTAGGGGACCGAGTCAGCATGAGTTTGTTTGTTTTTTTGAGATTATGAATCAGTGTTAGAAATTCAGGGTTGAGTTTGGATCATAAATATATCTTGTGTTTTAGAACCCCAAACAGTTCTTGTTTCCGACAATAAAAGGACATCAACACTGCATCTGTTGCACAAAATACTAAGAAACATTTATAAAAATATAGAAACGTAATTCATTGCTTTCCTTCTATTTTACTGTTATATATATAAATTGCATGTATGCATGTAAATCCACATATACATAACACTTCCTATTTTCTGATTCTATTTGATTTAGCACATATGTATGCGACCTTCGCCCTTAACTCTTCATAACCTCTTACCTGGATCTTTCTTCCACTGCGGTTGGTGCTGGGGCTTTTGACTGGCACCTTATTGGGCGTGGTGTGGGCGGAGTCTACTACGTCGTTAAGTTGAGCTGCTTTCATCACAGTGCTCATCATGGAGTTAATGGAAGACAAGTCCACTCCATCGGCTACATGCATCTCTCCATCTGCTCTATTCTGTCCATTCTCCCATTCATTTCCTTCCTCCTCTACACTGGCAGAACCCTCTGTGGATGTTTTAATTTCTTTGCATTAATGGCAGACATACAGAAGGATGGAACGATAGACAGCATGATAGACAGAACAATAGATAGGTAGGGAGGTAGAACGATAGATAGAAAGAACGATAGATAAACAGATTTGTACCTGTGTGTGTTTCTGTGGGGGCGGGGCTCTGGACATCATCGCTTTGCTCCACCTTTTCTGCAGTTTGGGTGCAAATAGCGGATTCTGTTCTCGTCTCCTCCTTTGAATTTTCCATAACTATGGAGAAAAAACGGATGCAGATAAGCCAAGGCTGCTCTGAGTGCACTGGAAGTCACACTTCTATTCAAACAGTCTTGCAATAAGTTTCATAAAATCATAAATGATCAAAAATATTCTAACTTTATGAGCAGAAAATAGCTAGTTAGAGAACAGCTTCCTTGTCTAAAGCATCTAAATCAAGAGAGAAACTAGTTTGAGAATGGAAACTGTTCAGCTGTACACTACACAGGGCACTTTCCCAGTCAGCAGAACATGATGTGTGTTCTCTAGATGAGGCACAGTACACACATTCTCCTGGTGCTTTATGGCTCCAGCACCTGCCTGGAGAGCGCAAGTGAAGGGCAGTGTGTCTGCCCGGCTCATGACCACACGAGCGTGGCGACGAACGCGAATTTAATTATTTGCGCGAGTAGATTACATACAAAGTCAATGCAAAGACGCGAATAGATGCATTATTCGCGCCGGGCGTTGCGAATGACGCGAATTGGGGGACGCGTTTGCCGCGGATGTCTTCCGCGCAAGTTGAAAAATTTGAACTCAAGTGAATGTTCAAGCGTCTAACTAGACGCGATAGACGCGTATTTGACGCTCTTTTCGCGTTCGGTGTGAACACACCATAAGAGTCGTCATACACAAAGTTTGATGTCATAAACTGCAGTTTGAAGTGTTTTTGCATTCCACTTTGGTACTTTTTCATTGTTTTTCTATGTGAACATGTACTCGTTGAACAACCATTGCTCTTGCATTTCACATCTTTAGCAGAGACTCTCACATGACAGCGTTCTAAAAACAGGTTACATTTTAA
Organism: Rhinichthys klamathensis goyatoka; assembly: GCF_029890125.1. Taxonomy (NCBI): domain Eukaryota; kingdom Metazoa; phylum Chordata; class Actinopteri; order Cypriniformes; family Leuciscidae; genus Rhinichthys; species Rhinichthys klamathensis. The sequence continues at coordinate 1,116,165 of NW_026606964.1, forward strand.
CCTAATAGATTAGGTAAGAAATAAGAGATGCTTGGGCATCTCTAGATCTTGCATTTTTCTATTCCACGGCTCTCGCTTCACTTTTGTTTATTTCTGTGAATGGGCCCTTATTTACACTGAATTTCCCATCCTTGACATACAAAATCTTTGTGAAATATGCACAACTTATTACTCTCCTAGCCAAGTTTAAGAAAAAACAGAGATCTGATTGGGTTAAGCAACTTGCAACATCATAGGCAAACTGAATAGGGTGTGGCCTATGAAACTATGACTGGTTTCACACAATTTTCGGACAACTCCACACGACCACACAGGCACATCTCTGCTTTGGTGGGTGTTGGCCTGGCAGATGGCTGTAGATGCTAATCTGGATGAGCAGGGGGGGGGGGGGGGGGGGGGGGGGGTTGTGTCTAAGCGGTACTTTTAAGATGGGGAGGTCATGAGGGGTTCATTCCTGTGGGGATGATGAGAGATGCTAAAGGTACTTTGGCCTAAAACATGCTGGTTATGATTCAACAAGTGTGCTAATGACTAAAAAGGTTGCTAAAGTGGTAATATTTAAGGAGGGAGAGCTGTGGAAGAAGGAAGAATGGGAAAAACAGAGTTGGGAGGGGAAAATAGATGGAGAAAGAACAAGCAAGCGAAAGACTCTCTCTTTGCTAATTGCCGTTTCCCCATCCACAACCACACAGGAAGCTCCTCTGCAGTCTGGGCAACTTCCTCTTTTGGAGAGAGGATAAGGGAATGCGAGTGTGTGTGTGTGTGTGACGAAGCAGTTGGACAACAGGATCTGCTGTTGGCTGGACCAGAACAGCATGGTAGATATGATCAGGGATGGCCAACTCTGCACCAATAAGTGAAACTTCACATATGCCTTGTAGCCAAATGGAGGTAAACCAAATTCCTCCAAAAACAGCCTGCTAGTCTAAATGCGGAGAGAGTCCTTACTCCTCAAAATAACCAAAGTGGGGGTTGACAAGTGTGTTCATCAACCAAACATCACTGTAGTGACAACAAATAAAAAACAAAATAAGAAATTATGTCATAGAGAAGACTCTCATGAATGTCCTTGCAGTTTTTTTTTTTTTAAATTCATGAAGTTTGTTACTCATCCAATGTAGTACCTAAAAATTTCGGACGCACCATGTGTGTCAAATTTAGTAAGTCGGCCTTTTTTTATGACAAGGCAAGTTAGTTCAGATTGTAGAATTTCATGTGGCATGACTCCCCAAAAATGCAAATGTTAATAATGGATTAAAAATTCATGATATTTGTATAAAAAAATACTTTTAACTTGAAAGATGCTTTTGAAAAACGTTTTGAAAATAATGTGCAAGGAAAATGTTAATACTTTTTACTAGTTTAATCTAAAAGAAAGGGTCAGAAAAAAACTTTCACAAGAATAAAAAGCATCATCTGATAACTTGGAGTGCATTGAAGGGAAGTTGTATACAAGCCACCAATCACACTAAAGCATGTCTGTAAGTCTGTTTTCCCTCATTAGACAAGATGAGCCACTCCTCTGATAGAACGTTTGCATGATGGGCGGGACGTTTTTGCTGGAAAAGGAAAAGCGGTTGATATTTGGGGTGGGGGACATTAGTATTATGTACTGAAGAGAAAAACAGAAAGACACTGAAAACAAGAAGATCACAGTGGGAAAAGGGAAAGGAGGGAAAACCTGTATTCGTAGAGATGGGTGTGGAAAGTCAAGCGAGATACTGTTGGGTTCTGTTGATGATTAGAGGTAGAAAGACAAGAGATTACACAACAGCAGGGCAGGTTTCGAGTTGTGCAAGGATTTGAGGTGGGGGTTTGGGGCGAGAGTGAGTGAGACAGAGTTGTACTTGTCATAAGATTCTCGCTCCTTTGCCGGGAGATAGTGGGGGTGGAGGGAGTTGGGGGGCTGCTGTTACTACATCTGTTCCCACCCATCACTCTCACTACACACACACACACACACACACACACACACACACACACACACACACACACACACACACACACACACACACACACACACACACACACACACACACACACACACACACACACACACACACACACACACACACACACACACACACACACACGACAGAAAGAGGTTCTTGCACATCCTTGTTAAAACAAGTCAAACTCTGGGAAAGCAGAGATGATTCAGTGAGACTGAGCAGAGAATATGAGGATATCTGATGTGTTTGCGTGTGCTTGAGTTTATGTGAGCTTCTTGAGTGTTTTTGTGTTAGTCAGAAGCACACAAGGGTGGAAAAGTTCTCACACAATGCCAAACCGAGCAAGCAAGAATGCCTCTGCTGTTCCCTTTCTCTGTCTCTCTCCATCTTGTTTCGTCTTCCATCTGTCCTTCACTGCTTTTCCTCTTTCATCCTAGTTAAAAACACATTTTTTCCTCTAAAATATTCTAAAATGAGTTGAGGTTGACAAGATTGACAGCATTTCTTTACAACCCAATTTTTTTTCACAACAGGGAGTCAGTTGGAATTAGCCACTAGCTATAACCATAGTTTTCTTCTAGAAAATCTTAAATGAGGCATTAAAAAAGTAGCTGAAATATTTACTAAACTAACATGCCAAGCATTCAAATTCTTGCAATTCTGTAAGTGAGCGTTTGTGCAGGTCTTGCAACACATAAATGCTGGCAAAAATGTCATGGATCTCAACCCGGGGGTCAGCGCCAACTAGGAGGCCTCAACATGATTTAAAATGAGACAAAAGCTTAAAAATAAGCTAAAACTTTCATTCACCCCCAAAATTGTTATTCTACGAATGATTCTTCACATTTTAGAAAGTGTTGGGGGTTGTTTCTGGGAATCAAAAAGGTTGAGAACTGCTGTTCTTACATGTACGGCCAACACATTTGTGATGCTGCACAACTGGCGAAAAGTTGGTTTCAGTTTGACAATTGAAATTTAGTCAACAGCTTGTCCTACTTTACCACGGGACACACATATGACACTGCCAAATAGTACAAATAGCACCTGACTATTTATTGGAGAAGCATTCCTAATCTAAATTTACCTTAAAACTTGGGCCTGAAGCCAAAGCATCCCCCTTTAGCCACAAACTCAAATCACCAATGCATGATTTAGTCAAAAACCTTGGCATTACAAGAGCTTTCCTTCCTTATATGATGCCTCCAGCCTACATTCAGTAGGAGCTCTAATTAAAGTAATTGGCCTAGCTTCTGGGATGCAAATGATAGAGCCGAGGTGGGTTGGACTTTAAGGATGGCTGTCAGACAATAGCTCCAAGCCAAACTGACAAAAGTGACACATGCACTTTAAAAACAAACAGATATTGCATGAAACGACCGTTCGGTTCACTGTTCTTAGTCTTGAATGGCTTTTAGAAAGGGAAAGGATGAAGATATAAAAGTTCTTCCTGAGCGGGAGAAAGCTAAAATGGGTTTTGTTTGCTCAACAACAACAAAAACGCTTTGTGGTTAAATTGAGAAATAGTAGAGAGGGCTGCAATGAGGCGAGGGGGTTGAGGTTGCAAAAAAATCCAGTGACCATATGTTGGCTGTTTATTATAGCTTTCAGTGTCTTCCTTAACATCACAGCCCTCAAAAGGAAACAGGAGAAATGCTGACTCTGTTGTGTGAAATAAGTAGTAGCTAACACAGAGAGACGAGGCAGTAGAGGAAGGAAGCTACACTCCCGGAAACTAAACATCCCAAGACCGTGGTGTAAAAGAAGAGTTTCACAGTTGCCATTCTCTCCCACCTCGCATCTATCCTCCCTACCAATCATTATCATGATCACATGAGTGACTCAAACTAGGGCCTATTGAGCCAGAATCTTGCCCTGACTTGCCAGACCGAGCTTCACAAATCCTCTCACACAAACTGACTCCCGATGACAAAGGCGGCGCATTCGGTCACCAACATTTTGAGCACACCTCTCGTTTTAGTTTATGGAGTGGTGTGCAGCCTGCCAGCTTGAACTTTTCACGTTCAGTCTCTCTTACTGTCTAAGGGCAAAGATCAGGGTATCAGTAGAGCACTATGTTTACAGAGAGCAAGAGAAAGGGGGCTGGTTTGGGGCCAAACTAGGACAGAGTGGAAGGAATATTACTAGTACTCCCTCTCTTATTCCCATTAATCACACTCTTTCGCCCGCTGATTCGAATGTCATTCGCCCTAGAGTTGACTGTTTTACACAAGCTCTTTCCGGTCACATTCACACAGCAGCAGAGTACGGTTGTCAGTCCTGTACTGGAGTTTTTAATATGGTTACGTTCAGACACAATTCAGTTATTTACAACCGCTTCTAGAACCAAACTCACACCCGTAAAGTTTCAAGACTCACAACTTTTTTTCTGTTGTTCATCCCACGGCATAAATCCTCATCATTTGGTAGCGCTGCCCCCACTCTCTTCTATTCCCCAACACATCCGTGACCTTCCATCATTACATGATTTAAAAACCCACCTTACAACATATCTTTTTGCTTCTTGTTTCTCTGATCCCTGACTTTATGATCTGATTCTAGTCATGTTTATTATTTCAGTTTAATTGTTACCTATTCAGTTTATCCGTATTGTTTCTTCGTCTACTTTCTTGTTTATTTGTATCATATTGTATAGCGACCTTGAGTTTACAGATAGGCGTTTTATCAAATAAACGTACATCTTCATTCTTGGAAAACCTGTGCTGTGTGAAGGGAACTGGACAACCAGTTTTAGTGTGGTTTCGGTAACTTACAGTGATGGAGATATGAGCTGTGTGTCTGTGGCGAGCAGGACGAGGCTGAGGGCCGTGGGAGAACAACGCGAGGCCGGTGGCGTGATTAATAATGAACGACACCTGTCTCGTATCTCTCACGGAGGAGCGGAAGCATAAAGGGGGAGCGACGAAGGTGAAGGACGAGAGAGGAACAGGCCTGAATTTATTTTTTGTTAAATGTGACATCAGTCATCCGTGAGGGGCTGCTGTCTTTTACTTTCAATGGGTCTCATTCATGAAACACGAGCAGAACGAATTTGTGTAAATCGTGTGTAAAGTGGTTCTGGCGTAAATTTTCGGATTCATTAAAATGTTCGTATTTTCCAAATGTTAGTTGGTACACAAGAAATCTAAACCTGCTCCCACCCACGCGTAAATAGTGCGCTTAACACTCGAACGTTTTGCTCATTAATAAGACTGCATTTTAATTCACCTTAATCGGGTACATATTTGCACAGCATTTTGAAAAAATATTATACATAGTAATTACATACGGTTTTTCTTATTATGAGAGCCAGTAACAGCATCTGCGATGGTGGTCCTTCTCCAGTTTGAATACTATTTTTCCGAAGTGAACTAATTAGTTTTTTGCTCTCAAGCTTAATGTCGAACCATTTTCTTCTCACTTCTGGGAATGTTCGATTAACAGATGAAACTCCATTAACTGCATCTGTAATATGCTGCCAAGCTTCCTTTTTTTTTAGGACCCGATACGCCACTATGTACGCTTGAAAATAAAATGTGGCGTTTTGAATGAACTTCTGATAATAAAACTTCAATTTCTGCATCTGAGAAATTTTTTTTTTCATTCGCATTCATGTCATAATATGATGCCCATATATAGTTGTCAGTCGGATTTAATGGGCGGGATTTATGGTAATAGAGAATGAACGTGCACGCGCATCCCATTTACGACTGATTGGAATTCATTAACACACACACACACACACATTTCACTATCACATCTGACATTTACGAAGCATTTGTGAATCAGGAGAAGAGTTTTCGGGAAGGTCTCTTTATGCGCAAATCACTCGCATATTTACTCGTATATTTACGAATGTTTCATGAATGAGACCCATTGTGTATTTGTTTAATTTATTGTATTAAAGTCTGTTGAATGTTCGCCGGTTCATGCTCCTTCTTCCCATAACAACTGAACTGCGTTACAGTGTTCATCTCAGGTTTTAGATCCAGTCACTGTTTTCCACAGGAGCCACTTCTGTCAGTTTTGTGTTCTACGCACGACTCAAATGCTTGGCTCTTACAACACTAATATAAAAGCTGCTGTCAGTTAATGAAGATTTGACAGATGAACTTGCACGCTTTGGACCCTTCTCGTGTCAAAAAAGATAAGACTTTAGTTTTATGGATGCCACCATCTTTGATATTACTTTGGTCAGTGTGGTTCCTGGCAAGCGAATACAGGCTTGACTCCCGTTGAACGTTCATACAGACTGAATACAAAACGCTACTGTAAGATGCTGTTTGAACGGGAAATTGAGACTTGCACACCTGTAAGTAAAAGCAATTGTCAATCCCAAAAACTGACAGTATAAAGGTAGCCTCCCTCTCTGAGAGGGAATAAACGGGAATAAGCCTCTTATCTTAACGTAATGGCCTACTGAACTAGCTTTGCGCTCGAGGCAAAACACAATGGGACTTTATAAACTCTGTCCAAAGTAAAAAGAAATGTCCTGAAGCAAAAATTTCTCCTTATCAGGGTGTATTGTCTAGCCATCCACTATGAAAATTACAGCAATCAGGCAAATCCTGTAACCTGATCCACACGAATGGTGAGTTTCCAAGACAATTAAAAGCTGTAATTAAGCAACAAATTTGAGATGTGTCCTGTTAAATTCGGCATGGAGACTGCAACCGTCTTTTCTTCCCTATTGTGATGTATATCCGAGTGAAACAGCTTCACAAACAAGCAAAGAAATGTAGAGCTGGACCTAATGTTGTCCATCAGGAATTGATTGGATTGTAGAAAGTCTTGTCATTTTCTAAGTGCAGTTATCATTTAATGGTGACTTTAAGCTTTTTGTTGGGGTTGAAATATTGAGATCCAACATTGCAAGTCAGATACAATAAAACAGCAATGTTTACAATAGATGCACTTTTAAGGACAAGCACAACAAAAATGCAGAATGTAGGGGTCTCTAGATATGTTTTAGTACCCACAATTGTCACTAGGTTTCCAATTCAGATTATTAAAATTAAAAATCAGTAAACTACAGATAATGTATGGTTAATGCGACCTCAAGTCTTGTGGGCTTCATGCCAGTAGGTTGTGATAAGTCTCCATCTTGAAAGTGAGCAGTTTGGAAGATAATAAGAGAAGGATTTAGGGTGTTACAGAGAGTAAACTGAACTTGACTAACCAAAAAAAATGACCAGACAATATATTTAAACTAGTGCTGTCAAACGATTAAAATATTTAATCTCGATTAATGTCATAGTTAACTCGCGATTAGCGCAGAGCCGCGTCCTGTTGCAAAAGCATGTGAAAAAAACTACAAAAGTTGCTAGGCCAAAAAGACCGTTAATCGCGCGATAAAATTAACGCCGTTAAAATTGGTTTGCGTTAACAACGCGTTTAACTGACAGCCCTAATTTAAACCACCATGACTCCACAATTAATCACATGAGGCCAAAACAGTCTAAATCTAGTAGTGTGAGAAAAACAGACCTCTTATTAAATACTTCCTCAATAAAATCAGTTCAATGCCCCAAGAGCAGAACAGAAACAGATATGCTAAGCAAAAAAAAAAAAAGAAAAAAAAAAGGGTGGCCTAGCACAAACACACACTAACACACTGTAACGATCTTCCAACAAACAACAGCATCAAAATAGCTTATGCTCTCATCTGCCATTTTTTCAAATCTATCCGGTCTGGTAACTGGCTTTTTTTTTTTTAAACTCAAAATGATTCTCCATCACTGTCAATCTCAGTTGTTTTCATGAAATTTACCACAAGCTAAACTGTGACTGTTTATGGTGAGTTCTTGGTAATCACCTTTTTCTCTGAACCTGCAGCCACTCAAACAGGTTTGCCTCGCCTATCAAACACGCCTCAGGCACTACCACGTTTCACCGCCAGCTCAATATCCCACCAAAAACCCATGAAACAACCATATTACACACCATAATAGAAAAGTTCAATTGAGTAAAAAATTCGTATTTTTTGTTAATTTGATAGCATTCACTTTTATCTTGGCGACATCTAATGAATTTTGTTATCATTGTTACATGCCCTGTCGGTGTGTGATGGATGGTTCGGTCCTGTTCAGTGACTTTTAACAAATGCGCCACAAGTCTGAGCTTGGGGAACTGCAGGCGCTCGAAAGCATAGCTTGAGCAATAGGCCATGACTCAGAATCACTGGAGTCAGAGGTTAGTTTGAGCACATCACCTCTTTGGTTTAGTCTATTAATAATAATAATAATAAGCAACAATCTAACAGCCCTGAGAAGTTCATAGCACATTACATTAGTGAAACAAAGAGAATGATATAATTGTGAGAGCAGATGAACGACAGTCAAAGGCTGCTTACTGTATATAATTCAGTACTTTTGCGGCATTTTGTGTAAAAACATGTGTCTTTTGGGAGCATCATACTTTCACCTAGATAGCACAGCTGTTTTACAGAAGAGAATGTTGACCTTTGACCCTGCTACCTGAGAACACTGCAGGACGGGCAGAGGAACATGTAGCTAGCAACTCTCATTTAGGCTGAACTATAGACTGAAGAACTATTTACAGCAAAAAGCAAACAAATAAAATAAACATTTTCTCTTTAAGGCTCAATTTGTCGACATGAATGCAATAGTTAACATAAAATAACAACGATGAATGCTTTTACATCATTTATCAATCTTGGTTAAGGTGACTTTCTAGCTAATTAGATAAATGAATTAGGGCTGTCGCTTTGGTGAAAAAATCCTGTTCGATATTTGAGTCATAAGTGTTTATTGAATCGATTGTAAAATCGATTTTCCATCTAAAGACGTTTCCATTTTCAACACCAAATATAGGCAAATCCACGGACAACTAACAGGCATTAGGACGAGCGTAAAGAGGGCGCTTGAGACGCGCACAAGTCAGCAATATTCCTGATGATTTATTGGCGTGCCGTGAAGTTTTGTGCACAATGACAAACAGGAGCGCAACAAGGCCTAGAGGAGCTCAGAACGGGAATTGTCAGATCCCGAAATGTAATACTTCATTTGGACAATCAGCTTTTTCTGTACAAGGCACTAAAGCCTGGAATTGTTTACCCACTGAACTAAAAGGAGAGACAAACTGGGTCTTTTTTAAAAACAACCTTAAAGACTCTTTAATCAGAGGTCAGAAATGTGACCACTGACTGTCCGCTGCGTTTATATTGTGTTATATTGTATTAGTATGTTTATTTTAACTATGTATTGTGTCATTTTATGTAAAGGCTCACTAGGGACTAACATTGAGAATTAGCCTTGGCTAAAATGTTGTAGTATGGAACATGAGCTTATGTAACATACTTGTCCCTAATCAAATAAACTTAAAATAAAAAAATAAAATAACATTCAGGGATTGAAATTAACACCCTCAACTCGCCAAATGCGGGTAAAAATGAACTTTGGCGGGAAACGCTGTCAAATCATGAGCCAATCTGGCGTGTTTCTGTGTTTACTCACTTTTGCTGGGGAAGTTCGTGTAAGACAAATCTGCGTGGATTTAGCGCAAATACACAACTCGTGATCCTCATGATATATTAAATACAGCGTATCGCAGAATCTGTGCATTTCTGGCTTACTTGAACACACACACACACACACACACGTCACTACACAACAAATAACGGCGCACTTGTAATAGCGAATATTAAAAAGCATTTGGTTAACAGAAAAGACATTATTATTGTCCAGCATCCTACATGTTCTGTGTGCTGTATTGATCTGTCCACCTAAAACACATTTTTGGTAAAAAAAAAAAAAAAAAAAGGCCGTTAAAATCGATTCCCTATTTTCATTTTCGAAACTTGTGTTGGTTGGTCCGATCGATTGTGCAATCGATATTCGAACGTAAAGTGACAGTCCTAAAATGAATACGTTTAACTTTTTTTTTAAATAAACTAAACCAATTATCTGATCCCTGATCTGATATATTATATGGGGTATGTGATTTGGAAAACGACCGGCAGATTTTGAAAATATTCAATTTAAATGGTCCTACCTTCTTTCCTCCAACGCCGGCTCTGACTCCACCCATTCGAAGAACATGGACGCGCAATCATGAGAGATTGTAATGACGATTTACTACTAATCATGGAATCGGCTTTACTGACGAGATGCGCATGCGTCACAAACTTTGAGTATGCGCACGATGGGGGTCACGCGCACTGGGGGGAGGGGTGTGTGGTACAACCGTTTGATTGACGGACTTACAGTCCAATGATTCTGGTGGTCTTGGAAATGATTGGCTGGAGTTTTTCGAGTCCTGCCCGTTCCACAGATGATTAAATTGCTTAATTTTCATTTCAGTGCTTCTAACTCAGTGGCTGTATGTGGGTTAGGAATAGGATTTCAAGTTATTTTGAAAAAATGTACAAAAAAGAGAATCACATACCCCACCTTTAATGTATTATGGACAAATAAAATTTCAACAACATTATCAACAACAGTATACAATAAATTAGCAGTCTACATTCATAAATTTAGATTGTATTGTGTTGAAATTAACATTAAGTTAGAACAATAAAGGCTGTATAATTGTTAGTTCATGTTAGCTAATGCTAAAAAATGAGACCTTATTGTAAAGTAGTTAAAGTGGTAGTTTCTATCTTTATCTTTGACGTTGCACAGCTTTATCAATGCCTGACCTGAAGACAGCTTCCATTTATAGTTTAAAGATTGGCCTTTGTCTGGTATTTTGTCTTTACATCTTTTCAAAACCTTTTCCTTTAAAGCCACAAGCACACGTACATATTTCAGATTCCTTCCTGCATCTTGATGCAAAGTCATGTCTGTAACTTACCACCCAACCTGAACCAAAAACCATCTCATGTTTTCAGCACAAGAGTTTTAAAACAAGACAACGCAGCACTGATAGATCCCAGCTTCATGCAGAGGACGTTAGTGTGTGTATATGAAGTGCATGTGATGTCTCATGAGCTGAAAGCAGATTACAAGCTCAAGCTTAAGGGTTTCTGTGCTTTTATGAAGCAAAATAATAAACTGTAACTTGACAAACAGGAGATTCGCACATCTGTTTTGTTTACCTAACTCAATTCTAAATGGATCCAAAGCCCATTAAGCTGCATACGTGGCTAGCTTCACTGTTTGTGGACCGCATGCACACTGCAAAAGAGATTTGATGAATGATAGAGCAAAGGTATGCGAGCCAAGGATGTGTGGCAAACAATACAGTATGAGTGTAGCTGTGACTTTAAAACAGCGAGGATGAATAAACATGGATGAAAGGATGAAATAAAAGGAGTTTCAGGTGAAACTTGTGGGCAGGGCTTGATAAGCAGGCCAGTTTTCCATGCTGAATGTGCAAACAGTGAGGATGCTCACTCGGCTCGGACCGGACGGGACGGTGAGGTATATTTACCCGCCCTCAGACGAGGTTGTATTATTCAGCTGGCGTTCGGGTGTTGAAGAGGGACCGCAGTGCACCTCGTGTGTCAGCAACCACTGCTCACACTGCAGGGAGACCACAAAGAGGGGGTTTAATATGCATGCCTATGAACACACACACACACAAACACACTTTCTTTCGGGATGAGCCACAGACTTTTGACCTTGAAATCTGTTATTAAGTAATAAAATCATTGCAAAACTTGTTGTGTTGAATCATAGCGCTATGAATCTCTATATCAGTGGCTGGAGTTTGACCTGCAGTCACGGTACAGTTTAACTCAATCTCTCCCCAAAGAATCAAGAACCTGCTGTTCACTTGAATGTTTGGCATAGGAGGTCACCAGTTAAAACAATACACAGCAGACATTTGTCAATCGCTTAAAATGTTTCAGTAACATTTTTTCCATTCATTTCACAAACAATTGACTCTTATAAATGGATTCTTTTAGTGATTTGTTCAAATGACTCACGAACTCTGAAACTACCGGTTTGAATCATTCTGACTAATCCTTTACTGAATGAATCATTCAGAGCAGTTGCTGAACCAACATCTGACTCACTTATTACTATTACTTGCAGTGATTGTAAAAATTAAACACGTTTTGTGTACTTAAGGTTTGTGAAACTTAAATCAGAATCAGATTTGCGATGGGTTGACTTTGGAAATTGTTACAAGGAGCATTTAAGCCACTTTTCCATAAAAATTCATTAAGCGATATCGTTTAAAGTTTTGAGGGTCAGCATTTAAAAAAAAAAAAACAGTACTTTTATATAGCAATGATTCATAATTTTTATCAAAAAGGCAGTAAAATATTTATAATGTTACAAAAGATTTCCATTTCAGATAAATGCCGTTCAACTATTCACAACTGTTTTCGACACTGATAATATACAGACTTGTTTCTTGAGCAGAAAATCATCATATTAGAGTGATTTCTGAAGGATCATGTGACTCTGAAGACTGGAGTAATTATGCTGAAAATTCAGCTTTAATCACAGGAATTAATTACATCTTAAAATACACTGAACATTTAAAATGATTATTTTAAATTGGAATAATTGCAACTTTCAAAACAATTAAAAAATAATCTTACCTAACATTTGATCACTAGTGTATACTGTAATATTGCAGAAAATCTTAGTGTACACTAGAATATTTTTAACTTTTTTCAAAAAAAATAAAATAAAATAAAAAGTTATCCTAACCTGCTAAATTACTTTGTTGGAACTAGTATTGTATAAAAGTATTTTATTAATAGTATTTTATAGTCACCCAATGTTTAAATAAATTCTCACCAACAATCAGCACAAAAATAATGTGCAAATTCTGTCCGGGTCTGCTACTAATAAACACCGTAAGAAGTTGTTCAGCATCATTTGTTGCATCACTAATCAGTGATTGGCCCGTTTAACGTCCGTTAGCCGCCCGAAGGATGGAGGGATACGGAGAGACACAGATGAAGAGGAGGAGAGACTTACGTAGCTTTATCCTCTTTGTGCAGGAGCTTTTCAAAAGAGAGGAGACGTGACGAAGGGGTGATGGAGTGTGTCTTTAAATGAGAGAGAGAGAGAGAGAGAGAGAGAGAGAGAGAGAGAGAGAGAGAGAGAGAGAGAGAGAGAGAGAGAGAGAGAGAGAGAGAGAGAGAGAGAGAGAGAGAGAGAGAGAGAGAGACTTAACAGACTGAAGACAGATGACCATAAAAAGTTCACAGGAAACTTTGGCGTTGGTGGGGGATGGAGACAAGATGGAGAGACAAGCGGAGGAGTCGTCAGAGGAGAGATGAGAGAGAGATGGAGGAAGGGATGAGAGAGAGAGAGAGAGAGATGGAGGATGGGATGAGAGACACAGGACAGAGATTATCAGATTAGTGGCTGGTAAGACTGCCTAATTGAGAGGCAGAGAGGCAGGTATAATGGCCTGGGTGGAGGAGACATTTTAGATCGCTGTGGTCTTTAGCCACGCCAGTGTGTGTGTGTGTGTGTAGATGATTTTTTTTTGCTCTGCCCCTGTGAAACACACCCAGCCTCGGTGTCTTCTCCCATGTTACATTGCTCTGATGATGATGACAGGATACTGACTGTATTCAGCAACTGTTATTGGCTTTGGTGTGAATCACACAATAGGCAAAGAAAGTGAGGAAACAAAAGGAGAGGAAATGAGCAGGCCAGATCAGTTTTACTGTCATTTTTTTTTAATATATAAAAAAGTATATGAGAAACCATTAATACGGAACAAAAACAATAAGCTTTGTAGCAAGTCCTTCCATATTGTGGTTTAGAAGATGAGACTTTTAGGATAGATCTTGGATGGAAACGCTAAACATAAATAAAATAATAGAAAATGTGCATTAACGTGCATACACATTTACCCGACACATTACAGTTCAAAAGTTTGGTGGCTGTATGATTAAAAAAAAAACATTGCATTTATTAAAAGTGACAAGTAATTTTTATAAAAAAAAAAAAACATTTATATTTTAAATAAATGCTGTTTTGAACTTTCTATTCATCAAAAAATCCTGAAAAATAATGTTCCACAAAAATGAAGCAGCACAACTGTTTTTAACATTGAAAAATAATAAGAAGAAATGAATTTTTTTTTTATCGATAATTCTGAAATGTTTCTTGAGCATCAAATCCTCATATTAGAGTGATTTCTGAAGGATCATGTGACACTGAAGACTGGAGTAATGATGCTGAAAATTCAGCTTTGATCACAGGAATAAATTACATTTTAAAATATAGTACAATAGAAAAGTTATGTTAAATTGTAATAATATTTTACAACATTCCTGCTTTTTTATCAAATAAACGCAGCCTTGTTACCAAGCATGAGAAATTAAAAAAAAAAAAAAAAGAAAAACCCTGACTAACCCCAAATCTCTGAACAGTAGGGTAATTTCCTAGATATGCATCAAAGTAGTCATATGACTTTGCCTTAAGTAATGTGACTTAAATCGCTGTCACTCCCACTCATTTCTGTAGCAGACAGTGCTGAGGTTATTCCACAATCTAACGCATAAGCATCAGTAATAGTGAGGTTTTCTTTGCAAACACAACTAGATAAGTCAATATATTTGAACTTAGACTGTTGAGAAGTAAAAAAAAAAAAAAAAAAATCTAAGAAAGGTGCCACAATTAACTGCTACAGGTCGCATGTCATTTCTGCATGACAGGAACCCGTTTAATTAAGGCTAAACTTATGTTTAATGAGCGCAGGTATAGCCTACATCCATTTTTGGGTTAAACCTGTTTGTGTGTGCACACTATGTGATTACCTCTGCCTCCGCGTGTGAGCATGAGCACTTCAGTGCGTGTGTGTGTGTGTGTGTGAGAGAGAGAGAGAAAGAATGCTACTGCTCTGTTTCAAGGCTGGATGACAGGCACGGACAAGTGCATGAACCGACATGTTTGAGAGCATTTGGCGCGCTGAGATAGTGCTGTTTTCTGCCTAGCACATCACCCCTCAATATCAGTTTCAATAGAGAGAGGCGAAGATAAAAAAAAAAAAAACAGTGAAAGAAAGAGGAGATTGGACCTGTGCAAAGAGAGGAAGGTTCAAAAGAGTTTAAAGAAAGGTTTGAAAGAAAGAGGGGGAAAAAACTGCAGAGAAAGAGCGAGGTGAGAATCTGGATAAACGGGACGGGCCAGTTTGCAGCTTGAAAGACAGCACAGAGTTAACTGCTCACTCCCTGGCTTGTTTGCTTTGTTTCTATCAAACACCAGAGACATTGACAGGGGGGGGGGGGGGGGGCTGCACCACCCTGAGGTCTCATATCCTTATCAATGCAAACCCTACAAGACACAGCCTACAGAAGGGCTGATACTAATTACTTCAGTTAGACTATGCCAAATAAGACAATTGCCCACTGTATTAAAAACGTGTTACCAAGTCCTTTTTGAAGAAAGTGTAGTTTCCAAGCAATCCCATCAGAAGTAGGAAATGCAGTCACACTGAGATGTAAAGTTAGAGCCAACACAATACAATAACGCAGTCCCGTTATACATATTTAGCATGAATTCATACTCAATGACATAATTAACCCCGAGTACTCAAGGGGGCGGTCTGCGCCAATAAACTGTGTAATTATTCAGGAAGCTAGCTATAAATGTCAACAGTTTAACCGTCTTCAAACAGTTGGAATAATTGCATAACTCGAAAACTAAAAATGACCATAAGTTACACCACGTATCTGCTTCAAAGAATGCCATGGTTTTGCCATCATAATAAAAGTTCTCAATGGTATCATGTTTCCATGTCCAAATAAAAATGGCTATACCAAAAATATGATATAAGTGATTGAATGGTCAAAAAAAAAAGCATCCCTCAGGAAGTTTCTCAATTGTTCAGCAGAAGTGACAGCGATGCAATCGAAATCAAAGACGAAGCGAATTGAAATCATCTGACCAGCCATTGTGTGGCAACGTGGAAACTCCAGTGAGGTTTGAGTTCCTTGTACAGATGATGGTTTATATTAGAGCAGAACAGAGACGAGGACAAACCAAACCCGGTTATTTTCTCAACAACTAAATTCCTTAAAGCCTACATGATTATCTGCCTTTTTTTGCAGACAAATTTGCAAAGATCCTGGCTTCAACCAGTGGCACCAAATACAGCACATCCAGTTTTGTCAGCTGACAGATTTTTTTATGGTAACATGACTAACTATGACTGTGAAATGTGAATACATCAAATGAGTAACTTTCGCTTCAACTTCGAACAAAATGAAGAGTTCTGCAAATGAAGTTGTGGCATCAATCCATGACCGTCTCTGTGGTCGACTGTTTCACTCATTCAACACCTGAGTCGAGTATACATCATAAAAGGCAAAAAAGCTGAACTGCGCTGCGCAGGAAGTGGCTTTCATTTCCAAATCAACCCTGGCTGCGTTGCCTTGGGCGAGCTTGCTTCATGCAAACCAGCTCTGTATCTGTGCGCGCATCTCAGATTCAGTGAGAGAAAAAAGTTGCAAAGCTTCCAAATCAGTCTCTTTGAAAATACAGTGCTCATCTTGTAAAATGGCTTTCAGATAGGTCCATTCCAGTGAGCAATTTTGCGTTTAAAAGACGTCTAATAGCCGTCTAAAACAAGGCAAAATTTAGCGTTTATTTCATTTCGCTTCTTTATCATCTAATTGATAACTAGTCTATTCTTGGGATATAGTCAATTCAATTTTCACTGGCAGCCCAAATTTTGCCTTGTCCGGCTATTAGACGAGACGTCTTTTAAACTCAAAATTGCTTGCTGGTTACAGTAGAGTTGCACGGATGCACAGGAAGATCTGGTTCTTGGTACGCACATGTTCTTTGGGTGTTTTAAGGGGGATGGGGACTCAGCTGTGGAACAGGCTCGATAGTTTCTGGCTTTTCAGAGGTTAAGAGACAATGTAAACAAGCATGCAAATTGAGGGGTCCTTGGCAACGGACGACTCGGCTGTCAAACCTCACAGGTGCCTGCGACAGGGACAAGTCTTTTACCCTTCTTTGCAGACGGTGGGTCTTTATTTGAGCCTAAAGACACATATGGTGCATTGGATTTGCCAGACTTCACAGTAGGGTGGTTGACTGGTCACATGGGTGAGGTTTGAGGACAGCAAAGCCTCATCTCCATATCCATGCAAATATGCATGGGCGCAAAGAGAAAGAACTGCATTCTCGCACAAAAGAGGCTGGTTTTACCAAGATAGAGTTCTTGTAAGCGAAGACAGACGCCGGCTCTCGCCCGGTTTCTGTGGAGAGTCGTGGTGTGAGTTACAGAGGAGTGCAGATGCAGGGTCCATGCTGACAGATCAGTGTGCCATTGACAGCTGCCTGGAAAAAGCATACACTGTCCACCCCTCATTACAGATGGTGTGTGTGTGTGTGTACAAGCTCTCTCAAAGAATATCCCTGTCCCCACCAGTCCGTCCAAAACAGGGCAGCCATTTTAAAACTCTTCGTTGAGAGGAGAAACAAGAGCCATGAATGAAAAGAATCACAATGATGTGAGACTACATGGGGGACGTTCATCCCAGGCTCACTTTGGTTAAACAGTGCGTGAGGTGTAGAGGAATGAGTGAAAGGAGGATCTGAGCATCTAATCTCCTTCCCATCCTGTTGTTCTTGTTGTTATGATCCCTCCTTTATTTAACAGACGTGTTTCTGCAGGAAGACCAAGAGATCTTTCCCTGGGCCGTTGCTAAGGTGCCTTTCCCTCTCGACTTGCTTAGAGAACGACCCATGGATGTGAAGACTTCTGCGTTGTGCAATTGAAACTGCCACTGTTCACGGACATTGTTTTGAGTAATTAGAGGTCTTGTAAAGGTACCAGGTTTTTAAATTTTGTTTTGAATGCGTTTTATGTGCAAAAATGGAACTTTTGATTCATGCATGGGAAAATAAAACACTCTTGGGAAGCAGTCACCAGGGAATTCCTCCCATTTTTCCCCAATCCCTCCCTCTCGGTAGAGCTGGCCGATGTGGCAGCTTTTATGGCAGAAAGGACGCAGTGGGCCCATGCCGTTCTCCTTTGACAGTTGTCTATCTGTGCAACAAATGGGACATTCATCGAGGGTCAGCAGTGACAGATCGGCTCCATAAAGCCAGAGGCACAGAGGGATCTCCAAACCTCAGTGTATTAGGGGTGCACCGAAATGAAAATTGTGCCGAAACTGAAAATTCTGGATGCTTTTTAATAGCTATTTATTTATTATTTTAAATAACAGCTTTTTTGTATTAACATTATATTTTGTATTTAAATTCAATAATACTGAATTTTAGGGATGCACCGATATGAAAATTACCAATAACCGATAATTCTTTAGATTTGAAAGCCGATAACCGATATATTGACCGATAAATCGAAATCCAATGATTAAATCTAAATGATTACAAAAACAAAAGTCTCACCATTAAAAGCCATGTCTCAAGTACACAATTATAATGATGTTCTCATTATAATGTTATGTAGCCAATATGACAAGACTTGCGCTGCACATGTTGCACTGAACTGTATTTTCCTTTTTTAAGTGATTCCCATCATATTTCAAGCAATTCAAAAACATAATGTCGAACAATGCAAATCTGAAGTGTCTCAGCTGTAATCCATAATCATCAAAATTATAACAAATAAAGGCTTAAAATATCTCACTTTGCATGTAATGAGTCTATATAATATATTAGTTTCACCTTTTAAGTTGCATTACTGAAATAAAGGAACTTTTGCACAATATTCTAATTTTTCGAGTTTCACCTGTATTGAGGAAAGCATCACACTTTTTCTAGTGATAACGGCTAGAGCAAGAGTGAAACCTGACATTTTTCCCCTTTGGCCAAAAATCGATAATGCCATTTTCCAAAATGCCAAAATTGCGGTGCATCCCTAGTGTACGTGTCTCGCATCAGCTACTAGAACAACTGAATCATGTTTGGGTCCTGTAAACGTGCAACTCAAATCTACCATCTGAAAACTTCTGTTTGAACATCACTGGTGATAATGAGGGATGGAGAACCAGATGCATGAACAGTTAAGGCAAAAATTAATGCAGAGAATGCTCAAAGCTAACTTAGTTCAATGAAATCAGAGTATGGCCAAAAAAAGAAAAGGATTTTTTTTTTTCATGTGATGTAACTCAAGTAAAACCGAAAAAGTAAAAATGTTATTTAGCATACTGTACTGTACAACAGTGGGCATGAATGCAAGTAAAATAAAAAACGAATCTTAAAAGCCACATAATGACTGACTTATGTTTGCCCAACGTCGCAATAAAAGTATAGAGACACTTATGATAACCATCTCTCTTTTATGCACCGTTGAGGTATGGGTGTGGCTGGCTGCTGGTTTCATGAAATAGACTCTAAATTCACTGTACACCTGAGAACACAAGAGACAAGGAGTAGAGAGAGGAGGAGGTGTGGTGGGGGTACCTCCAGGCCTTTTCAGTCCTGTAAAAACGGCAAGCTCCTACAAGTCATACTGAAAAAGAGGCTGTGCACGCATCCTGAAATTGTGTGAACGTACCATTATTGCAAAGGGATTCCCTCATACAAATCAATGTTAAAAGAGAACAAAATATCAACAACAAACAAAGATGCCAATTATGAAACAAAGTGTGCAAACAAACCAGATTAACGCACTAACATTTTAGTCAGTTCAACCAAAGTCAAGTGAATAATATGCTAAAATGCGACTGACACACTTCTGAAAGTCTAGCTGGTCAAGTTGAGGCTGGAGAGCCACCACAGGGGGTTCTCCATCATTTATTTGAAAGACTAAAGAAAAGGAAAACCATTGGAGGGGTGTTTGACAGAGAACTAGGCAGATATGCCTCTTACAGCACTTATAATGGAGCTCTTTGTAAAGCAAAGAAGAATACGGCCTTCATCGAGCTGATGCTGAGAACATCTCTTTGCAGCTCAAATGCGCACACATAAACAGACATGCAGTGACCACGCATGATTTGTGGCTGTCAAGACCGCTTTTTCTCCTCTCCTGAAAAAGAACGCTTGTTTGGTGTGAGAAAAGATCCGTGAAAGAACTTATTGGACACCTCGAAGGCCCAGTTCTGACAGCGATGTTATCGTCAGTCAGTGTGCATTCCTTCACTGCCTCTTCTTTCACTCAATCACTCCTGCACCTCCCCTCCCCTCCGGCCCACTTTTGGCTTCTGTTCCAATGTTACATGGCCTAAACTGCAAAAGCAAGGATGCAGGCCAAAGTACAAGGCCAAAACATCAGCCAACTGGTGCTGTGACGGCCATCCACCACCCACTTTTAAGGCCACGCCCCCAAAAGCCAACCCATGTGACTCCCTTCGGCCAATCACGCCTCAGGCTGCCAGCTGTTTGCTATTGCCGTTCGCCTGAGTGACAACCAGGCCGGCGGTTGCAGAAGGGGTCATCCATCACACTCCAGTGTGTGCTGACGCGCAGGGCTTCTCATCTGTGCTGAAGCGACTCCCTAGCCTAGCCTAGCATCACATCACGTACAAATCCCCCCCCCCCCCCCCTCCCTCCTCCCTGCCTGTAATAAGAGTCACATTGTATTTTCCCTTTCGTACCGCTCAAGAGTTGCTGTGCAGGGCTCTCCCCTACATAGGCGTCTGCCTGAGGACACGCTCCTACAAGGGAGCGATTCATCTAGAATGGGGGGGGTGGGTGGAGGCACTGGAACTTCAGAGGAGAATTTGCAGGCTGAGAGCGTAAAAGTCCCATTTTTTTTTTTTTTTTAAATGTGGCAGGCTTGGTGGTTAGCATCAGGCTGACCATCCTACAAAAAGCTGTAGAGGCAGTCTGCAAACAAAGAACGAGCCAAAAGTGAGAACTTTTGAAATTTGACGCATTTAGTTGCAATTTCCAAATGTCATTTCACATGAGAAAAGGGGTCAACTAAGCTTTTACCCAAAGAACCAAAACATTTGGTTTTAAAGAGATCCTTTCTGTCTATTTTTCATCGTATTGAATCTCCATATACTATATCTGTGACATAATTCAAATAAAAGCTTAATCCTAAATTACACCTAACTTTTAGCTAGCCTGTGATCATTCAGCATAACATTACGAATCGATCTGCAGCATGAAAAACACTTATTTCGTATTGTTGCCAGCTCACACGCAACACTCAAATTACAACATTCAAATGAATATTGTCTAGTTTACACAACCTTTTGCGGTTTAGTAATCGTGCAAAGACATTTTGCAAATTCAGATTTAATTTCATTGGACATCATGTTTCAGGTCAAAGTAGCTTTCAGAACTGTAATGCCAATAGTGAAAATGAAATACATGTTATTTAGAGTTCCAACCCTTCTATGTAACGATTATGTTTATTAATTGTGCATATGGTGTCGCATAAAAAGAAAAGTATGCTAGGTGTCACCTTCTATACAAATAAGTTAAGTCTATATTTAAAACACAATAGACTAAATTTGGGAGCAAGGTGCACAAATGTACATTGTTATCCACTGGACGTCACAACATGTTATTCATGCTTGTATTGTTCTTTAAGTGTCAATTAGCTTGAAACCACCTTCAAGTGACGAATCTGAATGACATCACCCGGTACAGAAGTGAAAGAAAGCACATAACCCTGAGCGTAGCAGTCAAAGGATGGCTGGTCATTACAGACCAATCTCTTTTGTTATTCCATTACAGTCTGTAGAGGCGTTAGGGCACTAGCGTTTCGGCTGCAGGGCCGCAAAGGCCTCATTTCCATCTCTATGGGCCCCCTTAATGTTTGCCCACACATTGATAAAGAGGGTCCCATCAGATGTAAGGCGGCACCAGAGTGGGTACAGATTGGTGGGTGGGTGACAGCCCTCAACATTGTGAGGTCCTGAAAGGATACAAGGAGTTAAAACACGCAGGAAGGAACAATTACAAGTTTCAAACAAAGGCAAGCAGGCTTAGCTGAAACCGTCACATAGTTCAACAATGGAAAAAGTTCTGGTTTCCTCCACTGATTTTGGAGAACTTTAAACACTTATTTTTTCCCTTGGCGAGAGGTTCTTAGAGCACGACCTGATTAGGCATTTAATGTTTACCATCTAACAAAAAGAGTCAGATTAGCTGAACTTTTCCTGTCAGCTTTTCCCTGGCAATATGAAGGCTTTACGTTGAAACCTTTTATTTTACTAGTTCTGATGAACAATTCCCTTAATGTAGCACAATAGTTATCATAACAGTAACATCCAGTATCCACCATTTCCTGTTCAGCCGAGGTTTAACAAACTCGCACACAGCCTTGTGGGATAGGCCATTTCCTTAGCAATCCATGACACAGGCAGTTGAATCACAAACACAGACATGCAGCTCGAAAGTGACCAATCCTGACATCATAAGGCGAGGATTTAAATGAATTAACACCTGAAATCTGGGAACAAATCTATAGTGGTCTAAAAGCCAAAAAATAATGCAGAAGTGCAACAAATCTTTTGGCATTAAGGCGTTAAGTTTCATACAGGCCCTGAATTTCTTTATAACTTATCAACTGCCCACTGACCCTGTTCAAAGATTATGGCAGAATGAAATGACTGCAATCTAAGAGAAGACATCACAGAGACACTATCCACTTTATGACAAGTTATGCAACGTTGATGAAGACAAAACAGACACTTTGCACATCAAACACAAGGGCGCTTCCCCCAAATGAGGATATTGTATGTTTTTTCAACTTTATGTGCTGACAATTATGACCCTTCTCATGTCTGTAAATGTCTGCACGAGTATCAAAAGTTTAAAAAAATTCATAAACTAATCAATTTCAACTTGCACCACCAAAAAATTCAGGTTAGTAGTAGTACAGTAACCCACAAGGATGAGCTAAGCAGCCATTTTATCGGATCTCTGACATGCAACATGCATTTTGTAAAGTCTGTACTTTCAGACAGACCCTTGATCTGGTCTTCTCATGAGGCAATCAACAGCCTGGTTATCTTCTCTGCTCTTTGATTAAGTTTATTATTGCCTCTGCTCTACTTTTCCCAAGCACTTGGTAACAAAGTTCATGAGTGGAGTTCTAACTCGCTGGTTAATGATAACACTCCTTGGACAGACATGTTTTGTGGGATGCTGTGGATGGATAGAAACTAGATTAAGGAAGTAGAGGTATCCAAAGCATTTACTGATGACTAACTCTGATGGAGATGTCTTGAAATGTTACCGCTAGTATAAACTCATTGACAGGCACGGACAGGTTGGATGATACTCCATTTGAACAAGCAGTTGTTTTGAACCACACAGCTGTTGTACAGGAAAAAGTTAAATGCCATTAGTGTTTGTTTAAAACAAAGTGAGGCATGGGAGACCAGGTCTGCTTCAGGTTTGTTCACTTAGTGGGTGAAAGTGTCAAGAAATGACTGGGGCATATTTTATGTAATTGTAAAATATAATTGCAACAAGATTCATCCAAGTAGACTTTTACAGGTAGAGTCGTTATTTATTTGACCTCATGGTTTTCCAGATGTCATCTGGGGTGGGTCCCTCAGAAATATCCCAGCGTGTTGGCTTGCTGTGAAGAAGGTGTTGAAGGAGGGCAGCGTTTCTGTCTGCTCATTGTGTACATAGCCCCTGATGGGAAAGGCCAGGTTTCAGGAGAAGAAAGAACCCAGCTCGCTGTCTTTTGTGCCGTCTCCTCAGGGGCACGTCAGCAGAGCCTGCCCCATTGACTCCTTGTTTCCCATGGGAGCCAGACGGTGTACCATTAACCCCAGACCAGTGAGGCAGACACACCTCTACCTTTTCACCTGGCCATTTGAATTTGCAGCTCAAAATTAGGCTTGAGCTCCCACTTTAGAGCCCTAGACCTCTCTAACCCAACCCCCTCTCACATCACATCAGCCGGCTCCATCACAAAGACGCATTTATTTTGGAAACAGTAGCCGGCATATCAGCATTTGCTATCTTTTCTAATGCTGATGTCTCTAAACAGAATCAGCGTGGCCTGGTGTTATTTGGAAATGGCTGACCTGTCATCGAGGAGTGTTATACTCCTGGTGTGATGATTCTGTTAAGGTTTTTGAGGTGGATTGTGGGAGGTTGTATTTTTCTAAGTGGACCGGGAGTGGTTTTCAGGAAGAGTTCTTCGGCATTGATGCTTGCATGGTATAACAGTCACGCATCTTAGGCTACATCTACACTAATCCGGATATATTTGAAAATGCATGATTTCTGTACGTTTTGATCTTTAGTCCACAGTAATAACGTCACGTCCAGTCATTTGACGCATGTGCCAACTTTGTGCTACTTTCACAGTGTTACTAAAGATAATTGTTACTTTGTACAATCTTCATATTACATTACTTCAAAGATGACAGTAACTCACAATTGATGTCCAGCAACAAAACATGAGGAGGATTGCGTTTTAAAACATAAATGGAATAGCGATTGAGCGCGACCTGGAAGGATATTTTGCTAATAAAATTATTGTATCATGTCAGTGAGCTTTTATTATGTTTTACACATGCACAGTAATGCCTAGTTCACACTACATGATTTTAAAACGTCGGGCTGAACTGTGCGGTTCACACTACATGACTTGCTCTCTGTGAAATCAGGAGTGTTCAAGTTGTTGAGCTAGTTCACACCACACGACACAACGTGATTGATCCGCAACAGGAGGTAACGCACTACACGCGTTGACAACAACTCTGTCACCCAACGATTCTATCTTGTCTACAAACCACGTTTTGTCACGAAAAATCACGCGATAAAACGAACCGGAAATGACGCAAAACAGCACGCGCGCCAATACCCAGCGAAGAAGACGAAGAAGAACACAATTTGCACGCGATAACACCCTGACCTGTCGGCGAGCTCAACGATTTGCGAATCGGGCTTAAAATCATGTAGTGTGAACTAGGCTTAAGATCAATTTAAGCATTTTCCAACATTTCAGTTTGGACGAGAAACTTTAAAAAGAAAACTGTAAGCTCATACTACACGACTTTTGGTTGGATTTTGCTGTCGCACAGATTTCCAATATTTGATATTTATTATTATCGTAATTAATATAGTTTGATATTATTGCCACATAATCATGTAGTGTGTGCAATGCAACGACAAGGTGGAACTAATCCAGCCAATCACAGTGCAGATGGTATAAACTGAAAAATCTCGTAATCACTTGCGTGAATTTCTCACGTAAATTTAAGTGAAAACTTTTTTTTTTCTGCTGTTGGTTGGAACTGCCCCAACCAAATGTCTTGAACTTTGTGCACCTCATCAGCCTTGTGTTGTGTAATATGTGCGCTACTGTGACATACCGACGACACATGACAAAAAACCTTGTTGTGTAGTGTGAGCACCACAGCATTTAAGCTAGTCCACAGTCCTGTAGTGTGAGCTTGTCCTTAAATCACACTGCCCTGACCGGAAGAATCTGGTGATTCTGGATGTGCGTGAAATAGGTTTCAAGAAATCACAAAGACGCGAAAAGTCAAACGTGACCAATTGTTTTGTCTAAACTTGCAAGATGATTTTTACAAAAGAAAGTGGGAGACAAGAATGCTGGTGGAGTTTTAAAGCCTTGAGTTCCTTCCTCCCCTCCGAGTCTTCATTTACTCCCAGTGTCTCCGCCTTCGTCCCAAGGCCAGTCCAGTAATCTCGTCCTCCCTTCCCCCCTACACATTAGCAGCTGTGCAAAGGGATGCTCTCAGGTGGAGGCCTGTGTGTTTGCACAAGAGGTTGCAAGAAGGTGTGTGGTTGACTTCTTTACGAGCCTGAGGTGCAGTAGGACTAGGGGCATGAGCTCCGGTCTCTGTGGATACGAGGTGTGTCCTGTGTTTGCAGAACAAACAACAGTACCTTTTCAGCTCATGAGAGGAGATGGCAGGACATTGTGTGTGTGTGTGTGTGTGTGTGTGTGTGTGGGTGTGGATGTGGATGGGTATGTGTATGGTTCGGTTTTGAAAAAGGGGGTGAGTGGGAAGGTTGTTATGCACTTGAACTGTCTGTTTCTTATCCATCACTGCATAAAAAGCTACTGGAAAGGTTGATTATTGTATTCAACATGGAGCGACTTCAAATAAGAACCAGGGGTGGACTGAAAACAAAGCACAACTTTCAACACACAACATTTCCATGGCACTGCACTTTAGTAAATATGCTAAAAGAAACTAAAAGGAAATGCGAGTGGGGCACACGCAAAACTCACCGTCACGGTGCCAGGATTATTTAATTTGGTAAACAAAATGTCTTAAAGATAATCGCACCCAATATTAAGCTTGGACAGTATGAGCAACACAAAAATGACAACACAGACCATAAACGTCACCAACAGATCTGTGGTCAACATCATGTTTGCCGAGCTGCATCTCAGGATTACATCTTTTCCCAGCATGCACTGTGGCTGCCAGGTAAGATGTCATTAGGGCAGCTCATCCTTGAAGGCTATATTTGTTGTCTGTCGAGTGGCAAGGTGGCAGACGGGAGCAAACAGCCACCTCTTGGCTTTCGATTAGCGCCAGACCAGATTTGCGCTGTTTACACAAAGGCCTGTCTGCATGTCCTCAAACGTGTCAGATGCAGAATATGCGTAACTTGCGCCACACATTGTTAAGCTGCAACAAAATACCCTTTTTGGGTCACAAGGAGTCCCAACTCAAGACGACACATTAATGCAGTGCACCATTTGCATTAGGGGTGTAACGATACCCTCATGTCACAATTCGATACATACAGTATCACGATACTGAACTCACGATACAATATTTTGATACTCCAAGAGTGATGATAAAAGATTAACAAAAGATGTACTGTTGATTAAAATGGTATTAAATTGTGGGTGTAAATGAATAGGCTTGGACTTGGTGCTGGAAACCCAATGCACAGGACAATAGTGACACCAGAATAAAAATATACATGGTTATGAAGCTAAAAATACAGAATTATTTTAGACGAATATGCTTGCACTGTGTCACTGACTAGATTTATTTAAAATAATGTAGGCCACTTTTTACTGGCAACAATACATTTGGCATTATCAGGACCCACAAATATTCCCCCATTGCATTATTCTACATTATATTCAACATTATAGTTTAATGTAGTACTGACACTAAAACTACAGTTCTCACAAAGTGATTTTTATTTTTGGGTGAACTATGCACGATACATATTGTTGCATTTTTGTATTGCGATAAGTTGTGACACGATATATTGTTCCAGCCCTGATTTGCGTTCTACACGTAGTCGGGACAGAAACTGGTTGTGCGATGCTGCTAGCCTCTCTTTTTCCTTTCTGCAACCACCCTCGTCTTGTCTGTTCCACCCTTTCTGCCCTCCCTTCTTTTCTTTCTCTCTCGGCCAGCTCCACTAAGCAACAAGTGCTGCCTGTGAGTACCACCCTCCCCCTCGTCCCAGCCTCCAGAAGCTATCGCAAATCCTGCGAGCAACTGCCAGCTGACAAAACTGTTTAGTCAGCAAGAGGGAGGGAGAGAGCGAGCTTCAGGCTTGAGAGAGTAAACGAGAGCTGAGATAGAAAAAGAGGCTGTGCATCAGTCGGCCCACTCTACGACAGCACTTAAATTCGGCATGAAACAGAAGTTGATATAGTTATTTCTTTCCCTACTGTGAGACGTATAACCAAGTGAAACAGTGAACCCCAAAAATTGTAGGGCGGGACTTGATTTTTTCCATTGAGAATTGATTGGATGGTTGTGGTTTGCTATTGGTGGATCTAATGTGAGTGACAGGTTGCCCCGCCCTCGCGCCAGTAAACACATCATCAGAGATTAGTAGAGATGTTGCGGCAAAAGGGAGGGAAAGTTCAATTATGAATAAAAAATAATGGTAAAACTTTACAATAACATGACCTAACAATGAGCAATACAGTATTCATTAATCTTTGTTAATGTTAGTTAATAAAAATACAGCTTTTCATGTTAGTTGACCGTGCATTAATTAATA
Source organism: Rhinichthys klamathensis goyatoka (assembly GCF_029890125.1). Classification (NCBI taxonomy): domain Eukaryota; kingdom Metazoa; phylum Chordata; class Actinopteri; order Cypriniformes; family Leuciscidae; genus Rhinichthys; species Rhinichthys klamathensis. The sequence continues at coordinate 1,143,919 of NW_026606964.1, forward strand.
CTAACAAATACAACCTTTGATTTTAAAGGTGCAAAACGCAAGTCTCTGAGTTTTTGCAGAACTACGCCCCCTCTGGTGACAAGCGAAACTGCAACCAGAGTTGTGCACGCTCATGGACCACACGCATCTTTTATTGGATATGTTTTATGTTTCATGTTGTACTATTCTTCCAAACACAATTCCTAGTTTATGAAACTGTTAACACTAACAATGGTAGTAAAATCAATTCTGATTGTACATGTATCTAGCTTACGCTAAAGCATTACACATTTTACGCATCGTCATTTGTTGTCATACATAGATTGGCCGTATCAAACATTAGAGACTGGGCTATATCTTACCGTTTTATCAAGAAAAAAGCCAACTGAGGATCCCGTTTGAGACCAAGAGCAGACCGGAGATCTCTCCATTTGTTGAATGCCTTCCCGAGGTTGACTCTTGTCTTACTCCGACGCCTGTCTGACTCCAATTTGGACCTTTTGGTGGCACTAGACAAAATTTTTATTTTCTTTACGTGGAGTTTGCGTTGGGGTTTGGAATGGACTACAAGCCGGTCTCTTTGAATCCATCTTCTACCTTTGATGCACGAGTTGTCTTCGCTGATGCGGAGAATGGCGGCGCCGGCGAATACACAAACCTGCGAGACATAGCCTGGTGAGCGTGAACGCGCATGACGTCACGCCCAGTCTCAAATTCGAGCCCGAATCCCTCTTATATATTTTACTGTACAGGATTATAGAGGCAATCTCAGTGCGCAGAGAAGGCCTCATTCAGCCCATCAGGCAGTTCTTTAAGCATGTATAGGATAGAAAAACAGGTATTTTTAACATGAAAAGTTGCGCAATGCACCTTTAATAATGTATTAGTAAATGTTTAAATTAATATTAACTAAGATTAATAAATGCTGTAGAAGTGTTGTTCACTCTTATGGTAACTAGGTAGTTAGCTAATGAACCTTATTGTAAAGTGTTACCAAAATAATTGTGCACGAATAAATAATTTATAGTAAATACTGCAATGTTCAATTAAAAACAAGAATTGTCCATTATGACTTCAGTTTAAACACTACAGGAAACAAGACAGGAGAGTTGGGGGAAAAGTTAGGTGGAGGATAAAATGCCAGTAAATACAGGGACGGTGGTGTTAGAATCACTGGGTCTGTCTGAATCTCAGAGAGGGAAAACAGTCGTGCTGCTAAACTCGCTATTGTTCGAACACTTCCTTCATCTCTTTCCCCTCCACCTCAGAGAAGAGGCAAGTTTCACTTCCCGTCTTTCCTCTCATCTCCTCCGTTCAGCTTTGCTGGACCTCCATTTTCCCTGCATCCCTTTCTCCCTCCTGTCCTCCATTGTGGCATTCTTTCACATCGGTGATAGCCGTTGGGTTAGACTTTGAACTCTTAGCAAATACTAACTTTATTTGCTGGTTGGAACGGCTCGGGGGAGAAGCCGGGAAAGGTGATAAGACTGGCTGCAATAACAGGGTGATTGTGATGCATCGTCAAAAGCCAAAACGATGCATTCAGCCTTATGGCCCATTAGCCTGATGACTGCTAAACACGGCAAATGATTGGGTCAGTGCTCTGATGAAAGATTCTCCACAATCCTATAGCTACAGACTATAAAGCAGTTGAATTAAACTTTTCAGTAAAACCAACAGCCAATTAAAACAATAATACTAGATTAAAAAAAACATTGTTATGCAGGTGTTCTGTCTTTTTATTCTAATGGGTTCTGATTGCTATGTGGTTGATACTGTATTGAGTGTTTTTTAACAAGTTCCTTTGTGGTTGCTAAAGATGTTGTGAGTGGATTTTAGATCGTTGCTATGCAGTTGCTAGGGTGATCTGGCGGTGCATATCCGTGGCCCCCAATGGTAGGATGTTGTGGGTGGTTGCCATGGCATTGCTACACGGTTGCTAAAGTGTTCGAAGTGTTTTTTATTTCGCAGTTGCTAGAGTTTCGATTGGTTTCTTTCTGGCTCAAGTTTCTAGACAATTCCAGTCTGGGATTTTTCAGTCAGAGAACAATCATCTGTAAAGGTGTAACAGAACACCTCTCCTCTAGCCACATGTTTTGACACTTATGGTTGGGGTTTTAAAGTCATCATGGAATCAAAATGGGCAATTCTTGTTCTTTCACGGAATTTTGCAGTATTTATAATAAATGATTTATCCGTGGCGTTCACATCTGTTTTTTTAATTCTTGTGCCTCGTAATCTTTTAGCAAAATAATTCTCCCTCCCTCCTTCAGCATCTCTTCTCTGATGACGAGGGCGGGGCAACCTGTCACTCACATGAGATCAGCCAATAGCAAACCACAACCATCCAACCAATACCCCACGGACAAAATCAAGTTCCCTGTACGTCACAATAGGGAAGAAAAGAATAATAGACATGCTTGTCTTCACAAAAGTAGTCCAAGTCATTTTGAATTTTTTTTTTACAATTTAAATGGAATAGTTGCTCAAATTTAATCAATCTGAATTGTTGTTTTGAACTATAGGCTATCTATTGCAGCTGCTAGTTTTTTAGCAGCTTCACGGTTACTGAACCAAACATGTTTTTCATGTTTTCACAGCCAAAGATAAGTGCTGCCTGTGTGGGCCATGACAGCTATCTCCTGCAATCACAGAGAAGACTGGTTGCATTTGAGGTTAAGCTTTCAATCCCATATTTGACACATCTGAGGATAATGAGCCACGTTGAGGAGGCAGAGCAGCATTCATGAAATATATGCATTTTATGACTCAATCAGGGCTGCATTACCCAAAAGCATCGTAAACCGAAGTCGATCGTAGAGACCACTGGTGGCAATTGTTCAACGATCAACTTAGGCTTACGATGCTTTTGGAAAATGCAGTCCTGGACAACCACAAATATAGCCAGGGCTAAAATGTCAGCACCCAACACTATTCTAGGGGCGTCCCGACAGAAGCATGCCGGTGTCGCTCTAAAATAAGCCACTCGTTTTAATATAATGTGATCTAATACCATCAACAAACCCTTGAAACAATCAGATACACAACTCTGCAACTCCCGCCATTCTAGATTGTGTTTTTCTAATTGAATATCTGTGATGTTAAGCGTGTATACTTATACAACAGCATCCTAATATTTATGGATAAACACCCAATTTGTGGGGGGGAAACTACAAATACACCTTAGGGCTCAATTCCTCCATCTCTCACTCCAGCCAAGTGGTTCTCCTGCTGTGTCCCTCCGCTACACAGAGGGATGGAACATAATCTGATCTAAAAAAGGCAAGAATAAATATAGCCTGGGAGCCAAAGGGGCAACCAATTCTGCCCTAAGGCCAAAAGCAGGTCCCTCTCCATCAGGATAACAGGACCACCAATACACAGGTCCCTTAACGCACATGTGTAAGGTCTCATTTAGACTTCAATAGTATTAGCAACCGATAAAACCACTAAGATGCACATCAAAACATCTTGAACGAATGGATGTGTAAGAATTATGCCTAACATTACTAGCTAGGTATAACAAGATGTGATGTTTAAAACGCTAATTGCATCTGAGATCAATTATTTTACAAAGCATTCCAGGTACAATGGTCTGACTATCTGAGATTGAATCAAATAAAATGAAATGTAAATCTGAGAAAGTCATTGATGCAAAGCACTGCTGTAAAGTGTTTATCGTTTGGCAGCCACAACCGAGGCCTGCTGTGTAGGTATCTTGGGAATTACTGTAATGAATTTAGATAATGTCAATACCCAGGACACTCACTGAGACCCGAGGGAGGGTGATATACTTTTAATTATCCCTAGAGAAATCCCAAGAGGGACTGGACGCCAGATTTTCAGGTGTTTGAGAACGCATAAACAATGAAACAATTAAGTAAAGGATGAAAGGAAAAAGTCACACTGGGATGTTATGCATGGGACTCTATTCACTGGGAACTAAAATGGAATCTGAAAACTTCCCATATAGTTCTCCGTTTCCTCTGGGATCTCATTCACTAGATCTTGCATGTGAAAACAGTAAGAAAACACTTCACAAACTCCATTAGCATTGCCCAGAGAACAAAAAAAAAAGAGAAACTGCATACTTCAGAAATCTCAAAAATAAAAACAGAACAAATATGAGTGCAAACTTTCCTATTAGCCTTAGCCAAAGAGGAAACAAACAAAACTACATGGAAACATCCTCCTCCTTTAGCCACAACATCATCGAGCTGATCCTTTAATACTGGCTGCAAGGCCTCCGTATGGCCCTGCTCACGACATGCCTGTTCTCTGACAAACTTTGACATCATTAACTTGAGGAAAAAGCACAGAAAATGTGCTTTCTGTCATCTTTATGGTCCAGCTAAATACATCAGATGGGGCTTTTATTTTAAAGGGTTGCATAAGATCTTATATTTAGAGATGGAGAGAAGACATGATGTCTGTGAAGTGATAGTGCATTGCTGCAGCTCTCGACGCTCTGCTCGTCTACAGTGTTGAATTTCGTAATGGAATGTGAACCTCTCATCCGGATCTGTCCTCTCCTCCCTTCCTTTAAAAGAAGGCCAGAGTGGCAAAGGGAAACATCTTTCTTTGCCACGACCCCCAAAACTAGTTGTGATTGGTTGAGCAGTAATTGGACTTTTGATCATTTGTAGTACCAATCCACCCCAGACCAGGGAATATAAGTGGCGTGAGTATAAGTGGAAGCGGAGCAGGGAACGGGTGTTTTGAAAGTCGGAGCAGCTTCTCCTGTGTGCGGGGAGTGCAGAATGGAAAACCTGGAGTGGAGCTGGAGCCAAGTGATTAGAGAAATCTCTGTTGCTCCGTGTCACTCGCTTACGCCTGTTCCAGATCGTCTTTTCTGTTTTTGTGTTACTTGATGACATTCAAAAGTCGTGTGTTTGTTACACTGTAAAAAAATTATATGAAGTTATGAAATGTTTTTACATTGCTTTAACTCATCAAAATAAGTTTAAGCAATTTTAAGCGATTCAATATTTTTTTAAGTTAGTTTAATGTAATTTAAGTTGAAATGACTTAAACATCTAAGTTGATTGAACTTAAAAATGCAAGGCAGCAACTTTTTTTTTACAGTGTACGGTTTATTGGTCATTATTCAATTATATAAGTTCAAAATAATGGAAAATATTATTTTATATTTCTTGTTTATTTATGGTATCTAAGTGCAACTAAATGTGAAGCAAACTAAGAAAGTTGAGTGACAGACATTTTTTGCTACAGCTCACTGATAGTAACTAAATTACAAATCATATTTTATATATATATATATATATGTGTGTGTGTGTGTGTGTGGTGTGTGTATCGAATCGATCAGCCCCTTTCAACCTCACAAATCAGCAGTTTCCCACTTGTAAATATGACTTCGCTAGATCATTCATGTGCTCAGAACTCCACATGTTCATTGATGTACAACAAATAACTAGCCAATTTTACCCATCACTTCATATTGATGAGCAAAATAGAACTCACAAATGTTGCTGATGTAGTGTATTTTATCATAACTATGGTTACCAGAGGCCTCGTGCCCATTGCTTAAAGGGATAGTACACCCCAAAATGAAAATTCTGTCATCCTTTATTTTCCATACTATGGAAGTCAAACATTCTTCAAAATATCTTCCTTTAAGTTTAGCAGAACAATGAAATGCATACAGGTTTGGAACAACTTGAGGGTGAGCAAATGATGACAATTTTTATTTCTGGGTGAACTATCCACTTTAAATACTAATAACTAGGTTACTTTTTTAATGCATAACTCTGCAAAAAGCATGCAAAAAAATAAGCATATAAGGAGAAGGATGCACAAAAAGTGGCGAGTGAATTTGCCACGTTTACCTCCGGCTCTCCTGAAGTTTCTGCCTCACCGAGGAGGGGCAGGAAAGAGACGGAACACAAATGCCTAGCAACCATTATCTAACCAGCGCGAGCTCTGCTGCCCGTCTCCCGAGAGACCGAGCGGGCTCATCCATTCCTTCAGTTCACCACAAACTTTCAATAAAACTTGCAGAAACACTTTAAAACAACATTTAAACACCTAACGTGGTTACTTTGATGATGCACATCTTAACCAAACCTAATAATGTGACAAACGACACGCTTTCGACGGTAAAACGAACCGACTTTTTTTTTTTTTTTTTTACGTTGCTCAAACTGCAACTACCTGAACGGTTTCGTGATCAAATACAGGCCATCCTTGAACAGATGAACAAACTTGGTGACGCAACAGGTTGTTGTCGAAGTAGAACAAACAAACAAACAAACAAACACAAGTGATATGCGTTAAAAATGACATTTTCGATGGTCGACAACTATCATGGCAGAAGCAGCTCGAGCCGAAGCGATCAAAGTGCACGCGAGATGTGATGCTCCGCGCGACAGCAGCGCGTTAGCTTAACGCTAGCTAACAGCAACAGACTTTCAACCCCATCACCGCATGCAACAACTTCCATACAGCGTTCAAAAGTTGTTAAAGACCAACAGAAAGTTGCGTGCACCGAAACACGCCGATGTCTTAGAGAAACGGAGTTGTTTGGGGCAGGTTTGGGCTGTGCGCGTGAGCATCAGGTCTCGCGCAACGAGGAAGCTGAAGTTGGGGAAAAAAGTGTCCTCTAACTCCACATTAACTTTAATCCTGTCTCTGACTCCAAGCTAAAACACACCAAATGAACACACAACAGCAATACAGCAGAGTTTTGAGGAGAGCCGAGTAACTTACGTTTGACTTTGTTGGGGTTGGGTTGCTTTCGCCGAGACATGATGATGATGATGATGATGATGGTGGTGATGAGCTGAGGAGAGAGAGAAGAAGAAAAAAAAGAAGCTGCAAAAGTTGTTCCGGAGAGGAATCAAAATGGCGTTCGTAAAAGATGTGCAAAGTTCGTCAACTTTGCGTTTGAGTTCCCCACTCACTCTCCCAAATCCCCCCCACGCCGAGATGCTTTAGGGAGGAGAGAGGAAAACGCTTATTACTGCGCCTCTCTCTCTCTCTCTCTCTCTCTCTCTCTCTCTCTCTCTCTCTCTCTCTCTCTCTCTCTCTCTCTCTCTTTCTCTCTCTCTCTCCTCTAAAGCTGATCAGTAAGGCGGAGTGTCACGTGTTGCTCCTGCTCTAGTCTCCAAGGGGACGCGCGTTACTGAAGCTGCCGACACACACAAGCATCACACACACACACACACACACACACTAAAGTCACCCTGTTCTTTTCACAACTACTTTCAAAACTATCATAAAAGCACACTTTAAACTAAATGTGGGTGTTGGAAGACACATGAAAGTTTATTTCCAAAAAATAAAATTGCAATAGAAAGGTGCAAAATTATGTTAGACATAAAGATAAAATAAAATAATATATATTATATTAAATTATGATATTAGTAGCTAGCATAGCAATAGCAACTTTATTTATATGGCACAATTAAAACAACACAAGTTGACCAATGTGCTTTACAATGTCACACAGAACACAAAAAGAGAAAAGAGCATCACATAGGCCACACATAGTGACTGATTAAAAGCTATCGAAAACAGAAGTGTTTTGAGTTGTCCATTAAAATCCTGTACAGTAGTGCATCTCTAATATATTTAGGCAAAGTAGTTGTAAATCTTTGCAAAGTATCTCTATTAACATGATTACAAAAATAATAAATTGAATAACCATCAAAAATTAAAAGATTGCAAATAAATTAAATATAAACAATACAAATTATAAGTGCATTGTATCTGTATCAACATTTATATCATGTCAGAACACTGCAATGGTAAAGATTTACAATATTTCAGTCTTTTTACTTAAAATTGCTAATTTTATTAATTGTGTGACTTGCCATTTCTTTGTAATTATTTGTCAAATTTAGCAGTTTCTGAGTTAAAGTTGTTTCAAAGTACAATCAACTTAGATGTTTAAGTCATTTTAACTTATACATGAAACTGACTTAAAAGATGAGTTGGATCTTGTAGCCTATAACTTATAAATTATTTTTTAAAATTTAATAAAACATTTTTTAATTGCTTAACTTATTTTGATGAGTTAAAGCAATGTAAAACATATGTTGTCATAACAGACTCATTTGCAAATAAAGGTAAAACAAACATTTAAAAAATAAAGTAGTATAGTATTATCTGTATTTACATTTTCCCATGAACTCACAAAAATATTAATGACATCAATATATATATATATATATATATATATAGCCTATGTATACTGTGTGTGTAAATCTGGTTTGGAAGACTCATTAATTCAACATCAATAATAAAACAAATACTTGTAAATTAATCAAATATAAAGAATACACATTATTATTATTATTAGTTGCACTATAGTCTATATTGATATTTTATAGTGTTTTATTGGCACCACAAATAACATAATGGAAAACAACGTAAACAAAAAATACACATATTAAATGACAAAGAAGGAATCACTTTAAAGAATAAGTTAGTAATAAGTTAGCCATAATTTAGTCTGGCATGTAACAGTCTGTAATGAGAAATAAAACTTAAAATGGCTCAAGAAATGCCCTATACAGTACATGATGGTTTTATCAATCATAAGGTTTTGTCTGTTAAAGTGGTTAAAGCTGCAGATTCCTCCTGACGCTGATAGCAGGATATTAAAGATATACAGTATCAACTCCATCCAGCTGAAAAAAAACACACGCTTAAACCAGTCTAGGCTGGTCTTAGCTGGGCCAAGCTGGTGTTGAACTGGTTTTAACTGGTCTTTTTAGCTTGTCTCCCTGCTGGTCAGCTAAAAGAAGTGTCCGAAACCGCTTTAAAGGCTGATTCGACTGGCCAAACCTGCCCCGGTTACACCCAGGCATCTCTTTCCCCTCTCATACTGGATATTATAATCAACCGACTATCATTCTGTAATTCTGATCGATTAGTACGCGACGACATTTTGTGTCAGCTTAACTGCACATATTAAACAAGAATATATTTAGCATTTGCCCTCCAGCAGAACAGTTCTGAATGTGTCCAGAGTTTTGCTGCTCGGTTCATGGGTCAATGAATAACTCGTCTGAGAAGTTTATCATTGGTTGTGTCACTGTTCATGCAATGCATCATTGCGGAACGCCTCCAAAAAGAACAATACTTCAGTTTCACTGCTCAAATATGTTAATAAGCGATTAAAGCTATGGTCCATTTCTTTCATTATCATGTAAACTACACCTACACTGGACGACAGGTTGTACTGAAAGGCCTACAAATCTACACAGCACACAAAGTAAGACAAGATGCAGCGAGACCTCCATCTCCAAACTAGCCGAAACTTGAGAATGATGTTATTTATTGACCGTTACCTAGGCTTCCAAATGCAACCCTGTTGCTAGGGAACAACCTTTCACAGCAACAAAAGGTTTCCTTTATCCTCGGTGAACGAGCCTGAAAGAATACCTCAGCAGTGCAGTCTGAGGACAGCAACTCAGAGCCATCCCGGCACAGAACGGGCTCGGTTTAAAGATGAACCCCTCATAATCAGGCCTGTGCTGGACGAGGGACGGCCACTGCTTTATGATGCTCTTTATGGACGCGAAACAGCAGTAAACAACATTGAGCTCTCATGCTTTTTGCACTGTTGCACTCCGATTTGGAGCAATTTGCAGCATATCTATAAAACGGCCATTTGCATGTCAAGTTTAAAGCCGTTCTTCAATAAGCACATGCTAGTACATCTGCAGGTTCAGCGTCTTCAGAGACACGGCTGGTTGGAGGAGAAGTGAAAGAACAGGTTTCCTGGAGGATGATTCTCGGCTAACAGTCGTTTGTTGTGTTGCTCCCTTCATGTTGCTGGATTCGGTGACTGTGGGCGCAAACATTAGTCCAGTAATCTGTTTATTAATAAACACCATTATTGATGCAAAAAATTATTGTAATATTTCAGTGAATAATTAACCTTTTTTCAGGTTCCATGGATGTTAAATGTTCTTTACCACGAATGTCATTAACCTTTATTTGAGTGTAGCCTACTGACTTAATATATTGACATTTATGTATTTATCAGCCATTGAGACGTTTGTGATTCATTCTCATTGTAATATAGTCAACATTTGAAGTGGATCAAAACCTTTCATCAATGTTATGAATTTTGAACAATACCCGGTCTTGTCTTTATAGGACAACTTTGATTAACTTTTTTGATCCACTTCAAATGTTGACTACTGTAGATAATCCCATGTGGGAAATCCTGGTAAAATAAAGGTAAATAAATAAAATAGATAAATAACTGCTTTACAAAGTTAAACTGTTGTTGATTTTTCAACCTGTTAATCAAGGAAACTATTGTAATGCATTGCTAAAAAAATGAAATGAACATACCTTAAATAAAGTTAAAGTATTGTTTAAGTAGACTTTACGTAGTAAGTATAATAATATCAGTGTACTAGAAGTGTAAATGTACTGTTTCAATATGACTTGGGACTGAATTGGCCCACTTTTTATACTTTTATAACCTACTTTAAACGTTGAGTACACAACTACTTTACAACTAAGTTTTTTGTTTGTACAGCAAAGCGTTTGTATAGCCTATAGTTTACTAGTCAAATACTTGTAACACATTTTTTAGTTTATGTATACTCAGTAAACTAGTTTAGTAGTTTTATACTGCAAGTATACTTGTAAGTTTTATTTAAGTGAACATAGCGTCACACTTGATAATAGCTACTTTATGTATTATTTTTGCACTTTAAGTATATAGCGACTATTTTCCTATTTAGGTGTTTAATGTTTGATGATTTACAATTTTACATTTGCGTAAGCATTGTTCTATCACTTGTTTCTTGTGAAAACGTATTTAAAATGCTACACTCTAAAAAATGCTGGGTTGTTTCAACCCAAATTTGGGTCAAAAATGGACAAACCCAAATGTTGGGTTAAAAATGCAATTAAAAAAATGTACAGTTGAAAGTGAAAGTTGAAGTTGGGTTAAAATTTTAAATTACATTTTTAACCCAACATTTGGGTTTGTCCATATTTGACCCAAATTTGGGTTAAAACAACCCAGCGTCGTTTAGAGTGTACCCAATCAAAAGAGTAAACACAACTACGAGCCATGTATACTTAATTATACTTCTAAGTAGCCTATATCTCGATCAAAAGATTACAGGACAAATATACAAGACTTTTCTCAGTATAAGTCAAGTTTACTTGGTCTCTTGGCTCAAAACTTTTAAGGTTGAGTCTTCTAAATCTGTCAGCTAATGCTAGTTTGACCACATGCAATAATGGCCTCACTTGTTTTACGAATTAAAACCGTGTTTTCAAGCCCTGACTGAAGTAAATGAAATTTTCTAAGCTGGCCTTACATTTTCTCATTTCAAAAAGTGAAGTTTAAGCTACTTTGTAAATGCATGTGATGCGTCGCTCAGAATGATCATGCAGTAGCCTATTTCTTTCATGATGGAAGTTCTGGTGTGTGTGACGAGAAAATAAGCCAGTAAATGTGTGTGAAAGGAGGAAGGAGGATCTACAGGAGAAGAGGGACACTTCACACTTCTCACACACAACCAGATCTGCCTGTTTAATATTGCATGCATACATTGGGTCTGTATGTCTCGAGATTATCAGGTCACATCACTCCTCATGAATAGTCGGCATGTGATGAATTTGTGTGTTATCATTATGAAAGAGCAGAAACTTTGCGGTTTGTGTTGTTTAAATTTGGTTTATTTTGAAAAAACGTTCCACTTTTCACTTTAGTTGACTGCATCAACTTTGTTTCCATGCGTTTACACGGACAAAATGTTACAACACAACACATAACAGTGTGTTTGTTTTTACAGGAACTGCAGATGACAGATTAATCCTCAGCAGTGATGTGAGGAGATGTGCCTGAAGCAGCGATGAGATGTTGCTCAGATCAGAAGAGTGAATGTCTCCATCTCTTGGTGACAGTCAGAATTGCGTGTGAAACTTCTGTGTGAAATATATTTAGTGTGTGATGCACTGACAAAAAAACTAAACAAAAAAAAACCTTAAAGCGCTCATGTATTTCCGATTTTTGGTAGGCCTATATGTTTTAAGGTTATTTTTAGTATAAGCTAGTGTGCTCCAAAACAATGACAAAATTCACATTTAGAAGATATAAGCATTCAAAACGTATGATGATATATGGCGTATAGCGTACACAGGAGGAGAAGGTCAAGAAACATTTCCAATGCAGTGTCATTTCCACCCCATCTCAAACTACATGTGCATTGTGTTTCATTTTTTTAATTCTGGGGTGGGGCGCTATAAAGGTGTCCCAGAAGAAGATAGATTATGTGTTTTGTGTGATTTAATGGTTGTTGAGGATGAATGGCATTTTTTTTGTCCTTTATCATGAATTAAGAATGGGTATGTTTGAGAGAATTCAATAGGCTATAAAAAGCCTGATTTGTTTTGGATGACGGATGGGGATTTGTTGAATTGGCTCTTTGAAAATGAAATCTATAGTTTGGCTATAGATATGTGGAAAAGGCGTGGAAACTTAGGCAAAGGAATTTATATCCTGACCTAAATTGACGGTGTCTTGTCTTGTTTTGTTTGTATATTTTGAAAATGATGGTAATGTAGCATTTATGATGGTCATCTTCCTATGTGATTTGTATGATGGTCATCTTTTTGTATCATGTTTGTTTTATGTCATTAGTGTCTTTTAAGCCTATTTGGGCTGGGCATGTAAGTGCAAGACACTTTAAAATAATAATAATAAAATCTATGATGGAAATCCTATTTGCAATAAAATGGCAGATTTTTTTATGTCTAGCTGGATAACTTCATATCCAAAAACTAAATAATAATAATAATAAAATAACTTCATAGCTAGCATTTTAACCACTCTAAAAAGACAGAATTCAAAATGTTACCGTAATGTGAAGAAATTAAAGCTTTATTGAAAATAAAACATAAGAATTATATTAATTAATAAGCTTTATTCTGGGCAAAACTGTATGGAAGTCAAATAATGACAAATGTTTTTTAAATAAAAAAAGCTTGTTTTCATTTGTTTTTAATCCGTTTTTATGAATGAATGACTCTCTCACCCGTTGCTCTAGTAATAACAGGTTCTTCATCAACAGCCGCTTGCGCCCCCTGCTGGTGAGACCCGCGACTAACAGCCATGGAGATTATCAATCGGCAATCTACTGATATTCCTGCCATTCAAATGTTTTTTTTTTCTTTTTTTTTTCTGCCATTCAAATGTACCACTGATGTAACCACTGAATTTGTAAAGCGGAAATAAAATGGAACGAAAATTGTCCGTCGAATATTATAGGTTGTATTTTTAAATAGAATGAATATTTTGGAAGTGAAATCTAAAAGGTGAATATGGATTGTTGAATTTTTAAAAATGAAAATGTGTTTGAAATGTTTTGAATTGGAATATTCACAGTTTAAATAGTTAAAACCATCTTTAATTTCAGCCCATAAAAATGCAAGCCGTAAAAACGCAATGCATTAAAATGAAAGCAGGGTTATTAATGCAAAGCATATTTTTTCAAGTGGTGCAATTCGACAAGCTTTTTTTTATTTCAAAAACATTTGTTATTTATTTACTTCCATAAAACTGGCACAGGCACAGTTAATGACAAATATGTTCAAAAAATAAATATTCAAATGGTTTGGGTTTTTTCACTCTTTGTTCAGATCATAGCTTTCAACATGTAATATAGGCTAAATATTTTTTCTTTTTTGGCTTGAAACAAAAAACATGATAGTATTTTCTTGCCTACTCTTACTAGCATCTGAGTGAAACACTTCTGGAACAAGAAAATTATGAAATCATGTGAAAGCAGCAAAGATCCTGAATGCATGATGACATTCACTCAATTCCCATTTGAAGAAACAACAATAATGTCCCAAAGAGGAACAATACAATTAACTTTGATTAAACACCTTTGCTGAAATGCAGTATAACGTCTGAGCTCAACATAATGTGAGAAAACACTCTACAGACACTCTGAAGAACAGGTCCTCTAGTTTTGCTGGATGTAAATAGTTGCATTAACGCAGGCAATCTGGAAGCCGTCTTGGTTTATTGCATGTAGGTTAAGATGAAAATCACCCTGTGGAATATACATAATGCAATAAAGACCTCAGTTCCATGCTCACATAAATAAAAGCATAGATGTTTAAATGGAATGTAAAAGCCAAACCTTTAGAGGAAGGTCTACTTTTGACTTAAACGATGGTTCTATGGTGACGAGCTCTAAAAAAAACAAATTCATACTGCATTCAACATACATATCATAAAAAATGACAAATACAACCAAAGCCTTCCTGTGCTCACCTCCTCTCCTGCTTCCACAAAAAGTGAACCGTGGGAAATGAGGAAGACAGAGGGGTTCGTCCCGACTCAATACATGGGTGTCTTTTAGCAGCAGCTCAACTGATGAATAAAGCTCATCGATGGACTGCCCTGTAAGAGAACACACAGTTACTGCAGCAAGGCTTGCTTTCATTCCTCTGACATGATAATATTAATAAAGATGAAAATCTTACTCAGAATAAGGGCCAATCTGATTTTTATAGGATCGGTCAATCTGTTAGGGCAAGGCAGGAAAGTGAAACCTACATCCTGTAAAGGGTCTGAGACGTGAAATCAGGAAAAAAGGCAATTTGAAATACATTAAGATAAACTGAGGGGTTTGAATTGAATATAAGAAATCATTAGTTGATGTAAATGATTGACATCTCTCAATAAAACAACACATTCAGAAATGTGCATAAATATATATACACCAATTCAAAAGTTTGGGGTGGGTGAGATTAATTATGACCAAGGCTGCATTTCATTGATCAAAAATACATTAAATACAGTAAAAATTTGAAATATTATTACAACTTAAAATAGCTGTTTTCTATGTGATTATACCGTAAAATTTTATTTCTTCCTGTGATCAAAGCTGAATTTTCAGCATCATTACTCCAGTCTTCAGTGTCACATGATCCTTTAGAAATTTCTAATATGATGATTTGCTGCTCAAGAAACATTTCTGATTATTATCAATGTCGAAAACAGTTCATATTTCTGTGAAAACCGTGATACCTTTTTTCAGAGTTATTTTGACCAATATAGTTCAAAAGCACGGCATTTATTTGAAATAGAAATCATTTGTAACATTACTTTAGTGTAACTTTTGATCGATTTAATGCATCCATGCTGAATAAAATATCTCACTGACAGTAGTGTGTGTAACACTGATCTCACCGCAGCTTCTGTAGGTCACCGTGAGTCTGTCTGAGTTGCACACTGTGTGAAGAGGCCATTGGTGATCCTGAGAGGAAACCCAATTCATCTGAACAATACTCAGAATCAGAACCAACAACATATTATCACACAGACGTAACTTCATAGCCTTTCAGTTGCTTTAGACCCAGAATCTGACTAGCTTCTCAGTAATTTTAGGTGAAATACGCGGAACGAGGCAACTTTACTTCTCATTTGTGTCAAATGATAATGTCAGCGTGTCACAAGTTTCACTTCCCCGTATTCACTAACAAGGTTTTATTGACATGATCTCATAGACACTTCCTGAAATCCAACTGTATATAATATTTTTTTTTTTTGTAATTTTTTAAGAATTATTTGTATATTTTGACACGACTGGAGTGTAGCCAAGAACAGAGGATCTGTTTTGAGATCAAATGTGTATTTTCCAACATGATAATGATTCAAAACGGTCTTCAACTCCTCAGTCCCCTGACCTTAAAGCCATTGAAAACATGTGATAAGTCATGCAGGTCTTCCAATGAAGCCCAACTTTGGGAAGAACTCGAGGAGGATTGGAAAGAAGTAGCAAAGCTGAAAAGCATGCACAATGCCCAGCAGGAGAATGGCTGCTGTAATCAAAAACACGGGAGAACCAACAAAATATTAAAAACTGATTACATTGTAGTCAATGTATGATTTTTTCCCTTGAGATTTTTGTTTTCTATGCCTTTTTTTGCAGGTTGCCTTTCTTATCAAATTATTTTGTCATTTTAACCTTAACTCATTAAAACATAATCTTCATATTTTGATTGTTTAATATAACATTAAGTGTCATTAAAAGCAAATATTGTGCAAATATCCTCTCCGGACATCACTTTTGGCCATTACTGTACAACCCCCCCCCCCCCCCCCCCCCCCCATTCATTAAATTCACAATAAAGTAAAGTCACACATCCCAGCATGTAGCTGTTCCTTTCTTAAAAACACTTTCTTAAAGTCCCCCTGTGGTGAAAATCAAGCTTTTAATGTTGTTTATATGTTCATGTGGTGTTTTTAATATGCTTTAAGTCAACAGGATTGCCGGGTATTTTCTCCTTAAAACTGCAGTGAACCAAAGACAGTCTCAAAAACACGGTTGAAATCGCTGGTGTTTCTGACGTCACAAACGTCCTTGTAACCAATCAGATCAACATGTGTTTGTCAACGAGTGGATCTCTGAGCTGAGTGAGTGGGTGGAGGCGGGGCTCATTTGCATATTCATAGAACGGAGTATACTAAATAAGGCAAGGGTGTCGAGTTACATTCAAGATATTTTAAGGCATGAATCATTTTTTTTCAAGGAAAAAAAGGACCATTTTTTTAAAGGGGTGGTATAATGCCCCTTTTTACAAGATGTAAAATAAGTCTCTGATGTCCCCAAAGTGTGTATGTAAAGTTTCAGCTCAAAATACCCCACAGATAATTTTTTATAGCATGTTAAAATTGTCCCTTTTCGAGGGTAAGTAAAAACGCGTTGTTTTGTGTGTGTCCCTTTAAATGCAAAAGAGCTGATGCTCCCGGCACAGGGGGCGGAGCTTCAACAGCTGGTGTCCTTAGGAGCTTGCAGACACACACTAAAATGTCAGAAACTGTTCTGCATTTTATGTTAAAACCGAAGTCGGAAAATGATGGAGAGACTCAAGAAGAAGTGACAAGAAGCAACAGGATGTTTCTGATTGGCTAGTTGATGAATTTATGTATGATGTGGAGTTAACTATCTTCAAGTAATTAACCTAGAAGTGAAGTGAACTGGGAACACTTCCAATAAATCCTGATGTACTCGTTACATCATAAGAAGAATGGCGTCAACGCTCATATTAGTCTCTCTGTTCATCCCAAGGTTTACCTCTGTTACAATTAAGTCCACTGGAAGCAAGTTGAGGTGAGAACCCAAACGCAATTTATTACAAAACAAGATGACAACTAAAACAGGAACACAAACCAAGACTAGAGAGCAAGATACTGGAGCCAGGGCACAGAACAAACAATACTCGACCAAGACACAGGGCAAACATGAGAGTTTAAATACATACAGTACTAACGACGAGACAAGGGACACCTGAGAACATTTAAACAATCAACCAATGACAACATGACACAACAGACAAGGGAACGCAAGGCAAGATCACATGACTAGAACATGGGATCACATGACAGACAAGAGCCAGGAACAAGAAACAAAACCCAAACCATGACAACCGCAGTTCGCCGGATCCAGGCCGTATACAGACCTGATGAAGGACCTGCGCCTGGACACGACGACAACGCATAAATAATAGCGATAAATAATTCAGATAATTTTAAGTTAATTTTAATTTTAAGGCCAGACAAGTAATCTGTTGAGGTCAATTTGTAAAGAAAGACTACACTCCTGCGCACACCTACACTCAAACGCGTATACCTATAGACTAAACACGTAATAACGCCATCAGCGTTTTCACAGGCTTGCGTTTTTGAAGTTTGTGCAGAGAAAACTTTTTTTTTGCAAAATTTTTCAAGGCTTGCATCTTGAAACCTATTTCAAGGTTTGCGTTGTCGAGCCGCCAGGCACTGTTGTGCGAGTGAGCGGCCGGAGCGCGTTAAGGGTTTTCTGTTAGAACGGTGTTGTGTTAGCAGCCCCTAAGTTAAAGCAGAACTCCGGCGCAAAATGAACCTTTGGTCTAATAAAACATTGGTAGGCCTACCTAGTCAACTGTTTTCTGAGATTTGTTTTCATGATAATCGAATGTAAAGAGTTTTATTTCTAAAAACTGTTTAGCGTATAACGCTAGTAATGGGGGCATATAATAAGTAAAAAGAAATCGCTAGTTTATACCACTAACAAGGCTCAAAATAGCCCCACATGAACACAGTAACATAATGAGGGTCCCTACATGCAAAACGAAGCATTGAGAACTTTGTAAGTGTACAGACCGTTTAATAAGAAGATAGAAGATGACTAATCAAACCACGAACGAGGTGCTAAGTGAGCTGAACTGTATGAAGTTCAGTGAACTTCTGAACTGTATGAATGGCGTTCGTGGTTTGATTAGTCGAGACTGTTTTCCAAAGATGGCTCCTGTCTGTATACACGAAGTGGACTGTCTTTATCTTTATCTTCTTATTAAACAGTCTGTACACTTACAAAGTTCTCAATGCTTCGTTTTGCATGTAGGGACCCTCATTATGTTACTGTGTTCGTGTGGGGCTATTTTGAGCCTTGTTAGTGGTATTAACTAGCGATTTCTTTTTACTTATTATATGCCCCCATTACTAGCGTTATACGCTAAACAGTTTTTAGAGATAAAACTCTTTACATGCGATTATCATGAAAACAAATCTCAGAGAACGGTTGACTAGGTACCAATGTTTTATTAGACCAAAGGTTCATTTTGCGCCTACAGAGTGACATGCTAATAACACATTTGTGTTACGTACTGTATTGCAATAAATGTGAAAAGACTGATGCGACAGCTTGAGCCGACTCACAAATGTGCTCGACTACAACTCATCTTCTCATGGATTCACCCCCTTTGTTGTGTTCCCAGGGGCGGGTTTATGTAAATTTTAGGGTTTGTGATGTCACTAACCCGAGAGGGAGCTTGTGGAGTCCCTCTCAGTCGTTTGTTGTATTCCTTAAAAAGCCATTTCTGTAAAGGAAAATAACTCCCTTTGCTTTGAACTTTGAAGATGTTGTTTTTCAGACAGCAACATTACACACTAAAGTTAGAAAAGTGAAATCATAATCAACCACCCCTTTACATGTGTAATTGAACATGATACAATTGTGATCTAAACCTTATTTAGACTGGTGTGATAAAGCTTGTTGGCTGATGAAGGAATTGCTGTATATGTGAAGCACTGTTTGGTTTAAAAATACAAAGGTCATAAGTATTAATTTGTATTTACACTCTTAATGATTTCAATCTCAATGCTTTTTTTTTTGCTTTAAAATGTCCCTATCATTTGTTTAATTGAGAGATGTCAATGATTTCTGTGAACTGTTGATGATTGATTTCTGCCAATCACATTATATTATTTTACTTTATTCTCAATTCAAACACCTCATTTCAACATATTGTGCGTATATCTTATCATTAACGCTTTAGAGAAATCTTCAAAAGACCTTAAATATGTTTACGGCTCACTTCTTAACTTTACTTCTCATAATTAAATATTGTAGGAATTGCTATAATACATTAGTATTATAATCTCATCTACATGTTATTGACAGTCTGGAATATGCTGCTGTCATCAAGAATCAGAAGCAAGGTCACAGAGTTGTAGGTCGGACTGACCTGATCTTGGGATCATCTTAACTTCGGACGCTCTGGTTCCATGGATGTGTTTTTCTCCAGTGGAAGAGGAAGTCCTGAGCCTTTATTAATCAGCATGAAGCTCTTCATGAGCACATCAGCCTGGAGCCTCCTCACCTCAGCAGAACATCTACTCTTCTACACACACCGTGAGTTCAACGCTTTTAATGACTAAACTCTTTAGCATTAATACAAAAGTTTGGTTGTGTTTTAGTTGTGCTTTCCTCTTGCCATGCCTCATCTGAAATATCTAATATGTTTACCAAATGGGCAGTCTATAATGTTGTCAGTAGATTTCTAACATTAAAATGATCTGTCCTCCAGACAAACATCAAGCCATCTTGTGTACACCATGTTATTACAACCCAACCCCAACTCGGTAAGCGGCCGTATTCCCTTTGCCAAATCAAATTTAGAAGAGTATAATCCACCTGAGTTTGTGGCATTTGATGTTTTGAGGCCAAGGGGACCCCTGGATGAAGGTAAAGTCTTACACGTGTTTGCATTTAAACATGCCCTAACCAAAATAACAGACCACAGTCTTTCAGCAAGTCTTTTTTTCTTCTTCTAGAAACACAAGCTGCAAGTGTCTCAGTATTGAGCGTTGACATGCGTGTGACAGAGAACAAAAAAGACCACAACACTCACAAGTACGTGAGCTCCAACCTCATCGTGCGCAGGAATAAAGAGTTCACCATCATCATCCAATTTAACCGGGACTTAAATGAACAGCAGGACAATTTGGAGTTGGAGTTCCTGATTGGTGAGATTCTGCATCCAGTAATAAATCTCAATGCATGATAAAGTACATCTGTAATGAAGAAGCAGTACATTACATTAGTGCATGAAATATCCCCATAGTCTAACACAGGTCATGTCTGCTGTTCTGCTCATTTCACAGGCAGTGCACCTGATGAAAAAAGGGGCACCTACATTATTTTGCCCATTGGTAAAGAGAAACCTGAAGTGCGCTGGAAGAGTCGTGTGGTGGAAATACAAGGCAATTATGTGACCGTGGGCGTAACACCAGACGCCAACTGCATCATTGGCCGGTTTCGAATCTTTGTTGTAGTTGTGAGTGATTTGGGAAAACAGCGCACTAAGAGGAACACTGACACCGATGTCTATGTGCTGTTCAATCCTTGGGACCCTGGTGAGTAAAATAGTTACGCTTAAAGCCATAAGCCCTGTGAAGCCATGGTTTACAGTGAATTTAGAAAACCCCATTAGCGGTTCTAAATTCACTGTAAACCACAGCTTCACAAGGCTGATTGCTTTTATAAAATAAGGTTAGTCTATAACAATATACTTTAAATATTGATGTAATGAGGTCACAGGTCTATGTTTGTAGAGTAATTTACAATGGCTTTGAACGCGGCTCAACCAATAGGAATCAAGAGGCCCCATCAATAAAATGTTGCATAGAAAACCGTCCTAAATTTGATCTTATGATCATTGGCGAAATTGGGAGCAACTGAATGGTTTCAGATCTCTGCCTTGTAAACTGTGCCTAATTAATGTCATTAACATATAAAACAGCACCAGTCAACGTCCAAAACCTTTACTTGAGAACGGTGAGTGGCAAGAATTGCTTAGATTTCCAAATACTCTCTGCCACATGGAAAAGTGTGTACATTTGCTTAGACCCTGACATGGCACTAAGCACTTTTTTGTATGGATGTTAGCGTGGATTTAATGCACACGTCCAGCAAACTTACATTTTTTCAGCACTGACATAAATGGTTATGAAGGATGTATATTGTATGTTTTTCTTCCCAGCGGATCAGGTGTACATTCCCAGAGAAAGCGACAGACAGGAGTATGTGATGAATGATGTGGGGACCATCTACAATGGAGAATTCAATAACTTTACCTCCCGTTCATGGAACTTTGGACAGGTTAGCAGTAATACAGTTTTTTTCCCCCAAGGAAATAAAAAAATGTTCTCCTATTGAGCTCAGGCCCATATGCCATCCCTAAACTCTTTCCCTGCCAGAGGTTTGTGTTTAAGTTGCCAGTCAGTGCCAGCATTTTTGATCATATTCACAATTTTTTAATGGACCCCAGAATATTTTGTTGTATGAATATGTCAACATTGAATACTTCAAAAGAAAGAACAGAGCTTCTGCTTTTAAACAACAACAAAAAAACATTTTATTCTAAGCTTCTTTCTTTCAACACTTGAATGTGTGTAAATTTAATCAAAAACCAACAATTCGAACAAAAAGCTGAGACAATCACATTTTTATCAAAGACTTCATCTGGATTGGATTCAGAACAATGAACAAAACTTAGGCTGCATTCGAAAACTTAAAAATACTGCCTTCAGAGGACACATTCCAGGGAATGAAGGCATCAAGACACGTCCGAATGCAATGTTTGCTTCACTTCCTCTCTCCTGAGATGCCTTCATCTGATCAGCATTGATGTATCCTTCGCTACCTTTGATATCCCACAATCCTGAGCTTTCCATTTTGTGACAGCTGAGCAAAAAAATACAGATGGCGTCTGAAAGTTGTGGATGCTGGTCAGTTTGAGTAAATGTACATTTTTCACCAACCTTTTCCACTACTGATGTCATTTACAGCGAGAAATTACTACTGTAGTAATTAAATATTTGTTTAGTTCTCACCAAAGCTCATTGAACTTTAACGCTGCCTCAGAAGCTTGTCTGAAATCAGTTTCTTGAGGTGCCTTCATGTGCAAACCCTGCCTGCAGAGTCATTGTTAATAAGGCAGCGAGGCAACAAGTCAGCTGCCTTAGTTTTCGGATGCAGACATAGATGGAGTAAATCGAGTCCATCAACAGCCCCAAAGCTTGATTAGCTGATCCAGATGTGTTTGATTAGTGTTGAAACTGAATCCACAATCGCCCACTTTTCACCATTTGTAGTGGTGTTCGAAACCATGGTGGACGTTATCGAGTGCACTCATTCTATCCCACATTGCGCCGCCCTAACGAGTGTTCAGCTGATGTGCACTCAACGGCTGTCCGAGTTCGCTCACTCGTTTTCATTCACTCCTTCAAGTGAACCATATTAGTGGACTAACGTAGGGAATAGCGATTAAGGTTTATGGGGGCAATTGGGACTGTTCATTCATTAAACGATAAGCTGACAAAATATTCACATTAAATGAGAAGCCTCTCCTCCATTGACATCCATTAACAAAAACAAAACAAAAAAACAGCCTCTGTTCTCCTCCACAGCATTACACTATTTTTTGCTGACCTTGAAGGCTTGCCTTAAAGCGGCTTTGGCTAAACTCTGGCCCTCCAGGACCAGGATTTGACACCCATGAATTAACTTCTAATGTGTTTTCCTGTAGTTTGAACAGGGGGTTCTGGATGCCTGTCTTTTTGTTCTGGATTCTGGGAAAGTACCACTAGTTTTCCGTGGAAGTGCCCTTGAAATTGTTCGGCAAGCATCAGCTCTGGTATGATTTTATAATAGTAATCAAAGTATGGACAATTCCACAAACCCATTTGACATGAATACACATATAATACATGTTGTTTATTTAGGCTTTTTGGTGTTATATTTCAGATTAACTCCAATGACGATGATGGTGTCCTGGTTGGCAACTGGAGTGACGATTTCTCCGATGGCACATCACCGACTGCCTGGACCGGAAGTCCTGAAATCCTGCTCAAATATGCTAGTGAAGATGGTGAGCCTGTGCGCTTCGCTCAGTGCTGGGTGTTTGCCGGCGTGCTGAACACTGGTGAGTATGGCCACTGCACATTCTTTGGGGCGTCCGTTTGAGAACTTTTTCTTCATGATAGTTTAAAACACTTTCAGAATTAAGTAATTGTAGGCTTGTGACATTTAACAACACATTTTACCTCATATTTTCCACCCAGTTATGCGCTGTCTCGGGATCCCTACACGGGTCATCACCAACTTCAACTCTGCTCACGACAACACGGGCAAACTGAATACAGACATTGTGCTGGAAGAAGACGGGAGAGTGGACCGAAGTCGAACAAAAGATTCAATCTGGTGAGATACACAAATAGTGTTACATTCAAGTGGTCCTTACTCCTATACTACAAAAAATTGGTTCCTTGGTTAATATAATTCACAGTTTTATCTCAGACATTGCATGATTTTTCAGTATGGAGTTAATGTACTATCCAATATTCTAAAACTGACAGGTTGATTAGTAATACAGTTGAGTTTTTCTTAAAGGAACTTCCACTGCTGGAATGAGGTGTACATGAAGAGACCTGATCTGCCGAAAAAATTCTCTGGCTGGCAGGTGATCGACTCCACCCCTCAGGAGACCAGTGATGGTATGATCCTTGCCATGACTTCTGAACCATCA
This sequence comes from Rhinichthys klamathensis goyatoka, assembly GCF_029890125.1. Classification (NCBI taxonomy): domain Eukaryota; kingdom Metazoa; phylum Chordata; class Actinopteri; order Cypriniformes; family Leuciscidae; genus Rhinichthys; species Rhinichthys klamathensis. The sequence continues at coordinate 1,167,763 of NW_026606964.1, forward strand.
TAAATATACCTTTAGTTTTCAGGAAACACAGGACGAGATGTACTGCATCCTTTAAGTGCAAACGCGTTCCAGGAGAATGTACTTGACCTTGGCAGTGTAGTTGTCACAGTGGAGTTTTTGGGTGGGCATCCTCCCTTGATGGGTGATCCGAGGGACACATCGTCAGTAGTACACCTCAGACTTCATTGGATGTTTTGGCCATTATAACTAGACATCCTCGGTTGAGGAAGGCCCTACGGGGGTGATCAAGTCCCCACAGTGTATCCCCCCAATCAAGCTGGAGCCCAGCAAGAGTCTTGTCTCTTTATCCACAGCCACTGGCTGCTTCTCTCAGCTGCCTCAGACATTGCTTTGAGGCTCTGGCACAGGCTCTGGCCTCTGATTCCCAGGTCTCCAAGCAGTCTGGTGGTAGACACTGCTTAACCCCCTGCACCCCACCTCCACTGGACGGACTTCAGTTTTCCATCCGCAATCTAATGCTTCAGCAGCTAGCTAAATATAGCGTAGTTTTTTTCCGCTCATATGCCTCTAGTCCTCCCAGGTTATAGTGAGTTCGATGATGACGACCTTCTTCAGAGAGGGTGACCAGAGAACTATGTCAGGCCTAAGTGTGGTGCTGGCAATCTCTGGAGGAAAAACGAGCCGCCGACCAACATCCACTAGCATCTTCCAGTCACAGGCCCCTCGAAGCTGACCATGCTCCAGAGAAGTGGGCCTGCACCTGGCTACCTTTCCCCCCATACGGACAAAGTTGATCTGCAGTGGATTGGGTGCTGATGGTGGTAGGGAGTTGAAAGCAGTCCGTTTGTTTCCAGCGTTGTTACTCACCATTACATCCCGAGATTCAATCAGTGTCATCTGGAGTCTTACTTTAGCACACTTGAATTCCTCTGTGAGACTGGTGAGGGGCAGTTTGAGGGTGCAATCTCTCTATAGAGGCCTATGGTGGTGAGGCATCGAGGCACTCCAAGCCATTGAGTTATTTTCCTTCTCTCATTCAGGTTTTTATCGATGTGGCCCAACGTCTGTCAGTGCCATCAAAGAGGGAGAGCTCAGCTATCCATTCGATGCAAGGTTTGTCTTTTCAGAGGTAAGAAAGATGTCATTTAGGGCTGTGCCTGAAGCCTAAATCCAAATTTAGGAACGGAAAATGAATAGCGTATTCTATGGAGCCCCTAAAGGGACATAAGGGGACAGGGACATGGCTTACTGTGGTAGTCGGTTTGATTTCACTTATCACGTGAAGATTGAAGGAAGAGATGACTGACAGATCTTATCTTGTAAAATGTGTGCTCAGTACCACCGCTCCCTATACACAGAGTACGCATGATCACAAATTAGAAAGCAAAAGTAAAAAGCGTGTGCATTCAAAAGCGATTTTAATACCTTGTATATTCTTGTTGGCGGCTCCCACCCCAAATTATATACAATATAATTACCCAAATATATAATTCAGAGAGAACACAAAAACGTTGGGTAACACTTGAATACTGTTCCTTCATTAATGAATAACTACTCAGGAACATATGAGAAACGCACTAGTAACATTCTAGTAACTATTAACTAACAAGAAACTCTGATTAATGAATTAGTAAGTAATAGTGCATAGTCGAATGAGGTAGTTCACTATTAGCTAATCAGTAACTATTATTTTTCATACCTCACTGAAGACTAAGAACTACTATATACAGGTTCATAATTAATAATGCATAATGTATAATATAAGGTAATGGTGGTAACCCGTTAGCAATGAATCAAGTGTTACCTACATCCTTAAAGGAACTACTAATAATTTGGATCAGTATTCTAAAGTGAAAAGCTTGATAACTACCTTTTTATTTACTGAAGTCGTTGTAAGCTTTTGAGGTTTTTGTAAGGTTTTGGATAGTAATGACTCAAGTGTTACTACAACTTTCTTAAGGAACTACTAGTTATTTGGATCAGTATTCTAAAGTGAAGATCATGGGAACACACTAGTAATGATTAAAGTGTTACCAAATTCATCGGAAGGAATTACTATTCAAAATCTTACAAAACACTCAAAAGCTTACAATGACTTCAGTCAATATTAGGCAGTTATCATGCTTTTCACTTTAGAATACTGATACAAATATGTAGTAACACCTGAGTCATTACTAGTGGGTTACCGTTACCTTTTATTATAAATTATGCATTATTCATGTTAATTCTGAACCTGTACATAGTAGTTATCTGGGAGGTATGAAAAAATATAGTAGTTACTGTAGGGGTGGAACGGTTCATGTATTCGTATTGAACCGAAACGGTACAGGCGTCACGGTTCGGTGCACGAATTTACACGGAGAATACACGGTATAAAAATAAATAAAACTCGCGTACAAATTAGTAAATGTAATGCGGAACTACTGTTAGATACGCGGGTTCTTTAGGGACACGTAATCTGTACCATCGGCTTAGCTCTGAACGCGCGTTCACGTCAAACGTTGGCTTTATACGCGCGTCCTATTCGCTTTGGACTAGCGTCGAACTAGACGCGAATTTGACGCTCTATTCGCGTTTGGTGTGACCGCACAATGAACAGGCTGCGATGTCAAGATTGCAATGCTGGAGTGTGTGTGTGTGTGTGTGTGTGTGTGTGTGTGTGTGTGTGCGCGAGAGAGAGAGAGAGAGAGAGAGAGAGAGAGAGAGGCGCGGGCGCGATCGAACTCTGTGTGTGTGTGTGTATGTGTGTATGTGTGAGAAGCTATGTTTCCATCCACACGTTTTTATCCGCATTAAGTGATATCAAATGAAAAATGTCTTATGGAAACAGTAAAATTCGATTGAATTTCATGAATATCGACTCAAATGAAATACAATCGGTCTCATCGGATTTGATCTTGATCGATATACGGCTTATGCGATAAACGCTGATGGAAACGTTATTATGGTGCGATCCATTTTGCCTAGTAAAACTTTGTTCGCAAATGTTGGCTTGAATGTTGTGCAATTCGGTGAGAAAATGAATGGAAACACCTTAACATGTCTCAAATCAATTCGATATACCAATTTGATCGCAAAACAGCATGTGACGTCATTACGCACAGGTTTTTATCCGCTTTAAAGCCGTTTGATGGAAACACACTTTCACCAGCTTTATTCGCATGAGGTTTTTTACCGAACTTCAGATAATTCGATTGACAAGTGGATGGAAACATGGCTAGAGAGAGAAGCGCGGGCGCGATCGAACTCTGCGTGTGTGTGTGTGTGAGAGAGAGAGAGAGAGAGAGAGAGGCGGGCGCGATCGAACAGTGGAAACATAAAAAACATAGCCTATACTCCATCATTTTGTTCATACAGATCATTAAACCTGCAAAGTGTTTACTTATATTTGTGTACACTCGCAATAAAACACAATATTGTGCTTTTGTCACACCGTAAACTCTTGTCAAACTGTAACCTAAAACTGTCACCCAACCAAAATCACACACACACACACACACACACACACACACACACACACACACACACACACACACACACACACACACACACACACACACACACACACACACACACACACACACACACACACACACACACACACTGTTTTAAAAGCAAAACATATTTATCCAACTCCATTTCAAAACAGTCTGTGGGTCCCATCTTTTGGACATTCATCATATTGCATTGGTTTTCATTTATTGCCCCTCGGAGGACTAATCTTACACATTCTACATTGATTAAAAAAAGAAAATCGAATGTGTTTTTAATGGTAGTATTATTTTATACAGAAATCAATTATTTGTAATTCAGATGAGAATAATGTTACATTGTCAATTAATAATGTTAATTAAAATTAAGGAAAACAAATATATTGATCTGAAATATAGCAAAATAATTTTAAATTAATTCAGGTACAATTACCAAACATATCGCAAGGTCTTTTTGTCTTTTTATTAATTTAATTAATAAACTAATCATATAAAACCATTGTCAGTGCACTACAAATAAACTGGTTCTATACCTTTATTAATAAAACTTATTTAAAAAATACAATGCCTTCTGCATTTTTGTTTTGCTTTTCCCTCCATTGTACCGAAATCGTACCGAACCGTGATGTCTGAACCGAGGTCTGAACCGAACCGTGACTTCTGTGTACCGTTCCACCCCTAAGTTACTGATTAGCTAATAGTGAACTACCACATTCAACTGAGCGCTATTACTTACTAATTTGTTAATCAGAGTTTCTTGTTAGTTAATAGTAGTTATACCATGGTCTGGGTGAATACTCCATTCTGATTGGCTGCAGGGTATCCATTAAAAATAATAATGGCGCTTGTCTGAAGTATAAAATCATTGGTTACCCGTAAGCCAATCACATAACGTTTGGTTATGACGTGTGTTATTCGCCAGCTCAGCCGCATCGAACTTCCACTGTAAACACACGTGCGAAAACGAAACCATCGAGCGAAATGCCGGAGTGAACATGGCTGACCGAGTTTTGCTGCCTCCTTAACCTGATCCTCCATGAGTGCAACCAAGGGGAACACAATCACAACTATCGCCTTGCCGGCCTTTGGCCTGCCCAGTTTCTCGCTGACTATCGGTAATATTTGATAAATTAAACTTTTACCAAAACCTGTCGAGAGTAGGGCCACGGCATCACCTCCATTCAAAATGTTTACCAAACACTCTTCTTGTTCGGTCTTCAGTTTGGAAATGCCAGGAATATTCTCCACAACAGAGCGAATTGCATCCCGTGTCTCCATATCCGCGGTCGTTTTCAACTTCCCCAATCTTAAACTCGGCGCTTAGCGTCTACGTCACGGCACTCAGCCCGCCCTCTGTTCGTTGATTGGCCGGGTGTTTTCAGGTAGGAGGAAAACTGAGAGACATGTCGATGTCTCAGACTAAGTACAGAAGCGAAATGAAATTGAGCGGAAGTGCGAAGTCTGACGTAGTCAGGCTAATTTTTTTCCATCACCATGTAGAATACGGGCACATCCCTAATGTCAATTCTCGTTGATATTTATACCTTTAGATTTAATTTACAATACATTAAAATCTTAGCTACTGTACAAGCAAATGGACATGAAAAAATAACTTTCTCCTGTCTTCAGCTGAACGGTGATGTGATATTCCATCGGTCTGATAAGCAGGGAAAAATGAAGGTTATCTCTGTGGACACCGGGTATGTTGGAAAGCTCATTTTGACAAACAAACCAGGCAGTAGCATCTATGAGGACATCACTTCTACCTATAAATATCCAGAAAGTAAGTTTCATTCCATATCAGTCTACAGAATTAAGAAGTGATGTGACATTAGATCAGGAGTCATTAGATCATTGTAGCTATGTGATTCTATCTCTGATACGACTGACACTTCGCATGTGAACTTCGGGATGTCACGGTAGCTGACAGGGGTTTCCTGAGAAAAATGAATCCTTTAAGTGTTGGAAGCTAAATTTGAACACAAGCCTTGGAGAAGCTACAGTTTACCATTGTATTAGTGACTAGGAAGTGATTAGAAAGAACCTTTTACCCTGCTTGTCAGGCAGAATTCAGTTCAAGGGCCTTGCACTGTAAAAATGAATACGCTATATCTAGTCAATATAATTGTGGCAACAGATTACAAGCAACATTATTAATTAAATTTAACAAATTAGAATTGAGTAATAATTCATCAAATTAATTCCTCAAAAGTTAACCATTTAAAATGAGTAAAATTTACACAAAAAAATCAATCAAAAATATCTGAATAACAGACAGCCGTCAAAGATGAATTAAGAACTCTTTATTTTATATTGCCAACATTGAAGACACCTGATGTTAACAAGCAGAATCACTGAAGGAGAAAAAACGTAATTGTAAGTCATCATTATGGTGATCGGTGTTTGTTTTAGTTGGGCTCTTGACCCTTAAGCCTAAAAAGTATTAAACTCGATACCCAGCCCTATCTAAAACATCTTGAAAGCCTTGAATGTTTATCTATCATGGGTCATTTGATATTCAAGGGCAGTCCAAATACATTGTGTTGCCTTCTGGATTCTTTGATTGACAGTTTAAGAACACAGCTGGTTTTAATCACTCAAAAGCTCTCTAGAGTCACTTAGGAGACTCAGCAGAGTCCTTCAGTTATTTAATTATTCAACAGACTTCCATAAGGATGCCAAACACCCTATGTACATGAGCAACAAACAATAGTGGTTTGACTGATGGTGTGGGAAGCAGTGGAAAATCCCAGCAATTTACCTTCAACCCTTCTGACTCTAGAAACCCTCAAGGAGAGAGAGGCCTGGCAAAATGCAGAGCGTTCCGGCATTCCTGCCAGGGATTATTTGCCACCCACTGAAGCAGGAGTGACCATCGAGCTCAAGGCCGACGCCGTCAAAATGGGCGATAACTTCAAGCTGACGCTGAAGATTAACAACCAGACCAGCCAGACTTGCACCATCAATGCTACCATCACTGGCTGTGTGGCGTTTTACACAGGCATCGTCAGCATGACCTTTAAGCTCGAAAACAAAGTTGCAACCATAAAAGCCTTGAAGAGTGAGTCACAACTGTTTCAGTAAAACTGCACATTAGTTTGAGATTGAGTTATAACAGCTCAAAGGAACTCTAGGAACAGTGATAATGGATAAGGCTATAGTGTGATCATAATATCTTTACAGCTGAGTCTCTGACGGTAGATGTCTATTCTTCGGAGTATACACCATACCTGGTGGATCAGGGCAACCTGCTCTTTGTGGTGTACGGGCATATTGAGGAAACTGACATGTCCCTCTCCACGATGAAAGTAGTCACTCTCCAGCCTCCTAAACTCACAATAAAAATGGTAAATATCCAATGGTAAAAAGTGTAGGGCTTGGTATTGATACAGATTTCAAATTGGATTAAAATTCAGATTTAGATTTGAAATAGTTAAAGTATATGTGTACATTTTTCTTAATGGGATAACTCAAAAATTAGCATTCTGTCATAATTTACTCACCCTCAGTGTTGTCCCTAACCTATATTTATTTATTGATTGATTTACTTTCTTTAAAAGGACAAATAAAGGTAGAAAGAAGCAAACAAAAATTAACCTTAATAGAAAAAAAGAACATGACTATCTTTAAAGCTTGGACAGATCAAAGTGAACATTGCAAGTTAATTTGCCCTTCATGTCAGAAAGAGGTCAAGCGCATAGAGCTCATTAGAAATAGGATGTGACATGAGTTAACTGTCATGGATTTGTCATGTTGCGCCACATCCAGCGTGGAAAGAAACACGGATTATAAATGGTCGGTTCACTCGCATCTGTTGTAGACACTTGACAGTTGCCATCTGCTTGATGGGAGTTACGTAAATAAAACTTAACAAAACACTATTTTTAGTGCATCAACTGAAAAAAGTACTGATAAAAACACAATAAGGGCTCGTTCACATAAAACACGTTTTTTCAAAAGTTGAACTGATAGACACTTTATGCAGATTTGGCTTATTTTATGTAATCCTGGTCACATATTTATTATGTTATTTTATAAGATTTTACAAACTTACCTGTGTACATGTACAAAGAGCTACTGTATGTAAAAGCACTAAACATTTGTTGGTGCTCTACATTATAACTCGTCCACAGATGTCTGGACCCCCCCGAGTTGGCAAAGATCTCACCATCAGTGTGGATTTCCAGAATCCCTATAATTTCATCCTGCGAAATGTTCAGCTCCGCCTTGATGGACCTGGTCTGATACCAACCAAAATAAAAAATTACAGGTAAACTTCATATTTATATCACACTGGCTAGTGAAATATAGCAAATGCAAATGAATAAATAACTGTCTTGTCAACTATTCCACCACACACCATGCCCAGACATATACAAAGACACATTTATTTATTTTTGTAGATGTCCATATACACTCACCTAAAGGATTATTAGGAACACCATACTAATACTGTGTTTGACCGCCTTCAGAACTGCCTTAATTCTACGTGGCATTGATTCAACAAGGTGCTGAAAGCATTCTTTAGAACTGTTGGCCCATATTGATAGGATAGCATCTTGCAGTCGATGGAGATTTGTGGGATGCACATCCAGGGCACGAAGCTCCCGTTCCCCCACATCCCAAAGATGCTCTATTGGGTTGAGATCTGGTGACTGTGGGGGCCATTTTAGTACAGTGAACTCATTGTCATGTTCAAGAAACCAATTTGAAATGATTCAAGCTTTGTGACATGGTGCATTATCCTGCTGGAAGTAGCCATCAGAGGATGGGTACATGGTGGCCATAAAGGGATGGACATTGTCAGAAACAATGCTCAGGTAGGCCGTGGCATTTAAACAATGCCCAATTGGCACTAAGGGACCTTAAGTGTGCCAAGAAAACATCCCCCACACCATTACACCACCACCAGCCTGCACAGTGGTAACAAGGCATGATGGATCCATGTTCTCATTCTGTTTACGCCAAATTCTGACTCTACCATCTGAATGTCTCAACAGAAATCGAGACTCATCAGACCAGGCAACATTTTTCCAGTCTTCAACTGTCCAATTTTGGTGAGCTCTTGCAAATTGTAGCCTCTTTTTCCTATTTGTAGTGGAGATGAGTGGTACCCGGTGGGGTCTTCTGCTGTTGTAGCCCATCCGCCTCAAGGTTGTGCGTGTTGTGGCTTCACTAATGCTTTGCTGCATACCTCGGTTGTAACGAGTGGTTATTTCAGTCAAAGTTGCTCTTCTATCAGCTTGAATCAGTCGGCCCATTCTCCTCTGACCTCTGGCATCAACAAGGCATTTTCGCCCACAGGACTGCCGCATACTGGATGTTTTTCCCTTTTCACACCATTCTTTGTAAACCCTAGAAATGGTTGTGCGTGAAAATCCCAGTAACTAAGCAGATTGTGAAATACTCAGACCGGCCCGTCTGGCACCAACAACCATGCCACGCTCAAAATTGCTTAAATCACCTTTCTTTCCCATCCTGACATTCAGTTTGGAGTTCAGGAGATTGTCTTGACCAGGACCACACCCCTAAATGCAGTGCAGCAACTGCGATGTGATTGGTTGATTAGATAATTGCATTAATGAGAAATTGAACAGGTGTTCCTAATAATCCTTTAGGTGAGTGTACATTTTCCACATGTTTATTTATAATTATCTTTTTGTGTGAAAAAGATCCTGTATGTTGCAATCAGAAATGGGAAGACATACAGTACAAAACTAAATGCACCTTTGGCTGAATTCCCAAAATGTTTTGTCTCTTATGTCTTCCACTTGCAGCCAGATATTACCTGGTGGCTCAGTGAAATATATAGTGTCGATGGTCCCTCGAACTCCTGGAAAGAAGGTGCTGATGGCGTCTCTAGACGGCCCTTTACTGAGACAGGTCACCAATCAGCTCGAAATCCAAATATATTGAAAGCTGAATGACCGCCAAGAGTGAACAAGAGAAGTAAGAGGAAAAGAAGAGAAAACAGAGTTTCCAGCTGCTTTGCTTTATCAATGTTGTTTTGAAAGAGAGCAAATTCCTCCTCCTCACCATACAGAATTTCACTCAAAAATGATTTCAACTCATGTCGGTTCAAACCCAGGTGTCTTTCTTCTGTGAAACTTTTTTTTTTGTGTGAGGAAAAAAGAAGGGTTTTTGGTCCATACAATTAGTCATAGAGGTTTTTGGTGACTTTTAAAAACTTTTACATCAGCAAGTGTGAGAACTGTAATAAATAGTGACATCCATTGAAATCTGTAGCGATCATTAACATGTGTTTTGTTTGGGGTAAATAATACTAACTGTATTAATCGCTTTATATTGTTAATTTTCTCTGCTATAATGCCAGGGACTTCTGTTACTACATCTGTTCCCACCTATCACTCTCACTATCCTGCACGCACACACACACACACACACAAAGAGGTTCTTGCACATTCTTGTAAAAACAAGTCAAACTCTGGGAAAGCAGAGATGATTCAGTGAGACTATGAGCAGAGAATATGTTGAGGATGTGTTTGCGTGTGCTTGAGTTTATGTGAGCTTCTTGAGTGTTTTTGTGTTAGTCAGAAGCACACAAGGGTGGAAAAGTTCTCACACGATGCCAAACCGAGCAAGCAAGAATGCCTTTGCTGTTCCCTTTCTCTGTCTCTCTCCATCTTGTTTCGTCTTCCATCTGTCCTTCACTGCTTTTCCTCTTTCATCCTAGTTAAAAACAAATTTTTTCCCCTCTAAATTATTCTAAAATGAGTTGAGGTTGACTAGATTGACAGCATTTCTTTACTAACCAATTTTTTTTTCACAACAGGAGTCAGTTGGAATTAGCCACTAGCTATAACCAGTGGTTTCTAGAAAAAAAAAAAAAAACGCTTTAAAATTGGAGGCCTCAACATGATTTAAAATTAGAAAAAAATGCTTTAAAATTGTCACGTTTAGTGTTTGTGTTCATGTGACACCCAGGCCACATTTACACATTGCCGGGTATTTAGAGAAACGAATATTCTGAATGCACACAACATCGTTTTCAAAAAAGTTGTCATTTACATCAACCCGATGTATATGTCCCCGGCCATAGTGGACGGGCCAAGGGTCAAGGCCACAGAGGCCGATCCGCCCTGGATCCCTGGACTGCCGGCTCCGTCCTGGAAGCTTCCTGTCCTGCTAAGCCACGGCCTCGTCAGCCTTCAGGGTCGACGTCTCAATTCTAGGTTCTGTTCCTGCTACTTGGTTTTTCTGTAAAGATTTGAGTTAGTTTGAAAATAAAGACTGCTGCATTTGGATCTTGCTTCACCTTGTCTCTGCTGTATCCCAATGAGTGACAAAAATAAGCTAAATCAAACAAAAAAGGTATTTCTTATTTTAATTCACCCCCATTGTAATTCTACAATTTAATTATTGCAACTTGAATTATAATAATTTATTTAAAAAGTGTTGGTTGTTTCTGGGAATCAAAAAGGTTGAGAACTGCTGGTTTAAGTGTTTAAACTGGTCAAAAACATTTGTGTTGCTACACAACTGGCAAAAAGTTGGTTTCAGTTTGCAAATTGAAATTTAGTCAACAGCTTGTCCTTCCCTCTACTTTACCACGGGACACACATAAGACACTGCCAAATAGTACAAATAGCACAAATAGCACCTGACTATTTATTGGACAAGCATTCCTAATCTAAATTTACCTTAAAACTTGGGCCTGAAGCCAAAGCATCCCCCTCTAGCCACAAACTCAAGTCACCAATGCATGACTTAGTCAAAAACCATGGCATTACAAGAGCTTTCCTTCCTTATATGATGCCTCCAGCCTACATTCAGTAGGAGCGCTAATTAAAGTAATTGGCCTAGTTTCTGGGATGCAAATGATAGAGCCGAGGTGGGTTGGACTTTAAGGATGGCTGTCAGACAATAGCTCCAAGCCAAACTGACAAAAGTGACACATGCACTTTAAAAAAACAAACAGATATTGCATGAAACGATGTTCGGTTCACTGTTCTTAGTCACCTGCAGGGATGAGGTCTTGAATGGCTTTAGAAAGGGAAAGGATGAAGATATAAAAGTTCTTCCTGAGCGGGACATGGCTAAAAATGGGGTTAGTTTGTAAAAAAAAAAAGGATTTGTGGTTAAATTGAGAAATAGTAGAGAGGTCCAGCCCGATCTCACGGCAATTCGTACGAATTTTACGAGGTGGCTAATTCGTAACAATTCATACGACCTCACTCGTACGAATTAGTAAGATTTTTGCTAAATCGTACATATTTTACGAGTTGCCCAATTCGTATGAATTCGTACGAATGACATACCCCTGACCCCGCCCCTAAACCTACCCATCACCTTAGACAGTGAGGTCGTACGAATTCGTACGAATTAGCCACCTTTTAATCACTCGTACAAATTCGTACGAATTGGTCGTGAGATAGCGTTGAGAGGTCTGCAATGAGGCGAGGGGGTTGAGATTGCAAAAAATCTAGTGAGCATATATTCAGGGCTCCAGTCTGCGACCAATGTGCGACCAGTAAATTTGCCCCCTTTTTTTTTTTACACGTTAAACGTGGAAGGGGTGCGTCAATGAATCCAGAATGTGTGGCAGGCCAATGAGTGTGAGAAGACTAGGGAATGGCCACTGTAAGTGGCTAATGTGTGGATGGGGAGGGTGCTAGAGATAATCGAGCGCGCGTAAACGTCTGTAGGAAGGAGACGGAGACAAATATCACAACCTGCTATGTGCGTCTGAGCAACGAGCAAGCGAACTATTTACTCGTTCTTCCGACCTGCAGCTAGTGTGCCAGTGCCAGAGTCTACAGTGTCACAGTCGGATGACGATTCAGAGTCAGAGGTTTGTGTGGTGAAAAGGCCTGAACCCACCATTTTCGGGAAGACTGGCTGCGAGAATTCAGCTGGTTGAGGTACTGTAAAGGAGACGAACTCCATGAACTGCGAATGTTGCAGTCGCTACCCCAGAACTGCAGGGAACACCAAGTTTGCTGACAATGCAGGCACTTCACAGTTTTTCATGAGTTCACATCTACATATAATTATTATGGTTCAGGTTATGCGTACTTGGCATGCATGGAACTAAAGTGAGGAGATGGGGTGGAGGTGGGATGCTGATAAACTGTCAAGGAACAAAGGTGGGTTCTGCTGTTATTTATCTTGTCCTGAGTTGATTACTGATTGATCTCCACTTGTGCTAATTGGGTTAATGATCTGCACCTGCTCCTCCCGAACCTTGTTAATAAAACATCATAAAGTGAGTGAAGGCACAAGTTGTTCTAGTGCAGTGGTTCTCAAACTTTTTCGGTCATTCCCCACTTTGGACAAGGGGGAATTTTCAAGCCCCACCTGCCCCCATCGCCCCGACACAATGCTAATGAAATACGCAACAAGCTTAAAATGTTCCAATTTATTGAAGTAACAAGTAGTATCAGTATAGTAACAAGTTGTATCTAAATACAAACTTACTATCTACATCAAATAACAGCAAGTTCAAAAATAAAGAAAATGAAGTGCATCTGTATCATAACTTGCATGAAATTCAAAAATAGAGAAAATAAAAGTGCCTCAAAAATAGAAAAGAAATAAAAGTGCCACTTTGCAATCTTTTAAAAAAAGAAAAGAAGAGAAATCCATTTGGCAAGACAGGTCTATTTATCCCTGCATTAGTGACTGCAATGAGCCTGTTTTGCATTGCACAATTTCTCAAAGCAGGGTTGCAGGCTTGATACTGCCACTCTCAAATCATGTTCAATGTTCAGAGAAATTTCATGTCTTGTCGCAAGCCACAACATAATGACGTCACATATTTTCCAACCCAGCCCTCAGCCCCCACTTACGCATGAAACAGCTTCCAGCGCGCCTGGCTACCCATCGGCGCGAAACATAGGCTACATATCTATGGGCGCAAAAGTTTGTTCCGCTACAATTAATATGCCGACGTCACGTCAATCATTATTTTGGGGGTGGGGAATTCCTGTTACTTGTTGTCGCCCCCGGGGGTGATCGGTCTAATAAGCGGCAACACACAGCTATAAGGACGGTTTGCTCTCAAACGCGCTGCATTAATAGTCACACACCGCGCAGTCACTCTCTACTCTAGTGCGCGGTCTTGCTCCAGATTCCGGGAGATTGGATCTCATTTGCGGGCATCAAGGAGCCGCTATCAATATGCGGGAGACTCCCGGAACTTCCGGGACATTTGGGATGTCTGGATAAAGATATAAAGGCATAAAAAGGAAAATTTCCTCCCGTTTGGCGCGCCCCACCTGTCACGTCTCTATTCCCCACCAGTGGGGCGCGCCCCACACTTTGAGAACCGCTGTTCTAGTGGAATGTTATTGGCCAGTGCCCCTAATGTTTACATACACTTACCTAAAGGATTATTAGGAACACCTGTTCAATTTCTCATTAATGCAATTATCTAATCAACCAATCAGATGACAGTTGCTTCAATGCATTTAGGGCTGTGGTCCTGGTCAAGACAATCTCCTGAACTCCAAACTGAATGCCAGAATGGGAAAGAAAGGTGATTTAAGCAATTTTGAGCGTGGCATGGTTGTTGGTGCCAGACGGGCCGGTCTGAGTATTTCACAATCTGCTCAGTTGCTGGGATTTTCACGCACAACCATTTCTAGGGTTCACAAAGAATGGTGTGAAAAGGGAAAAACATCCAGTATGCGGCAGTCCTGTGGGCGAAAATGCCTTGTTGATGCTAGAGGTCAGAGGAGAATGGGCCGACTGATTCAAGCTGATAGAAGAGCAACTTTGACTGAAATAACCACTCGTTACAACCGAGGTATGCAGCAAAGCATTTGTGAAGCCACAACACGCACAACCTTGAGGCGGATGGGCTACAACAGCAGAAGACCCCACCGGGTACCACTCATCTCCACTACAAATAGGAAAAAGAGGCTACAATTTGCAAGAGCTCACCAAAATTGGACAGTTGAAGACTGGAAAAATGTTGCCTGGTCTGATGAGTCTCGATTTTTTTTTTTTTTTTTTTTATTATTCTTTTTTCCCCCCAATTTTTTACATAGTGTATACATTTAGGAATGCAAAGAAAACCAGACAATACAAACATAACAGAAGAAAACAAAACAAGATGGGGTAGACTAACATAGACAAGACCTAATCATAGATGAATTATTACAGCGAGAACAATAATTATACACTATTCAGACTTGAGGAAATCCACAAAGGGCTGCCATACAGTTTGAAATTGGCGATGAGATTTGGACTCCAAGGAACGTATCCTCTCTAGTTGTATGACATGAAACAGTTCTCATAACCAAGCTTTGAACGATGGAGAGTCTGACGATTTCCAGTTTAAAAGTATTGTTTTTTTCGCAAGAGTCATGCCCATCAATAGAGATCGTTGCTGAGATCTTGGAAGAGTATTCAATGTCACAGAGGATCCAAGAATTGCAAGACCATGGTCTGGTTTAACCTCCTTTTGAAAAACTTTTGAAAAAAAAAAATCAAATATAGCAGTCCAAAAATTAAACAGTTTGTGACAAAACCAAAACATGTGTGACAAAGAACCCTCCTCTGTTTTACATCTGTCGCAAACTGGAGAAATAGAATTGTATATTTTACTCAATTTCGTTTTCGAATAATACAATCTATGTATCACTTTAAACTGAATCAACCTGTGTCTCACATTTATCGAGCAGTCTTGAATCTTATTGAGACTATCATTCCAGGTTTCATCGGATAGTTCTTCATCAAAATCCCTAGCCCAGGCTTCTTTTATATGATTGGTGTTTACAGGCAGTTGGAAAGAATTAACACAGCGTGAAACCAGATGTCTAGAGCTTGGATTTACCAAAAAAGTTTTCTCAAATGAATTAATCTCTGGTTTGTCAATAAATTGTGGAATAACCGTTTGAACATAATGTCTCACTTGTAGATATCGAAAAAAGTCGGACCTTGGTAGATTAAATACAGATTGCAATTGGTTAAAAGATGCAAATTTACCATCTATATAAAGATCCCCAATAGACATCAGACCTTTAGTTTTCCATTCAATAAAACCTCGATCTAGCTGAGAGGGTTTAAACGTGATTGTTTGCGATGGGAGTGAGGACAGAGACGTCAGGTGATTTAAGTTTATGTTTACTTATTTGATTTAATATTCGTATTGAATTTTTAACTATTAAATTAGTACCAATTAGTTTTGTTGAGGGAGAGACTTTTGAGAAAAGTAAAACTGGAAGACAAGATGTTGTAAGAGAAAATGTCTCTATCCTAAGCCATAAAGGATCAGCCACAGAGAAAGTTTCACTAGGAATACCCCTCTGCCAATAAGATAAAGCCCTAGCATTTGCTGCCCAATAGTAATATTTAAACACTGGGAGCCCTAGGCCTCCCATCTGAGTATGAGTCTCGATTTCTGTTGAGACATTCAGATGGTAGAGTCAGAATTTGGCGTAAACAGAATGAGAACAGGGATCATGCCTTATTACCACTGGGCAGGCTGGTGGTGGTGGTGTAATGGTGTGGGGGATGTTTTCTTGGCACACTTTAGGCCCCTTAGTGCCAATTGGGCATCGTTTAAATGCCACGGCCTACCTGAGCATTGTTTCTGACCATGTCCATCCTATGGCCACCATGTACCCATCCTCTGATGGCTACTTCCAGCAGGATAATGCACCATGTCACAAAGCTCAAATCATTTCAAATTGGTTTTTTGAACATGACAATGAGTTCACTGTACTAAAATGGCCCCCACAGTCACCAGATCTCAACCCAATAGAGCATCTGTGGGATGTGGTGGAACGGGAGCTTCGTGCCCTGGATGTGCATCCCACAAATCTCCATCAACTGCAAGATGCTATCCTATCAATATGGGCCAACATTTCTAAAGAATGCTTTCAGCACCTTGTTGAATCAATGCCACGTAGAATTAAGGCAGTTCTGAAGGCGAAAGGGGGTCAAACACAGTATTAGTATGGTGTTCCTAATAATCCTTTAGGTGAGTGTACATTTGTTAAGTATTGTTTGTAACTGTGAAATGACCGAAAGGTTACTAAGCACTTTTTTTATTCTGAATGTATGGTATATTTTTTAAATATTTGTACTGTCATGACAGCGATGGTGCTGTCGGTTTAGCTTGTTGTTACATCTTCAAAAGTGCACAATAAAATGTGACACTGAATTTTAAACAGCACATTGTAATTTCTGCATCTATTATCAAAGTATTTATTAGTAATACAATGGAAATTAGTAGCAATGTAAATATTTGGTTAGCATGTTGATTTACGGTGTGTGCCTCTAAAATTTTCAGTTGGGGGCCACTGTGCTCGTAGTGAAAAAAGTTAGTCTGGAGCCTGATGTTGGCTGTTTATTACAGCCTCCAGTGTCTTCCTTAAAGGAGCTGTATGTAAGAAATTTATTTCAATTAATCATAAAATGGCCCTGATATGTCACTAGACATTAAGAAATCATGTTCATTTCAAATACTTATATCACTGACAACAGTAGTCCGGCCAGGATATTGTCATTTAAAAAGTGAAGTTGCAGCCCTCAACTGATGTTGATGTTGTCATGTTGTGTTTTGGTCTGATGCTCCACCCTCCACCTATCTACCAATCACGAAGTCAATAGTGTTGCGACATCCGGGTTGCCAGCTCTGCTCTAGTTACCACAGCAGCAGCTACAAACGTGTCGGACAAATTCCTGCAGCCTATCTGGCAACCTCGAGTCAGGGGGGAGGGGGAGGGGATACACCGCTCTACAGTAATTTGAAAGTGATTGCAGTACCAGTTTTGGCCACAATCTTACATACAGCTCCTTTAACATCACAGCGCTCAAAAGGAAACAGGAGAAATGCAGACTCTTGTGTGAAATAAGTAGTAGCTAACACAGAGAGACGAGGCAATAGAGGAAGGAAGCTACACTCCCGGAAACAAAACATCCCAAGATCGTGGTGTAAAAGAAGAGTTTCAGAGTAGCCATTCTCTACCACCTCGCATCTATCCTCCCTACCAATCATTATCACATGATCACATGAGTGACTCAAACTAGGGCCTATTGAGCCAGAATCTTGCCCTGACTTGCCAGACCTAGCTTCACAAATCCTCTCACACAAACTGACTCCCGATGACAAAGGCGGCGCATTCGGTCACCAACATTTTGAGCACACCTCTCGTTTTAGTTTATGGAGCGGTGTGCAGCCTGCCAGCTTGAACTTTTCACGTTCAGTCTCTCTTACTCTCTAAGGGCAAAGATCAGGGTATCAGTAGAGCACTATGTTTACAGAGAGCAAGAGAAAGGGGGCTGGTTTGGGGCCAAACTAGGACAGAGTGGAAGGAATATTACTAGTACTCCCTCTCTTATTCCCATTAATCACACTCTTTCGCCCGGTGATTCGAATGTCATTCGCCCTAGAGTTGACTGTTTTACACAAGCTCTTTCCGGTCACATTCACACAGCAGCAGAGTACGGTGGTCAGTCCTGTACTGGAGTTTTTTAAATGGTTAAGTTGAGACACAATTCAGGTATTTACAACCGCATTTTCTTTTGTATAAGTGTATCATAATTTGTACATGCAACAAAAAAGATGTGCGTTTGTGGATCAGATGACACGCATTCATTCATTGAAGTCTTTTCTGAGTCAACCTCATTTGATTCATTTGAATTGTGAAACTTTCTTTTCACGGTTTTCAAGCATTTCACAACCCACACACAAACAACTGAATAGGCCTGGTGCTAGTTTTTAATGTGTGCACAACTACCCGTCTATTTGACAAATTCACAAATGTGTGTTACTACATTTAAATTAATACTTTACAACTTGTGTGTGCAAAATCCAGAATTACATGAATTTGCAGCATTTTGTACAAATAAAGACATAGTTGTAAATACAAAACCTCGGTTTTGTATTAATGTAGGTCAGAATATGTGCATCATACAACGGCACTGTAATAGAGTGTTCTTCCCCATATAAGACGCTTAATGTGGCTTAAGAAAGTAATATTGAAGCGCAAATGCACATTTTAGAGTGGCCTTTTATTGTGGCCAGCCTAAGGCACACCTGTGCAATAATCATGTTGTCTAATCAGTATCTTGATCTGCCACACCTGTGAGGTGGATGGATTATCTTGGCAAAGGAGAAGCTCTCATTAACACAGATTTAGATAGATTTGTGAACAATATTTGAAAGAAATAGGCCTTTTGTGTAGATAGAAATAGTCTTAGATCTTTGAGTTCAGCTAATGAAAAATGGGGGCAAAAACAAAAGTATTGCGTTTATAATTTTGTTCAGTGTAGTGATGAGTGTCCCAGAAACGGTCAATGTGTTGGACCTTCTTGACGTACGTGACGAGTTGTGGTTTTTTAACAAGCGGTTTTATCATAGCCAGCTTAAAGGTTTTTGGTACGTATCCTAGAGAAAAAGATTAATTAAGAAGAGGATATATGACCTCTGGAAGCATCTCTTTCAGAAGCTTAGTCGGAAAAGGATCTAACATACAAGTTGTCGATTTAGATGAATTAACGAGTTTGCAGAATTCTTCCTCTCCTATAGCAACAAATGAATCAAATTTTTCCTCAGGGAGACTACAATGCACTCCCTGATGCGATACTGTGGTAGACAGTACCATTGCTATGCTGATGACACCCAGCTCTACCTCTCATTTCAACCAGATGATCCCACAGTAGCTGTACGGATCTCAAGCTGTCTAGCGGACATCTCGGCATGGATGAAGGAACATCACCTGCAGCTCAACCTGGCAAAGACTGAGCTTCTCGTCCTCCCTGCCAATCCGTCTTTACAGCACGACCTCACTATCCAGCTAGATTCATCCTCAATCACCCCATCAAGGTCGGTCAGAAATCTTGGAGTAATCTTTGATAATCAGCTGACCTTCACAGACCACATTACAAAGACAGCTCGGTCATGCAGGTTTGCTATGCACAACATCAGGAAGATCAGGCCTTTCCTAACTGAGCATGCAACACAACTTCTCGTCCAGGCCCTGGTCATTTCTAGGCTTGATTACTGCAATGCTCTTCTGGCTGGACTTCCATCATGTGCAACTAAACCTCTACAAATGATCCAGAATGCTGCAGCTCGTCTTGTCTTCAACGAGCCCAAAAGGGCCCACGTCACTCCTCTGTTCATCTCTCTGCACTGGCTACCACTCGCTGCTCGCATCAAGTTCAAGGCTTTGACGCTTGCTTACAGATTGACCACAGGTTCAGCTCCCTCCTACTTCCACTCACTACTACAAGTCTACATCCCTACCAGAAGCCTACGATCGGTCAATGAGCGACGGCTCGTGGTACCATTACAGGGGGGCACAAAATCACTCTCCAGAACATTCTCATTCACGGTTCCATGCTGGTGGAATGATCTCCCCACCCTCATCCGGAATGCAGAATCCCTGACAGCATTCAAAAGACAACTGAAAACTCATCTCTTCCGGGAGCACTTAACATTAAAAAAAAAAAAAAAAAAAAAATCATTTCCTCTAAATCCTCGCTTGCCTGGCTTATGCTACTCCGAGCTATGTCTGAACATTGTATTTTGAGCACTTCTTGCGTTGTTTTTGCCTCTTCACGATGACTCGCTTGGTTTAGTCCTCAGTTGTAAGTCGCTTTGGATAAAAGCGTCTGCTAAATGACTAAATGTAAATATAAATGTAGACGGTTGCATAGTTATAATTTTGTCCCTGATATTATCAATCTTATAAGTGAAGAAGTTCATAAAGTCATCACTGCTGTGTTGCTTGGACACTTCTTAACTTGAAGCTTTCTTTTTCGTTAGTTTAGCCACTGTTTCAAATAAATACCTTGGATTATGTTTATTTTCTTCTAATAGGGTTGAAAAGTAAGCAGATCTAGCAGCTTTTAAAGCCTCTCTGTAAGCAATCGAGCTCTCCTTCCACGAAATGCGAAATATCTCTAGTTTAGTTTTCTTCCAGTTGCGCTCCATTTTTCTGGCTGCTCTTTTAAGGGCCTGGGTGTGCTCGTTGTACCACGGCGTTGGACTATTTTCTTTAATCTTCTTTAAGCGCAACGGAGCAACTGCGTCTAAAGTGCTGGAAAAGAGAGAGTTAAAAGTTTCTGTTGAAATATCAAGTTTTTCTAAGCTATTCGGGATGCTGAGATGATGAAACTGATTAGGAAGATTATTGATAAAGCAATCTTTAGTGGCAGAAGTTATAGGTCTAACGTATTTATAACACGGAGTCGGCTTTGCAGCCTTGGCTAAATGTAATTTACATGAGACTAGATAATGATCTGAGATGTCATCGCTCTGCTGCAGAATTTCAGCGGCATCAATATCTATTCCATGTGATAATATTAGATCTAGAGTATGATTACGACAATGAGTAGGTCCTGACACGTGTTGTCTAACTCCAATTGAGTTTACAATGTCTTTAAATGCCAATCCCAACGCATCTTTTTCATTATCTACATGTATATTAAAATCACCAACAATTAGTACTTTATCTGCAGCCAATACTAATTCTGATAGAAAGTCCGCAAATTCTTTGATAAAATCTTTATGGTGGCCTGGTGGCCTGTATACAGTAGCCAGCATAATTCTCAAATGTGATTTATCGTTTACACTATATATTTTTACATTAAGCACCAATACTTCAAAAGAAGTATATTTAAAACTAGATTTCTTAGTGGTTTTGAAAATATTACTATAAATTACAGCAACACCTCCCCCTTTGCCTTTCGGACGAGGCTCATGTTTATAACTGTTATCTTGTGGGGTTGACTCATTTAAAATAATGTGATCGTTTGGTTTTAGCCAGGTTTCTGTCAAACACAGCACATCAAGATTATAATCTGAAATCATATCATTAACTATGAGAGATTTTGAAGTAAGGGATCGAATATTCAGCAACCCAAGCTTTATCATTTGCTCATCTGTATTATATCTGTTTTTTATTTGTTGAACATCAATTACATTTTTAACCTGACGTTTTTTGGATTTCCAAATTCGGGGAACAGACACAGTCTCTATATGATATCTAGGTGAAAGAGGCTCAATGTGATGGGATTTATCTGACCTTGGTGACGTGAGGCCGCTAGCAGACGGTCGGTTTAGCCAGTCTGTCTGCTTCCTGACCTGAGCCCCAGATTGTCAAGTTTTATCTCTAAGACTATGAGCCAAATTACTAGAGAGAAGAGCAGCACCAGCCCAGGAGGGATGAATACCATCTCTTTTCAACAGATCAGGCTTGCCCCAAAAACTTTTCCAATTGTCTATGAATTCTATATTATTCTGCGGACACCACTTCGACAGCCAACCATTGAGTGAGGCCAATCTGCTAACTATCTCATCACTCCTGCGAACAGGAAGAGGGCCAGAGCAAATTACAGTGCCTGACATCGTACTTGCGAGTTCACACACCTCTTTAATATTAATTTTGGTGATCTCCGACTGGCGGAGTCGAACATCATTAGTGCCGACATGAATAATGATCTTAGAGAATTTACGATTAGCATTAGCAAGCACTTTTAAATTTGCTTTGATGTCAGGCGCTCTGGCTCCCGGCAAACATGTGACTATGGTGGCGGGTGTCTCTATTTTCACGTTCTGTGTGATCGAATCACCAATTACCAGGGCACAATCAACATAATTCTCAGTGGGCACATTGTCACATGTTTGGTCATCTTGAGTTAATTTGTGTTTCCCCTGTGACCTAGTTTTGCTGTATTCTGAAAGTTCATTATTTCCACCTGTTGTCTTGTTAATTATCCCATTAGTCCCCGTGTTTAAACAGGCCTACCCTTAGTTTCCTTCATGTGGCTGTCGGTCTACATATGTTCATAGATGTTTGGTTGCTTTCTACATGTTTCCTGTGAAGAGTTCCATTAAAGTGTGTTCCAGTACTTTCTTTTGTCGAGCGAGTCATTGCTACAACCAAGTACGTTACACAATACACACATAGGCTATTAATAAGCTTTATTCGAGGCAAAACTGGCACAGTCACCTGAGATTGGAAGCACATAAATGTAAAATACGATGGTGGAAATGGACTTATGTAATGCACTCAAAGGTATGAAACGAATGGAAGACCTGTATTTGTAGCACCCTACTAGTTTTTTTTTTTTTTTTTTGATCATTGTGAATTTAAGAAATGCAAATAATAATAATAAAAAAAAAAAGTTAAAAAAAGTAAAAAAAAAAAAAAAAAAACTGGCACAGTCACAATTAATGACAAACATTTTCACAAAAAAATATTGAAATGATTGGTGTTTTTTTACCCACTATTTCGTTCAGATCATAGCTTTCAAAATGTAATATAGTCTAAACCTTTTTTTCTTTTTCTTTTTTTGTTGGTATTAAAACAAGTTGCGATAGTATTTCATTGCCTACCCTGACGTGCATTTGAGTGAAACGCTATACTGGAACAAAAACAAATGACTTGTTCAAGACTTGATTTTGTCTGTGGGGAATTGATTGAATGGTTGTGGTTTGTTATTGGTGGATCTCATGTGAGTGACAGGTTGCTCCGCCCTCATCATCAGAGAAGAGAATTAATGCTGCAAGAGGGAGGGGAAGTTATTCTGATTACATGGAACATGAATTATAATGATGTGCATGGATAAAGCATTTATAATAAATACTGCAATACTCAAAAAAAAAAAGAAAAAAGAATTGTTGATTTTGATAATGGATTTTCAAATTTTTATTTAAGACTAAAGGTATAACAAGGGCGAAACAACAAAATTATGAAATCATCTGAAAGCAGCAAAAATCCTGAATGCATGATGAATGTCCCAAAGAGGAACAACACAGTTAACTTTGATTAAACACCTTTGCTGAAATGCAGTATAACGTCTGAGCTCAACATAATGTGAGAAAACACTCTACAGACACTCTGAAGAACAGGTCCTCTAGTTTTGCTGGATGTAAATAGTTGCATTAACGCAGGCAATCTGGAAGCCGTCTTGGTTTATTGCATGTAGGTTAAGATGAAAATCACCCTGTGGAATATACATAATGCAATAAATACATCAGTTCCATGCTAACATAAATAAAAGCATAGATGTTTAAATGGAATGTAAAAGCCAAACCTTTAGAGGAAGGTCTACTTTTGACTTAAACGATGATCCTATGGTGACGAGCTCTGGAGAAAAAAAAAAAAAATCCTAATAATTTCATATTGCATTCAACATACATATCATAAAAATGACAAATATAACCAAAACCTTCCTGTGCTCACCTCCTCTCCTGCTTCCACAAAAAGTGAACCGTGGGAAATGAGGAAGACAGAGGGGTTCATCCCGACTCAATACATGGGTGTCTTTTAGCAGCAGCTCAACTGATGAATAAAGCTCATCGATGGACTGCCCTGTAAGAGAACACACAGTTACTGCTGCAAGGCTTGCTTTCATTCCTCTGACATGATAATATTAATAAAGATGAAAATCTTACTCAGAATAAGGGCCAATCTGATTTTTATAGGATCGGTCAATCTGTTAGGGCAAGGCAGGAAAGTGAAACCTACATCCTGTAAAGGGTCTGAGACGTGAAATCAGGAAAAAAGGCAATTTGAAATACATTAAGATAAACTGAGGGGTTTGAATTGAATATAAGAAATCATTAGTTGATGTAAAAGATCGACATCTCTCAATCAAACAACACAAAAATAACATATATTCAGAAATGTGCATATGAATTCATTCACCATATTCAAAAGTGTTGGGGTCAGTGAGATTTATTAAGACCAAGGCTGCATTTCATTGATCAAAAATACATTAAATACAGTAAAAATGTGAAATATTATTACGATTTAAAATAGCTGTGTTCTATGTGATTATACCGTAAAATTTAATTTATTCCTGTGATCAAAACTGAATTTTCAGCATCATTACTCCAGTCTTCAATGTCACATGATCCTTTAGAAATTTCAGTAACACTTTAGAATACTGTCTTACTTACTGCATAACTAATAAGGAATTATTGAAGAACTAATTGGTAATTCTTCATTAACTACTTCTTCACTGCTGTTAACTACTAAGGAAGATGTGTTAACTAATCAGTATGTAATAGAATTTGATGATTGTGTTTAGTTACAGTTAGTTAATCAATAACTAATGAATTCTGTCATACCTCCTGAAGAACTACTACTAGTTGGGGGCCTTAAAGCTGCTGTAGGTAACTTTTGAAAAAATGTATTTCCTAAAACTGTCATTATGTCCTGACAGTAGAATATGAGACAGATAATCTGTGTAAAAATCAAGCTCCTCTGGCTCCTCCTTGTGGTCCTATTGCCATTTGCAAGAAATACACGCTCCCGGTCAGAAACAACCAATCAGAGCCAGGAGGAATGTCTTAGCAGTGTCATTCACGCTCGTGTACGCGCTGATCACACCCCTCACAGCGCGAGCCGTCGTTCACACTCAAGATTGCCGGCGTGCTGCAGCTGTGCTTATGACGGAGAAACAACCTAAACTGCCAATTCTCGAGTGACACCTGCTCATAAAACAAAGAGGTAAAAGGAAAAAGACTGATGACGATAAACAAGCGAAAAAGAAAGAATTACACAGAGGCCATTGACTCGGTGTCAAAACTCTAGCCGCATAACATGTAGATAAAATGTCACGCACTCTGCTAAGCAACAATTGAAACCTGCTAATTCACTGGCTTGTCATGTTGCTGAAATAATGTACTAGCACACCTCATCTAGCATTATATATCGCTAGAATAATTACTTACATACTGTAACGTTAGTTACCGTTATATTAACGTTATCTACTAGCTATTTATAACTAGAAAGAGTGCAACGTTATAAAGTTACATGTAGGCTATTGCAAAATAAATAATGATTTGAGGACCAAGTTTCTAGTCAAAGTATGGGCAGGCCATAGTCAATGTAAAGCATATTATTGACGTTTAGTCCCTATTAGTGAATGTGGCATATAACTTTTTATCCGCTGTTATCGGTGGCCCTGTTTACTAGCCTGCGCGTTCACGACGGGCTCCGCTGAGGAGGACGAGCTGTGGAGGGAGGGCTGTAGCGCAGCAGAGAGCAAGGGGGTGGGACCTGTAAGTTGTGCTTGTTCAAATTTTCAGGCTAAGCACATTTTCGCGCAAATTCATCTAAAAGCGCCAAATTTGGCACAGATGTAGCTCACATCATACTGAAATGATTTAGCTAGGGCACCGGAGACAGCGACCCTCGGGGCCAAGATGGCGCCAAATCCAATATGGCCGCTGCCTGAAAAGGGTTCCGGTTATATCTGTATATCTGGACCCCTTGATCCTCCAATTCCAATATGGCCGCTGTCCAAAAAAGCAATTTGGGCTGTAGTATGGGGCCTTACACCCCATTGTTTGCGCAAATTCATCTACAAGCACCAAATTTGGCACAGATGTAGCTGAGGGCATACTGAAATGATTTAGCCAGGGCGCCCGAGCCAATGGTCCCTGAGACCAAGATGGCGGCCAAATCCAATATGGCCGCCGCCTGAAAGGGATTCGGCTATAGCTTTTGAGCCAGATGAGATACAAATACAAACTTGATGTCTATTTTACCTTTTTTGACCAAGGGAAACCCATAGGAATACTTACATTTATGATTGGGTATATCAAGAAGACTGGTAAGACTGAAGCCAAAACGCTTTTTCGGACAGCGGCCATATTGGATTTAGGGAATTTGGGGGGTCTTGATATACCCAATCATAAATGTAAGTATTCCTATGGCTTTCCCATGGTCAAAAAAAGGTAAAATAGACATCAAGTTTGTATTTGTATCTCATCTGGCTCAAAAGCTATAGCCGAATCCCTTTCAGGCAGCGGCCATATTGGATTTGGCCGCCATCTTGGTCTCAGGGACCATTGGCTCGGGCGCCCTGGCTAAATCATTTCAGTATGCCCTCAGCTACATCTGTGCCAAATTTGGTGCTTGTAGATAAATTTGCGCAAACAATGGGGTGTAAGGCCCCATACTACAGCCCAAATTGCTTTTTTGGACAGTGGCCATATTGGAATTGGAGGATCAAGGGGTCCAGATATACTGGGTCATAAATATAAACATTCCTATGTGTTTCCCATGATCAATTAAGCTGAAAAACATATCAAGTTTGTATTTGTAACTCATGTGGTTCAAAAGTTATAGCCGGAACCCTTTTCGGGCAGCGGCCATATTGGATTTGGCCGCCATCTTGGCCCCGAGGGTCGCTGGCTCCGGCGCCCTAGCTAAAACATTTCGGTATGACCTGTGCTACATCTGTGCCAAATTTGGCGCTTTTAGATGAATTTGCGCGAAATCACCTATTTATGTGCTTAAGGCCCCCAACTATACTAATTATCTACTAATTAAGGTTCAAGAAAAATAACTAAGAAGTAACAACTATTGAACAGTCATACAAAACTAACCTCAGATTAGTTTTTATATTTCATATACAGTACTGTGTGTGTCTGTTTTCCCCAGCATATTGAGTAAATTCATGTATTTTAGGCAACAACTGAGGGGAACTGAAAATATAGGGAACTTATTAGTAATTAATAAAGAGTTATTAGATAATTCTTCAGGAATTACTTAGAACCTGAAACATTATTCTAAAGTGAAAATATAGGGAACCCATTAGTAATTACTAAAGAATTATCAAATAATTATCCAGAAATTAGGCTATTTATAACCTGAAACACTTTTCTAAAGTGAAAATATAGGGAACCCATTAGTAATTAATAAAGAATTACCACATACTTCTGACTCAAATAAAACTTACTGTAAAAAAACACTATTAACGTAATCATCTAACTAACCTTTGTAAAATACACAATGACTCGTTTAAGCTACATGATATCTTCCTTTATTTCAGATGATATTTTGTTTTAACATGTATACTGCCTACATTTAAACTCATTTAACAAACATTTTAAAATCAAAAGTTAAACCTTTAAAAGTAATTCAAGTAATCAACTGGTCTAGTTTCCACTGTAGTTTTGCTGGATCTCCTGCGGGAGCTGGGCTTGTGTTCACGGTAGTGGTGCTGGATCTCTTGCGGGAGCTGGGCTCGTGTTCACGGTAGTGTTGCTGGATCTCCGGCGGGAGCTGGGCTCGTCTCCACAGTAATGTTGCTGGATCTCCTGCGGGAGCTGGGCTCGTCTCCACAGTAGTGTTGCTAGATCTCCTGCGGGAGCTGGCCTCGTGTTCACGGTAGCGTTGCTGGATCTCTTGCGGGAGCTGGGCTCGTGTTCACGGTAGTGGTGCTGGATCTCCTGCGGGATCTGGGCTCGTGTTCACGGTAGTGCTGCTGGATCTCCTGCGGGAGCTGGGCTCGTGTTCACGGTAGTGTTGCTGGATCTCTTGCGGGAGCTGGGCTCGTGTTCACGGTAGTGTTGCTGGATCTCTTGCGGGAGCTGGGCTCGTGTTCACGGTAGTGTTGCTGGATCTCCTGCGGGAGCTGGGCTCGTGTTCACGGTAGTGTTGCTGGATCTCCTGCGGAAGCTGGGCTCGTCTCCACGGTAGTGTTGCTGGATCTCTTGCGGGAGCTGGGCTCGTCTCCACGGTAGTGTTGCTGGATCTCTTGCGGGAGCTGGGCTCGTGTTCACGGTAGTGTTGCTGGATCTCCTGCGGGAGCTGGGCTCGTGTTCACGGTAGTGTTGCTGGATCTCCTGCGGGAGCTGGCCTCGTGTTCATGGTAGTGTTGCTGGATCTCTTGCGGCAGCTGGGCTCCTGTTCACGGTAGTGTTGCTGGATCTCCTGCGGGAACTGGGCTCGTGTTCACGGTTGTGTTGCTGGATCTCCTGCGGGAGCTGGGCTCGTCTCCATGGTAGTGGTGCTGGATCTCCTGCGGGAGCTGGGCTCGTGTTCACGGTAGTGGTGCTGGATCTCCTGCGGGAGCTGGGCTCGTGTTCACGGTAGTGGTGCTGGATCTCCTGCGGGAGCTGGGCTTGTGTTCACGGTAGTGGTGCTTGATCTCCTGCGGGAGCTGGGCTCGTGTTCACGATAGTGGTGCTGGATCTCCTGCGGGAACTGGGCTCGTGTTCACGGTAGTGGTGCTGGATCTTCTGCGGGAACTGGGCTCGTGTTCACGATAGTGGTGCTGGATCTCCTGCGGGAACTGGGCTCGTGTTCACGATAGTGGTGCTGGATCTCCTGCGGGAACTGGGCTCGTGTTCACGGTAGTGGTGCTGGATCTCCTGCGGGAGCTGGGCTCGTGTTCACGATAGTGGTGCTGGATCTCCTGCGGGAACTGGGCTCGTGTTCACGATAGTGGTGCTGGATCTCCTGCGGGAACTGGGCTCGTGTTCACGATAGTGGTGCTGGATCTCCTGCGGGAACTGGGCTCGTGTTCACGATAGTGGTGCTGGATCTCCTGCGGGAACTGGGCTCGTGTTCACGATAGTGGTGCTGGATCTCCTGCGGGAACTGGGCTCGTGTTCACGATAGTGGTGCTGGATCTCCTGCGGGAACTGGGCTCGTGTTCACGATAGTGGTGCTGGATCTCCTGCGGGAACTGGGCTCGTGTTCACGGTAGTGGTGCTGGATCTTCTGCGGGAACTGGGCTCGTGTTCACGGTAGTGGTGCTGGATCTCCTGCGGGAGCTGGGCTCGTGTTCACGGTAGCAGTGCTGGATCTCCTGCGGGAGCTGGGCTCGTGTTCACGGTAGTGTTGCTGGATCTCCTGCGGGAGCTGGGCTCGTGTTCACGGTAGTGTTGCTGGATCTCCTGCGGGAGCTGGGCTCGTGTTCATGGTAGTGTTGCTGGATCTCTTGCGGCAGCTGGGCTCCTGTTCACGGTAGTGTTGCTGGATCTCCTGCGGGAACTGGGCTCGTGTTCACGGTTGTGTTGCTGGATCTCCTGCGGGAGCTGGGCTCGTCTCCATGGTAGTGGTGCTGGATCTCCTGCGGGAGCTGGGCTCGTGTTCACGGTAGTGGTGCTGGATCTCCTGCGGGAGCTGGGCTCGTGTTCACGGTAGTGGTGCTTGATCTCCTGCGGGAGCTGGGCTCGTGTTCACGGTAGTGGTGCTGGATCTCCTGCGGGAGCTGGGCTCGTGTTCACGATAGTGGTGCTGGATCTCCTGCGGGAACTGGGCTCGTGTTCACGGTAGTGGTGCTGGATCTTCTGCGGGAACTGGGCTCGTGTTCACGGTAGCGGTGCTGGATCTCCTGCGGGAGCTGGGCTCGTGTTCACGGTAGCGGTGCTGGATCTCCTGCGGGAGCTGGGCTCGTGTTCACGGTAGCGGTGCTGGATCTCCTGCGGGAGCGGGGCTCGTGTTCACGGTAGCGGTGTTGGATCTCCTGCGGGAGCTGGTCTCGTTTCCACGGCAGCGGTGCTGGATCTCCTGCGGGAGCTGGGCTCGTGTTCACGGTAGTGGTGCTGGATCTCCTGTGGGAGCTGGGCTCGTGTTCACGATAGTGGTGCTGGATCTCCTGCGGGAACTGGGCTCGTGTTCACGGTAGTGGTGCTGGATCTCCTGCGGGAACTGGGCTCGTGTTCACGGTAGCGGTGCTGGATCTCCTGCGGGAGCTGGGCTCGTGTTCACGGTAGCGGTGCTGGATCTCCTGCGGGAGCTGGGCTCGTGTTCACGGTAGCGGTGCTGGATCTCCTGCGGGAGCGGGGCTCGTGTTCACGGTAGCGGTGTTGGATCTCCTGCGGGAGCTGGTCTCGTTTCCACGGCAGCGGTGCTGGATCTCCTGCGGGAGCTGGGCTCGTGTTCGGCAGGGAAACTGCTTAACTTCAGACCGCCGCCCTGCGTTTCACTCATAGCCGAAATATGCTGTGACTGACTCCATAATCTGCCCATAAACAAACAGTGCACAGCTCTAAAAACATATTTTAACATCTGATGTAAATAGATTTATTATCTTTATGAATAAAATAATTTGTTTTATGCAAGGGATCAGGTGTTTCCATCACGCAAAAAACACCGACTCAGCTAGGTAGGCTAACTGACATCGCGTCCTTGTATGTTGCCTTGCATAAAAGAAAATGATTTACAGCACAGTAATGATTTTATAGATTAAATAAAACGTACACAAACCTGTATTTCGCAGAAGAAATGCACCAAATCGGCGGCGCTGAGAACTCTCCAGAAGAGGATGCAAATGCGCTCTTGCATCACCAAATCACTGTAAAATGTGGCCTACCATGATATTGCCGGAACTTGAATGGTGCAAAATAAGTTTAAAATGTATAAGAACTAAGTATAATAATATGCTTTTTACTTTTTAAGTACTTTAAAAATGAATTACCTTTGTACTTTTACTAAGGTAATTTTGAAAATGGCCTAATTATAATTTTACTGGAGTAATATTTTATTGGGGTATCTGTAGGTTTACTCAAGTACTTGATTTGTGTACTTCTTCCACCACTACAATGCAAAAAAAAAAAAACTGGATTATTGTAGTGACTACTGTGTATGACTGTTCATTAGTAGTTACTTCATAGTTATTTTTCTTGAACCTTAATTAGTAGATAATTAATGGTAGTTCTTCAGGAGGTATGACAGAATTCATTAGTTATTGATTAACTAACTGTAACTAAACACAATCATAAAATTCTATTACATACTGATTAGTTAACACATCTTCCTTAGTAGTTAACAGCAGTGAAGAAGTAGTTAATGAAGAATTACCAACTAGTTCTTCAATAATTCCTTGTTAGTTATGCAGTAAGTAAGACACAGTATTCTAAAGTGTTACCACAATTTCTAATATGATGATTTGCTGCTCAAGAAACATTTCTGATTATTATCAATGTCGAAAACAGTTCATATTTCTGTGAAAACCGTGATACCTTTTTTCAGAGTTATTTTGACCAATATAGTTCAAAAGCACGGCATTTATTTTAAATAGAAATCATTTGTAACATTACTTTAGTGTAACTTTTGATCGATTTAATGCATCCATGCTGAATAAAATATCTCACTGACAGTAGTGTGTGTAACACTGATCTCACCGCAGCTTCTGTAGGTCACCGTGAGTCTGTCTGAGTTGCACACTGTGTGAAGAGGCCATTGGTGATCCTGAGAGGAAACCCAATTCATCTGAACAATACTCAGAATCAGAACCAACAACATATTATCACACAGACGTAACTTCATAGCCTTTCAGTTGCTTTAGACCCAGAATCTGACTAGCTTCTCAGTAATTTTAGGTGAAATACGCGGAACGAGGCAACTTAACTTCTCATTTGTGTCAAATGATAATGTCAGCGTGTCACAAGTTTCACTTCCCCGTATTCACTAACAAGGTTTTGTTGACATGACCTCATAGACATTTCCTGAAATCCAACTGAATATAGTATCTTTTATATATTTGTAATTTTTTAAGAATTATTTGTATATTTTGTCACGACTGGACTGTTTTAATTCCAAATGCATGTGTGGCACCATTAAGCATGGCATGGGAAACGTAATGGTATTGGGGATGGCATATGTCTGCAAGTCATGCAGGTCTTCCCAACTTTGGGAAGAACTCAAGGAGGATTGGAAAGAAGTAGCAAAGCTCAAAAAAACATGCACAATGCCCAGCAGGAGAATGGCTGCTGTAATCAAAAACACGGGAGAAGCAATAAAATATTAAAAACTGATTACATTGTAGTCAATGTATGATTTTTTCCCTTGAGATTTTTGTTTTCTATGCCTTTTTTTACAAAATAAAATAAAACCCTTTTTTCGCCCTTCTTACCATATAATTTTGTGATTTTAATTCCTTAACACCCTAAAACATACTCCTCATATTTTGATTGTTTAATAGAACCTGAAGTGCCATTAAAAGCAAATATTGTGCAAATATCCTCTCCGGACATCACTTTTGGCCATTACTGTAGGCCCATCCATCAATTAAATCCACAATCAAGTAAAGTCACACACATTCCAGCAATGCATGCTGTTGTTCCAAAACACTTTCTTAAAGTCCCCCTGTGGTGAAAATCAAGCCTTTAATTTTGTTTATATGTCTATGTGATGTTTTTAATATGATTTAAAACAAACCATGTGCAAATTCATAAGTCAACAGCATTGCTGAGTTTTGTCTTCTTTGAGTATTTTCTCCTTAAACTGCAGTGAACCAAAGAGTCAGTCTCAAAAGTTTGAAATCGCTGGTATTTCTGACGTCACAAACTACCTTGTAACCAATCAGATCAACGTGTAAAAACTACACCATGAGTGGATCTCTGAGCTGCTGTGAGTGAGTGGAGGCGGGACTCAGTTGCATATTCATAGAACCGTGTATAGTAAATGAAGAAAGGGTTTTAGAGTTACATTCAAGCTATTTTAAGGCATGAAGATTTTTTTTTCAAGGTAAAGACGTTTAAATATGTGACCCTGGACCACAAAACCAGTCACAAGGGTCAGATTTATACATCATAAAGGTTTATTCACAAGCTTTTCATTGATTTATGGTTTGTTAGGATAGGACAATATTTGGCCGAGATTCAACTATTTGAAAATCTGGAATCTAAGGGTGCAAAAAAATCTAAAAGTTTAAAATTTAAAGTTGTCCATGTATGTTTGCGATTTTGCTGCATCCACTCACAAAAATTTTTTTTATATATATTTACGGTAAGAAATGTATAAAATATCTTCATGGAACATGATTTTTACTTAAAATTCTAATGATTTTTGGCATAAAAGAAAAAGAAAAATCAATAATTTTGACCCATACTGTGTCATGTCTGTATCTGTTCTTGTTAGTCCCTTATTAGTTAACCTTCATCCACCTGTGTCTAGTTACTTCCCTTGTTTACCCTGTGTATATATTCTCCCTGTTCAGTTCAGTCCCTTGTCAGATATTGTTCATGTCTATGTATTACAATACACGCTGTTGCGTCCTGTTTACCTTCCTGTGTACATTAAAGTTTTGTTATATTTTTGGAATCAAGCTTCGTCTGTTTGCTTCATCAGCCAAAGTGTGACAGAATAACCGACCAAACAAAGATGAACTTGATGGACTCACCCACGCTGCAGCTTCTCCTCTGCCAAGAGAGCAGGCCCAATCTGGGTTACCTGGCCTGGATGATCCGGAATGGTGACCTCTCCCTCACAGCCAGCGAGCCCGAGGCGCCCACCAAGGTCGTTCCTGAACCAGCCCTGGAGTTGACACAGGCGGGTCAGTCCATCGAAGAGCCAGGAGCGAACTATGACCTGATAGACCTGTGGTCCGCGGATCCTATTCCCACCCAAGTCCCCACCCTCACATCATCATCATCTTCGCAGGTCCCATCCAGGAGTCTTTTGTCCGTATCCCTGCCTGTTGTCCTTGTCCCGTCTCCATCGCTGGTCCAGGCCAGCCCCCTGGATCAGTCGGCACCACTGGTGTCGTGTAGCTCCTCGGCTCTGCCATCGCCGCTTGCTCCGTGGAGGTCATCCTCCACGCCTCAGGCTCCCCTGCCACCAGCTCGGCTAGAGGCCGAGTCCCCGGCTACAGCTCGGGCCTTCAGGCCTACACCACCACCTCGTCCTGTCAGCCCGTCGCCCTCATCTCGACCCACCACTGCTTCATCACCTCCGCAGTCCGTCTGCCCGGAAGCTCCGCTGGGCTTGCTAGACACTCCAGGTCGGCCTTCAGTGGTCGACGCCCAGCATCAGCTACGCGCTTCCGGGATTCGGGCTGCGCCCTCACTCTGCACCCCTTCGGCACCCCTGGACTCCTCTCTTCCTCTGACCTCCCCGCCGGCCTCCCTCACCACATCGTCACCTCAGTCATCCGTCCTCACGTCACCGCCTCAGTCCCGCAGGTCAGCGGCTCAGCTCTCGTCTTCCGGGTGTACAGTGTCGCCATGGTCCGTCAGCCGCTGGGTTCCACCGGTTCCCGTGGCCGACGCCCCCAGGGTAGAGTCCGTCCCCAGGTCCACGCCCTCCACCAAAACCTCCACCCTTTTTTCTGTTTTTTGAACTTCTGTTATCATCACGGCGCGAGGACGCGCCTTTCAGAGGGGGGTGTAATGTCACAATTATGTTCTGTCTTGTCTGCACCTGTTCTTGTTAGTCCCTTATTAGTTAACCGTCATCCACCTGTGTCTAGTTAGTTCCCTTGTTTACCCTGTGTATATATTCTCCCCGTTCAGTCCCTTGACGGTTATTGTTCGTGTCTATGTATTACACGCTGTTGCTTCCTGTTCACCTGCCTGTGTACATTAAAGCTTTGTTATATTTTTGGAATCAAGCTTCGTCTGTCTGCTTCATCAGCCAAAGTGTGACACATACAATGTATTGTTGGCTATTTCCACAAATATACCCATGCGACATGTGACTGGTTTTGTGGTAATATGGTCCCATATGTCATTTTGGTGATCAAAGATGAGTTTTAGGGGATAAAATTGACTACAAGGGGACTTTAAGATCTTGCAAGCTTTTAGACTGGTGTGATAAAGCTCATAATTCTTGAGCAACACTTGTTGTCTGATGAAGGAATTGCTGTATTTGTGAAGCATTATTTGGTTTAAAATGGTAAATGTAATGCATTTTTTATAGCACTTTCACAGACCCAATGGCCACCAAAGCACTTTACATATTGCCTCACATTCACCCATTCACTCACACACCGACGGCGGTGTCAGCCATGCAAGGCGCCATCCAGCTCTTCGGGGGCAGCTGGCGTTCGGTGACTTGCTCATGGACACCTCGACACTTGGTCAGGTGGAACCGGGGATTGAATGACCAACCTTCGGGTTTGTAGACAACCTACATGAACCACTGAGCCACTGCCGCCTCAAAAATACAAAGGTCATATGGATTAATTTGTATTTACACTCTTAATGATTTGTGAATGAATGTCACTATCATTTGTTTAATTGAGAGATGTCAATGATTTCTGTGAACTGTTGATGATTGATTTCTGCCAATCACATTATATTATTTTACTTTATTCTCAATTCAAACACCTCATTTCAACATATTGTGCGTATATCTTATCATTAACGCTTTAGAGAAATCTTCAAAAGACCTTAAATATGTTTACGGCTCACTTCTTAACTTTACTTCTCATAATTAAATATTGTAGGAATTGCTATAATACATTAGTATTATAATCTCATCTACATGTTATTGACAGTCTGGAATATGCTGCTGTCATCAAGAATCAGAAGCAAGGTCACAGAGTTGTAGGTCGGACTGACCTGATCTTGGGATCATCTTAACTTCGGACGCTCTGGTTCCATGGATGTGTTTTTCTCCAGTGGAAGAGGAAGTCCTGAGCCTTTATTAATCAGCATGAAGCTCCTCATGAGCACATCAGCCTGGAGCCTCCTCACCCTCAGCAGAACATCTACTCTTCTACACACACCGTGAGTTCAACGCTTTTAATGACTAAACTCTTTAGCATTAATACAAAAGTTTGGTTGTGTTTTAGTCGTGCTTTCCTCTTGCCATGCCTCACCTGAAATATACCTAATATGTTTACCAAATGGGCAGTCTATAATGTCGTCAGAATATTTCTAACATTAAAATGATCTGTCCTCCAGACAAACATCAAGGCATCTTGTGTACATCATGTTACTACAACCCAGCCTCACTTGGCCCTCGGTAAGCGGCCGTATTCCCTTTGCCAAATCAAATTTAGAGGAGTATAATCCACCTGAGTTTGTGGCATTTGATGTTTTGAGGCCAAGGGGACCCCCGGATGAAGGTAAAGTCTTACACGTGTTTGCATTTAAACATACCAAAATAATTGACCACAGTCTTTCAGCAAGTCTTTTTTTCTTCTTCTAGAAACACAAGCTGCAAGTCTCTCAGTATTGAGCGTTGACATGCGTGTGACGGAGAACAAAAAAGACCACAACACTCACAAGTACGTGAGCTCCAACCTCATCGTGCGCAGGAATAAAGAGTTCACCATCATCATCCAATTTAACCGGGACTTAAATGAACAGCAGTACAATTTGGAGTTGGAGTTTCTGATTGGTGAGATTCTGCATCCAGTAATAAATCTAAATAAATAAATCTAGATTTATTTAAAACTAAATAAATGATTAAGTACATCTGTAATGAAGAAGCAGTACATTACATTAGTGCATGAAATATCCCCATAGTCTAACACAGGTCATGTCTGCTGTTCTGCTCATTTCACAGGCAGTTCACCTGATGAAAACAGGGGCACCTACATTATTTTGCCCATTGGTAAAGAGAAACCTGAAGTGCGCTGGAAGAGTCGTGTGGTGGAAACACAAGGCAATTATGTGACCGTGGGCATTACACCAGACGCCAGCTGCATCATTGGCCGGTTTCGAATCTTTGTTGTAGTTGTGAGTGATTTGGGAAAACAGCGCACTGAGAGGAACACTGACACCGATGTCTATGTGCTGTTCAATCCTTGGGACCCTGGTGAGTAAAATAGTTACGCTTAAAGCAATAAGCCCTGCGAAGCCATGGTTTACAGTGAATTTAAAAAACCCCATTAGCGGTTCTAAATTCACTGTAAACCATGGCTACACAGGACTTGTTGCTTTTATAAAATGGATAGTCCATAAAAATATATTTAAATGTTGATGTGTAATAAGGTCACATGTCTATGTTTGTAGAGTAGGCTTCGAACGTGGCTCAACCAATAGGAATCAAGAGGCCCCATTAATAAAATGTTGTATAGAAAACTGTCCTACATTTGATCTTACAACCATTTCTGAACTGTTTATACGTGTAATTCAGAGAAGGAATTCAGAGAACTCCGCCTTGTAAACGGCGCCTAATTAATGTCATAAATAGCACCAGTCAACATCCAAATCCTTTACTTGAGAACTTACTTTACTTGATTTCCAAATACTCTCTGGCACAAAGAAAAGTGCGTATGTTTGCTCAGACCCAGATGTGGAACTTCGCACTTCACCATGTAAAAAAACAGTTTTTGTAAATATGGACGTTAGCGTGGATTTTAGCGCACACACGTTTTATAAATAAGGCACAAGGACCGGAACCATCCGTTTAATAAACTGGGAACAAACTTTAATATTTTGAGCACTGACATAAACAAAGGTCATAAACAAAAGCTTATGACGCATCATGTATATTGTATGTTTTTCTTCCCAGCGGATCACGTGTACATGGACAAAGACGAAGACAGACAGGAGTATGTGATGAATGATGTGGGGATCATCTACAATGGAGAATTCAACAACATTACCAACCGTTCATGGAACTTTGGACAGGTTGGCAGTAATCCAAAGTAACGCCGCCCCGAAATAATATTCCATCACTAAACTCTTTCCCTGCAAGAGTATTGTGTTTAAGTTGCCAGTCAGTGCCAGAATTTTTAATCATATTCACAAATCTTTCATGGACCGAAACATATTTGGTAACACTTTATAATAACTGCATGCTATTAATCATTTGTTAAGCATGAGTAAACAGTTAATTCATCATTTATAAAGCATTAATAGACATTAATAAGCAGTTTATAAATACAGCTATAAACACTTTTTTTCTTGATTTATAAGCAAATCTATAATGAGTTTAATAATTGTATTTTCATACTTTGTTAATGATCAATTAATAATTTCTAAATGAAGTATAGCATTATTTATAAACCAGTTATTTAAGAGTTGTCAGTTATTCATAAGATCACTTAGAAAGTG
Source organism: Rhinichthys klamathensis goyatoka (assembly GCF_029890125.1). Taxonomy (NCBI): domain Eukaryota; kingdom Metazoa; phylum Chordata; class Actinopteri; order Cypriniformes; family Leuciscidae; genus Rhinichthys; species Rhinichthys klamathensis. Next base: position 1,205,680 of record NW_026606964.1, read on the forward strand.
TAAGTAAATGTAGTAAATACAGGTAGTTATAAAGCATTTAGTAGTGGTCAGTTAACTATTTTGTGAGCTAATCTAAAGTGAGGACTATTCATGCCTTGTAAAGCATTTATAAAGAAGATTTAAAGACTCAGTTTTCTTCTAAACAGTAAAATGTAACAAACACAACACAGTGATACAGAACATAGAAATATTAAACAGCCTTTAAATCTCCTTTATAAATGCTTTACAAGGCATGAATAGTCCTCACTTTAGATGAGCTCACAAACATAGTTAACTGACCACTACTAAATGCTTTATAACTACCCGAATTAACCCTGAATTACAGCTTAAATACATGTTAATAAAGCATTTATTAACACACTAAGTAACCATCACTATATGTCTGAATAATAAGATGTATGAATGTACATTTAAATAGTTTATTAATCATTTACTTACAGGTTCTAAGTAATCTTATGAACCACTGAAAACTCTCAAATAACTGGTTTATAAAAAATGCAATTAATCATTTAGAAATAATAAATTGATCATTAATAAAGGATGAAAATACAATTATTAAATAAATTATAGATATGCTTGTAAATCAAGAAGTAAGCATTTATAGCTGTATTTATAAACTGCTTATTAATGTCTATTAATGCTTTATGAATGATGAATTAACTGTTTACTCATGCTTAACTAATGATTATTACCGTGTAGTTATTATAAAGTGTTACCAAATATTTTTTTTGTATGAATATGTCAACATTGAATACTTCAAACGAAAAAACAGAGCCTCTGCTTTTAAACAACAACAACAAAAAAAAACATTTTATTCTAAGCTTTATTCTTTCAACACTTGAATGTGTGTAAATGTAGTAAAAAAAAACAAACAAAAAAAAACAAGGAAGGCATCAAGGCACGACCGTATCCAATGTTAGCTTCACTTCCTCTCTCCTGAGATGCCTTCATCTGATAGATTTTAGAAGGCAGCATTGATGTATCCTTCACTACCTTTGATATCCCACAATCCTGTGCTTTCCATTTTGTGAAACGTGATCTAAAAAATACAGATGGCATCTGAAAGGTTGCAGATGCTGGTCAATTTGTGTGTAAGTTTTTGAAAACGTATGTTTTCAAAATGTACGTTTTTGACCAGCGTTTTCAACTTCTGATGTCATGTCCAGTGAGAAATTACTACTGTAGTGATTAAATATTTGTTTAGCTCTCACCAAAGCTTACTCTATTTTGCTGTAGATCATTAAACTGTTACGCTGCCTGCAGAGTCATTGCTTATAAGGCAGCGAGGCAACAAGTGTGCTGCCTTAGTTTTCGGATGGAGTAAATCAAGACCATCAACAGCCCCAAAACTTGATTAGCTAATCCAGGTGTGTTTGATTAGTGTTGAAGCTAAACCAATGATGGGCTGAATCCAAAATCGCCGATGTACACTCAATGGCTGTCCGAGTTCACTCACTCGTTTTTATTCACTCCTTCAAGTGAACCGTATTAGTGGTCTAACGTAGGGAATTGTGATTAAGGGTTTAGGGGGCAATTTGGATTCAGCCATGGTCTAAATATTGGGAGATACGAGGGTCCGTGGCTCTACCATTGGAGAAACCATGACGGCTAACTTGGATCACGTGTGCCTTGATAACCAATCACATTACAGCCAGTCATTGAATTTCGTCCAGAGTTGTGCATTAGTCAATCACTATTTGCGGATCCCATAGAAATGAATGATAAGTAAACTGAATCCGACCTACAGTGGAATTGTCCGTGACTTCTCTTATAAAACAGCATTTATTCGGTGTAAACTCTAAAAATAGATCAGTCCAATTAAAATGTTAATAGCAAACATACTGAAGATTAGCCGATGATGGACTGTCCATTCATTAAATGATAAGTTGACAAAATATTCACGTTAAACGTGAAGCCTCTCCTCCATTGACACCCATTAAAAAAACATCTTCTGGTCTCCTCCACAGCATTACATTATTTTTTGCCTCCAGGGCCAGGATTTGACACCCATGAATTAACTTCTAATGTATTTTCCTGTAGTTTGAACAAGGGGTTCTGGATGCCTGTCTTTTGGTTCTGGATGCTGGGAAAGTACCACTAGTTTTCCGTGGAAGTGCCCTTGAAATCGTTCGGCAAGCATCAGCTCTGGTATGATTTGATATTAGTAATCAAAGTATGGAGAATTCCATTTTATACAAATACACATACATATAATACATGTTGTCTTATTTAAGTATTTTGGTGGTATATATTTTCAGATGAACTGCCAGGACGATGATGGTGTCCTGGTTGGCAACTGGAGTGGCGATTACTCCGAAGGCACAGCACCGACTGCCTGGACCGGAAGTCCTGAAATCCTGCTCAAATATGCCAAAGAGGGTGGTGAGCCTGTGTGCTTCGCTCAGTGTTGGGTGTTTGCCGGCGTGCTGAACACTCGTGAGTATGGCCACAGCGCGTTCTTTGGGGCGTCCGTTTGAGAACTTTTTCTTCATGATAGTTTAAAACATTTTCAGAATGAAGTACTTTTAGGCTTGTGACATTTAACAACACATTTTACTCATAAACTGTAAAAAAAATATGGACGTAGTGTCCATGACATCACCCGTAGGTTTCTGAAGAGCATTTTTTAAGCCCAAAGTGGGCGGAGCCATCTTGGCAGGGCGTCACCGCGCGTCACTCCCGGATAATCGAAAATGGGGAAAGAGGCGGATTAGCTGAGGTGACGTGACGCTAACAGACAGCAGACAAACGGCTAGTAGTGACAGCAGTGGCAATCCACCTGTCACTCAAGTGGCAACGCCCTTAATTATTCAGAACTTTAAGGCTTAATATAAAGGCTTAATATAATTTAAACAGATGAGTTATAAAAAAATTCACCCCCCTCACAGTTGTCATGAAGGGCAAAATTTGCTATTTAGACAAAAAACACTTTTTGTACCAGGCTGTAAAAAATTTTTTTTCTGCTGTAAAGTTGGACATATTAACATGGGGTGTTAAATTAATATGGGATTGACTCTCTTTTGGAGCCTGTCTCTAGAGGCCAGTCGATGAATTGCAGTTTAAGTCACTTTCGTGTTGGATTTAAGAGAGAGACCGGAAGGTTGCCGCCAGAGGCGGACAGAGTACAGAGCTTTGTTACTTGAGTAAAAGTACAGATACCCCTTGCTAAATTTTACTCAAGTACAAGTAAAAGTACTGCATTCAGATGTCTACTTAAGTAAAAGTACTAAAGTACTTGTTTTTAAAAGTACTTGAGTAACAAGAGTACAAGAGTAAATTTTCTAAATATTGCATTACTAATCTACTGCCACAGTGCTTACATTTATGCACAGAAACGTCCTACATGGAGTTATGAAAAATGTTAATGTTAATACCTTGGAGAATGTAAAAGGAATTGAAAGTAAAATCAAGTCATTTTCATCTTTTTACCATGTTGCTTTATTTAATTTAATTAAAATTTTGGGGGGTCCCATCTTTAAATGCGGGGACAACACACACACACACACACCACATGTAAGGGTGGCGCTGCCAATAAAGCACCTAAAAGCTGTCACAAAGAACCGGCAAAAGGAATGATTATGAATATGTAAAATATAGCAAGGAGATATTTTAATTGTTTATTAATAAACACTTGTTAATAAACAAGTGTTTTCTTTGTCAGTGTCGGCTAGATGAAGTTGACGATGCTGACTCGCGATCTTCCGTAGTGAACGCGCCAGAGAGAAATGCACATTTCATACGGATTACATAAGCAGAGAACAGTCTGTAGTCTGTTTTCTTTCGTTTTGAATTTTTCTGTTTAAAAGTAGACATGTCTGTGAGAGGCAAGTAGAGGCTACCTTATACACTGAGTTTCGGTTCATTTATGAGACGAGATCCAGTTCACGTGCCGGCGCCTCCGTTTCTTATCTATCGTCTGCTATTTACTTCTTATTTATTAAACCCAGGCAATTGGTTGATGAAACATTGATTAAAATTAAGATACAATTAATGCAAAACGAAATTCAGGTTAAAGAAAGGTTTTGTGTTTTCTGTTTGAGGTCTCTGTGAAAGTTTTAAAGCATTTTTAATGCCGCTTTCAGAGCGCTCACGTCCGTAACGGAGAACACATCCATAACATTGTTTTTTCCTCATAAATGCAAACCCGAAAAATAAAGGAGACTGAGTGCCAACCCTTCTTCATTCGCTGGGTAGTAGCCTACTTTGGTTTGCGCAGTGTAATTCACACAATCAGTAAAATATTTTGCCTCCTAAAGTTTTTTTTTTAAGAAATCAGAAATCCCTCGTGGCTACGCCACTGCCACATTTGAACCTGACTGTGTTAAACACACCACATACTCAAGAACATCAAACCAAATGCTTGGCTTACATTAATGTGTAATATCAAATCTGACCATGGAGTTGACTTTGGCAGAAAGCTGAAAGTGATTGCTGATAGGCTGTCCCAATCAGTGGCGCCTGCACAATCCAATCACGTTTGAGAGGGAAACAACAAATTGAGGGTTTCCGAGATTTTCTTTTTTTTTTTTACTCGGGTACTCACGTTTATGGATAGAAATGTATTGGAGTAAAGAGTACAATATTTGCCTCTCAAATGTACTTGAGTAAAGTCATGAGTACTCCCCAAAAATGATACTCGAGTAAAGTACAGATCCCTCAAAATTGTACTTAAGTACTGTACTCAAGTAAATGTACTCCGTTACTGTCCGGCTCTGGTTGCCGCTTGATTTTACCTCATATTTTCCAACATCTGTTCAACCTTCCACCCAGTTGTGCGCTGTCTCGGGATCCCTGCACGGGTCATCACCAACTTCTGCTCTGCTCACGACAACACGGGAAACCTGAAGACAGACATTGTGCTGGACGAAGACGGGAAAGTGGACCGAAGCCGAACAAAAGATTCAGTCTGGTGAGATACACAAATAAGTGTTACATTTAAGTGGTCCTAACTCCTATACTTGAAAAATGGGTGCCTTGGTTAATATAATTTCACAGTTTTATCTCAGACATTGCATGATTTTTTCGTGTTGAGTTAATGTACTGTACTATAAAGCCACTGTTATATAACTGACAGGTTGATTAGTAATACAGTTGAGTTTTTCTTAAAGGAACTACCACTGCTGGACGGAGGTGTACATGAAGAGACCTGATCTGCCGGAAAAATTCTCTGGCTGGCAGGTGATCGACTCCACCCCTCAGGAGACCAGTGATGGTATGATTCTTGCCATGACTTATGGCACATCATAAATATACCTTAAGTTATATACAAGTTATTTTTCTTCTCTTATTCAGGCCTTTATCGATGTGGCCCAACGTCTGTCAATGCTGTCAAAGAGGGAGAGCTCAGCTATCCGTTCGATGCAAAGTTTGTCTTTGCAGAGGTAAGAAAGATGTAATTTAGGGATGTGCCTGAAGCCTAAATCCAAATTCGGAAAGACACGTAAAATGAATAGCGTATTCTATGGAGCCCCTAAAGGGACATGGTTAGACTTACTGTGGAAGTCGGTTACATTACATTACATTAGAATTCACTTATCATGTGAAGATTGTAAGAAGAGATGACTGACAGGACGTTGTCGGAGGATTTGGTGCACAACAGAACTTATCTTGTAAAATGTGTGGTCAGTACCGCCTCTCCCTATACACAGTACGCATGATCTCAAATTAGAAAGCAAAAGTAAAAAGCGTGTGCATTCAAAAGCGATTTTAATACCTCATATATTCTTGTTGGCGGCTCCCAGATACCCCCAAATTATATACAATATAATTACACAAATATATAATTCAGAGAGAACACTAAAACGTTGAAATATAATTTTTCCTACCATTTCATATTTTAGAACACGTCATTTCCTTTCCGAACATAGTATTCAGCTTCGGGCACACCCCTAATGCCAATTCTTGTTGATGTTTATACCTTTAGATTCAATTTACAAGACATTAAAATCTTAGCTACTGTACACGCAAATGGACAATAAAAAAATAATGGTAACACTTTACTTGAAGGGGTGTGCATAAGATTGACATGACACCTTCATAATCATGACATGACACATGTCATGAATATGAAGGAGGGTTTATGCATGTTTATGACAACTGTCATTAAGTGTCATTCGCTCAATTATGACAATTTTAATGCAAATATGACATTGTTTGAGATGTCTTTGTTATGACAACTTGACATAAACCAATACATCATAACCTGCCGTGTCTTTGTCATGACAACTTGACATTACTAAGACAACACAACCTGTCATAAACATGACATAGCAGATTAATTATCAAACTTAACAAACCACTTAGCTTTATGTGTTAACATTACATTAAACTGTCAGGTAGTTGGTTTTGACATTGGCTGTCATGAGGACATTATGACATTTTAATGACAAATTCAATTTGTACCACTGTAGTTGAGGTCAAGAAAAATATTCATGACACAGTTATAATGGCCTTATGACAGCCTATGTCAAAACCATCCACAATGCCAAACAATGCCAACCAACTGTCATGTGGTTGGTTTTGACATAGGCTGTCATGAGGCCATTATAACTGTGTCATGAATATTTTTCTTGACCTCCACCACAGTGGTTTATGTCAAGTTGTCATAACAAAGACATCTCAAACAATGTCATATTCGCATTAAAAATGTCATAATTGAGCGAATTACACTTAATGACAGTTGTCATAAACATGCATAAAACCTCCTTCATATTCATGACAAGTGTCATGTCATGATTATGAAGGTGTCATGTCAGTCTTATGCACACCCCTTCAAGTAAAGTGTCACCAAAATAATTTCTCCTCTCTTCAGCTAAACAGTGATGTGGTATACCATCAGTCTAATAAGGAGGGAGAAACGAAGATTCTTCAAGTGGACACCACTTATGTTGGGAAGCTCGTTGTGACAAAAAAGCCAGACAGTAGCGACTATGAGGACATCACTTCTACCTATAAATATCCAGAAAGTAAGTTTCATTTCACATCAGTCTACAGAATCAAAAAGCGATGTGACTAGATCAGGAAAGCTGCATTCAATGTAGCAATGCGATTCTGTTTCTGATATGAATGACACTACGCATGTGAACTATGGGATGTCACGCTAGCATACAGGGGTTTCCTGAGAAAAATTAATTTTACAGTTTACCATTGTATTAAGCCGCATTTCCACTGAAATTACCCGTAACAATTTGTCACAGGGCCTTTTTTCCCCACCAGACCTGTTGCTGTCTGCGTTTCCATCGCGGTCTAAACTACCATGAAGATTAGGCAAATTAGTCCGGTGACGTAGGACTGCGAGCAATTTTCCAGTTCCTGCTGGATTTCGTCCTCCGCATATAAGCTTAATAAAGCCTGAACCTCGTCGTCGGTCCTTCGGTCGTATATTTAAACTCAATTGTTGATTCGAATAGCAAACAACTCTTACTGCACGCACCGCAACAGATAAAAAAAAAATGGTGATTGAAATAAAATGCTGCGTGGAGTCAACCAATCAAAATGCTGCCTTGACTCAACCAATCAGCATGTTCAGAGCCCAAGTCCCACCCCCGAAAGTTCCTGAACTTTGAAAAAGTACTACCTCACAAGCAGGGACTTTCTGAGGGGGAAATTTTACCAGGAACTTCATTTAGACCCTAGTCCCTGCGGTGGAAACACACCGAGTACCACCCCAAAGTCCCTAGTTCCTGGGGAAAGTTCCTTCGGTGGAAACACGGCTTAAGTCACTAGGAAGTGATTAGAAAGAACCTTTTACCTTGCTAAGTTTGACACGTAGAATTCAATTCAAGGGCCTTGGTTTACTAATTTGGTGGGTTTAACCCTCTGTGGTCGGCGGTCACGCCGGCGTGACCAGCTCGCTTTATGTCTCGCTTTTCTTTCGCTTACATATACATCATTAGTGTGTTAAATGTTATACATCATTCAAAACTGTTAAATGTCTTCTTTCATTTGTGTACACTCATAATAAAATAAACTCATGATGTGTTGTCGTAAAATAAAGAAAATAAACATGATACGCGTTCTGCCGCCTCTCTCAATGTGAAGTTCATTCTGAAACGCGACAGAAAATGAACTGTAACTCAGCGAATGTTTGTCACATAGACTTGAGACTTATATCTTTACAAAGTTTGGAGTCTCTATTTCTAAATTATGCAAATTATATCAAAAACAAATATTCTCTGTTTGAGTAATCCGTATGAAAGAAACAACATGTACAGTTTCCTCATTAACTCTAATGTGACCACACCCACGCACGCAACGTGCGATTGACATGCAAATCGTCCACGTGAAGGAACGCAGAACTGTAAACGCCCCATCACCTCAAAAACATAGACTCAGAGACTCCAGTAACGTACTCCTCTGCTTTTCATTGAGTTTGGAAGACTGTGTTTGTGCTGTGCTGTGCTGTATTCCTTGGATTTACCTCAGAAGAATTAGAAGAACGCGATTTGAAGATGAGAAGATTTTTAAGGTAAGACAGTAAGCATGTTATTGTTATTTTACATTGTAGCTACTAGTTAAACTGGTGCCAGACTAAAATGTACTTTATGAAATGAGATTGGAGTAAAAACATGAAGCCTAATGTCGTACATGTATCTATATATAGACAGAAACATGTTGAAATGTGAACTAGGCAGGTAGTCAACCTTGCAATGCTAAATTTATTTACATGTACAACACAAGGATGTTTTCGATAATAAAACACAGCATGATAAAAGTAGGCTAGTATGAGTGTTTACTCTAATATGGTGAATATTATAATATTTAGACCCGTGTTTACTGTTAAATACTGTGTTTGTGGATATCTGCTCAAACGTGGATATGTATAATATGGTAACAATAATGTTTCATAGTTTGGAGCGGCTCGATCGCTTCAGTAAATGTTCTCTGGACGCGCTGTGAGCTTGAGTCACTCGTGCTGTGCGTTTGAAAAGCAAAACGTGCCAAACATTAGGCTTCATGTTTTTACTCCAATCTCAATTCATAATGTCATAACGAATGGAAACATTTGAAGTAACATATGATAATCCATATATTTTTCTCTACTGAAGTGTTACTGAAGTGTTCCTTTTTAACGATTTATAGGCCGCCTGCTATAGGCTATTGTTATTATTTATGCAGCACTACACGTAGCCTATATGTGCCCACAACAAACCTGGTGTTCATTATTTATATATAAATTTTAAATCGCAATTTTAACCAGAGAAATCCAAAATGTATTCCCAAAATCGTGCAGCCCTATAGTTTCTCTTGATATCAGCATGTTCACAGCTGTTTGTTTATTTTCTTTTTTTTACAGGGACCAAAGGCCACTGATGAGTCCTGCTGACTTCAAAATTCACACTAGTCTCTGTACATGAACATGGTAAAGTAAAAAATAAAACACATTGGAAATGACAGGTATGTACTGTTTCAGGAATGTCACAAAGGTGTGTGACTGTTCAAGTCTCTGTCTTTACATCAGTGTGTTCAATAATGTGCTTTTTTGTCATTTGTTGTGCATCTTTGGATTATGTTGTTGTAAATAAATCTAAACAATCAAAAAGCCATTCTTTTTTAAATCACTCCTCATTCTTTGTGCAAGTTTCCTCATAATGATAGGGCCTGATAGCACCTGATAGGGCCATTATGGGAGGGTCTTTGTTTTTCTCAGGTGTGAAACACATCAATATTCATGATGATTCACACCCTCCTCGCATAGAGCTTTCTTACACAAAACATGTCTTACAAATTTTAACCCTTAAACAGGCAAGAGTGGAAAATGCTAAGCAAAAAATAATTTCATTTCATTTTTTATATCATCTGGACTTAAGTAAAACATATCCAAAAGAATTTTTTTTAATTTTTTATATATTTTGGATTTCATGAATTGTGTCTCCTGAGATACATTGTCTGATTAGGGTATAAAAAAAGGACCAAGTCATTAATCTGTTAACTGTTACTGCCACTGTCTGTTTAAAACAATTATATATCCCATACTTCACCTGATCTAATGTTGACAAATTATATATCATTCGAAAGCTTACGAACTCAAGATTCAGCCTGTGAAACCCGTTTTGAAATTGGACGTTGTGTTACCATAGAAACGGTACTCTAAATTATTTTAATGGGCTCCTCCCCTTTTGGGCATCGTCATGTTTCATAATTTATGATCAAAACCTTTTTTAATCTTGACAAAACACATATTGTCAGAAAGGTTCCATATTTTGTGACAGCAGTGATATTTGGACAGAATTGTATTAATTTGTTATGGTAGAATGCATACAATTAAATTCAATGGAATGTAAGTTACCCGGTGGCTATTTTTGGTATTATGCCTAAACAAAATCTCACGGGAACTTCAATTTTTGTGATATCAACTTCAAATTTGGAACACAACTTGGTTAGATATATGGCTTTGATTTTATAGTAATTTCATAGTAAAAAATATTTTGTAAAATACATATTTTATAAAAAAGAATAAATATTAAGTACAGTATATTTGATTTAATGTAAGATTTAAACTTCCTTAAATTTTTCATACTTTCATTTTTTAAAGTGCTTTCACTTCAGCAATAATCTGCTGAGTGATTTCTTTAAAACAAGAACATAATTAGGTCTATATTCCAAAGCCTTCTTGAATTACAGTCATTTAAGTTTGAATAGTGCATTTTAAATAGAGCTAGTTTAATCCCTTTTTTATACCCTAAACAGGCAACGTGTCTCAGGAGACACGTATACATTTCAAAACGTGCTAAATAACAACATGAACAACATATTACTTAATTTTCTCCTTCAGCACCTTAAGACAATGTTCACAATTAATGTTAGCAGTATTTTTTTTTTTCTCAGAAGAAAAGTAAGTTTAATATATATTTACTTATCTCAAAATCTGAATGTTCTGCACCACTGGCAGCCATGTTGGATTTAGGTCAGGCTGACTAATTGATCACAAGAAATTTGAAGCAAATCATGTGACCAGCATACTCAAGACAGACCAGGCTGTCATAAGTGATAAAATAATTTGATGAAAAAATTGTTCTTATGTCCCAAAAAAGACAATAAAAACGGTGTATCTCGTGAGACACGTTGCCTGTTTTAGGGTTAAATCAATATATTGTTTTATCTGAATGAGTATGCAGGATGATTTTCACATAGTTTTGAAGCAAATATTCTAGGCTACGTGATACAATTTTCAAAATTCTTGTGAAGAAATAATCAGTATGGGTTTCATGACCTTATTTCAGTGACCATTTTTAAAAGTTTTTTTTACAAACCATGCATAAATGTCATTATCTCAAAACTACAAACATGCTGCTGACATATTATTGTAGCAGAGTTTGTGCTAAATGTGTAATCAGACTTTAGCCATGAAAATGTCACAAATAAGCACAAATGTCAGCGCATGTCAGAACACCTCCAGGGCCCAGAAAACACCTTAGACCCCAGAGGGTTAATGACCTTTTGTTCGCAACCTCATTTGGTCTACAACATCTCTAAAGCCTTGAATGTTTATCTATCCTGGGTAATTTGATATTCAAGGGCAGTCCAAATAAATTGTGTTGCCTTCTGGATTCTTTGATTGACAGTTTAACAACACAGCTGGTTTCAATAACTCAAAAGCTCTCTAGAGTCACTTAGGAGACTCAGCAGAGTCCTTCAGATATTTAATTATTCAACAGACTTCCATAAGGATGCCAAACACCCTATGTACATGTGCAACAAACAATAGTGGTTTGACTGATGTTGTGGGAAGCAGTGGAAAATCCCAACAATTTACCTTCAACCCTTCTGACTCTAGAAACCGTCAAGGAGAGAGAGGTCATGCAGAATGCAGAGCGTTCCGGCATTCCTACCAGGGATTATTTGCCACTCACTGAAGCAGGTGTGACCATCGAGATCCAGACCGACACCGTCAAAATGGGCGATAACTTCAAGCTAACGCTGAACATTAACAACCAGACCAGCCAGACCTGCACCATCAACGCTACCATCACCGGCTGTGTGGCGTTTTACACGGGCGTCGTCAGCAAGACCTTTATGCATGAAAACAAAGCTGCAACTGTGGAAGCCTCGAAGAGTGAGTCACAACTGTTTCAGTAAACCGCACATTACTTTGAGATTGAGCTCTAAGGAAGTCTAGGAATACTGTTAATGGATTAGGCTACAGTGTGATCATAATATCTTTACAGCTGAGTCCCTGACGGTAGATGTCTATGCTAAGGAGTATACACCATTCCTGGTGGAACAGGGAAAACTGCTCTTTGTGGTGTACGGGCATATTGAGGAAACCGACATGTCCCTCTCCACGATGAAAGTAATCACTCTCCAGCCTCCTAAACTCACAATAACGGTAAATATCCTCAATAACCATTCTTAAGGGAACTTGTGTGTAGGGCTTGGTATTGATACAGATTTCAAATTTGATTAAAATTATGATTACAATTTTATATTGATTTATTTAGAAATAGTTCATGTATGTGTACAATTTTCGTAATGGGATAACCCAAAAATGAGCATTCTGTCATAATTTACTCACCCTCAGTGTTGTCCCAAACCTATATTTATTGATTGATTGATTGACTTTCATTGAAAGGACAAAAAAATGGTAGAAAGAAACTAACAAAAATGATGGCGTTCACTTGCAGAGCACAAGTTTCTGGATGGCACGTAAGTCTGAAGTAATGAGTTTAGGTAAAAGGGAACAGACCCAGTGGTTGTTCTGTAGGCAAAAGTCAGTGACTTGAATTTGATGCGAGCGACATCTGGCAACCAGTGCAATTTTGTGAGGAGTAAAGTGATGTGTGCTCTCTTTGGCTCGTTAAAGACCACTCTAGCTACAGCATTTTGGATCAGTTGCAGGGGTTTGACAGTGCAAGCTGGAAGACCTGCCAGGAGAGCATTACAATAGTCCAGTCTGGAAAGAACAAGTGCTTGGACAAGGAGTTTTGTAGCCTGCTCTGATAAGAAGGGCCTGATCCTCCTAATGTTGTATAAGGCAAATCTGCAGGACCGGGCAGTTCTAGCAATGTGGTCTGTAAAGTTCAATTGATCATCAATCACAACTCCAAGGTTCCTGGCTGACCTTGATGGAGTTATGGATGACGAACCTAGCTGAATGGAGAACTTGTGGTGTAGTGTTGGGTTGGCCGGGACCACACGCAACTCTGTCTTCACAAGGTTTAGTTGGTGGTGGTCTTTCATCCAGCCAGAAATGTCTGTCAAGCAGGCTGAGATCATAGTCGGATCATCAGGTTGGAATGAGAGGTAGAGTTGTGTGTCATCAGCGTAGCAGTGATAGGAAAAGCCATGTTTCTGAATCACAGATCCTAGTGATGTCATGTAGATGGAGAAGAGAAGTGGTCCAAGCACTGAGCCCTGAGGCACCCCAGTAGCTAGATGTTGGGTTTTAGACACCTCACCTCACCCCTCCATGACACCCTGAAGGACCAACCTGAGAGGTAAGACTTGAACCATTGTAGTGCGGTTCCCGAGATGCCCTTCATTTTTAGGATTGACAGGGGGATCTGGTGGTTAACTGTGTCAAAGGCAGCAGACAGATCCAGCAGGATGAGAACTGAGGATTTGGAAGCTGCTCTTGCCAGTTTTAGACCTTCAATTACCAAGAGCAGGGCAGTCTCAGTTGAGTGTCCGCTTTTGAAACCAGACTGGTTGTTGTCCAGGAGGTTGTTTTGTGTAAGAAAGGAAGAGATCTGGTTGAAAACCACTAATTCAAGTGTTTTCGCGACGAATGGAAGAAGGGATCCCGGTCAGTTATTTTCCAGATGTGCTGGATTTAGAGTGGGTTTCTTAAGCAGTGGGGTTACCCGAGCCTGCTTAAATGCTGTGGGAAAAGAACCAGTATGAAAAGAGGTGTTTATGATGTGCGTGAGTGCGGGTACAACTGAGGAAGAAATGGCTTGAAGTAGATTAGTGGGAATAGGATCAAGTGGAGTGTAGAAGGAGAGTGAAGGAGGGTAGAATGTGTGTGTTTGCTGGTAAGATGTGCGTGTCAGTTTGTGGTTTGGTAAATTGGCTGCTGATGGTAGTTGTTTTATTTATGAAAAATGTGGCAAAATCGTCAGCTGTTAGGGTTGATGAAGGAGAAGGAGGAGGAGGGTTGAGAAGAGAGGAGAAGGTTTTGAAAAGCATGCGAGAGTCAGAAGAATTGTTAATTTTGTTGTGATAGTAAGTCATTTTAGCAGTAGAGATATTAGCAGAGAAGGAAGAGAAGGAGGGATTGATAAAGACCAAGGTCAGTAGGATCTTTCGATTTGCACCACTTCCTCTCTGCACCCCTGAGTTTAGAATGATGTTTGTGGAGAACATCAGATAACCAGGGGGGCAGAGGGGGTGTGGTGCGGGCTGGCCTGGAGGAAAGGGGGCAGAAGTTGTCCAAGCAGGATGTTAAAGTGGAGAAAAGAGTATCAGTTGCACTGTTAGTATCTAGTGTTGAGAGCTGATCAGGTGGAGGAAGTGTTGATGAGACCAAAGAGGATAGGCGAGAGGGTGAGAGTGAGCGTAAGTTTCTGGTCGCTGGTCTTTACACTCTTAGGGCTTCACACACAAGGGCTGCCGCGTCTGCTGCAGTGGTATACTACTTGCTTTATACTCACCTGAAATGTTGTTATTGAATACAGCTGGACACGCCTCACTAGCAAAACTGTTTACCTCATGACTAAACACGAACAAACGAGAGTTCACCAACAAGATTTCAGCTCGTGAGCACAGTAAACAAACACTGTTTCTTAGTAACTACAACTTCACTTAAATCAAATGAGAAAAGGATACAAAACACGTACAGTTAATGTCACCTCCTGTTGCTTGACTGCTTCTTTTTGCTTCACCTATTGGCGCTTTTCCACTGCTGGTACGGCTCGGCGTGGCATGGTTTGGCTTGCTTCGCTTTTCCACTGCATGGTACGACTCGGCTCAGCACGGCACGGCTCGGTTCGCTTGAGCTCGGTTTGCTTTTCCACTGCAGTTAGTACCGCTTCAAAGTGGGTGGGATTATAGTCTGACTGTTATAGTTTATCTGCTCCTCGGCAACCAACAAGAGGAACGTCTGCACTTCATTCACTGACCACGATTCCGCCATTTCTTTTTTCGAAGTTTTCTTTCTTTCTTTTTTCTTCAAGCAAGTCAAGCAAGTAGTTTTGAAACAGGTGCTACAGCGGTGGCTGTTACTGGCTAAAGTGACTATTTAAATCTAGCGGGTTTGATGTGGGTCGCAAATACAATGACGCTGGTAGTGACGATTCTGTCTGACCAATCAGTGCAGTGTGTTCACATCACATTTTAGTATCGGTACTGTACAAGTTTTCCAAACTTACCTGTGTACATGTATAAAGAGCTATGTAAAAGCACTAAACATTTGTTGGTGCTCTACATTATAATTCATCCACAGATGTCGGGAACCCCAGAAGTTGGCAAAGATCTCACCATCAGTGTGGATTTCCAGAATCCTTACAATTTCATTCTGCAAAATGTTCAGCTCCGCCTTGATGGACCTGGTCTGATACCAATCAAAATAAAAAATTACAGGTAAACTTCATATTTATATCACACTGGCTGGACGAAATATAGCAAATGCAAATGAATAAATAACTGTCATGTCAACTATTCCACCACACACCCATTACCATGCCCAGACATATACAAAGACACATTTATTTATTTTTGTAGATGTCCATATACATTTTCCATATCTTGTTTTATTTATAATTATCTTTTTGTGTGAAAGATCCTGTTTATGTTGCGATCAGAAATGGGAAGACATACAGTACAAAACTAAATGCACCTTTGGCTAAATTCTCAAAAATGTTTTGTCTCTTATGTCTTCCACTTGCAGCCAGATATTACCTGGTGGCTCAGTGAAATATAAAGTGTCGATGGTCCCTCGAACTCCTGGAAAGAAGGTGCTGATGTCGTGTCTAGACTGCCCTTTACTGAGACAGGTCACCAACCAGCTCGAAATCGAAATATTGAAAATTGAATGACCGCCAAGAGTGAGATGGGAGAAGAAAGGAAGAAAAAACACAATTGCAGAGTTTCCAGTTGCTTTGCTTTGCTTGACCAATTTTGTTTTGAAAGAGAATCAAATGATCAAATATTACATTTCCTTTAGAGCAAATTCCTCCTATTCACCATAAAGAAGTTAAAGGGATAGTTCACTCAAAAATGATTTCAACTCATGTCGTTTCAAACCCATGTGACTTTCTTCTGTGACACTTGATGTTTTTTTTTGTTTTTTTTTGTGTGAAAAAAAGCAGGGTTTTTGGTCCATACAATTAGTCATAGAGGTTTTTGGTGAACTGAACTTTTAAATCAGCAAGTGTGAGAACTGTAATAATAGTGACATCCATTGAAATCTGTAGCAATCTTCAACATGTGTTTTGTTTGGGTTAGGTAATACTAACTGTATTAATCACTATATATTGTTAATTTTCTCTGCTATAATGCCATGGACTATAAGCTGTACTATAGCAAAATAACAATAAACATTTAGCATTGAAGCTTTTTTTGATGAATGGAATAATTTACAGGTTAATAATATGAACTGAAAAAGAATGGGTTCTGTTTTAATAACTGCTTGTCCATCTGTGGAAAGGTTACCACTTTTATTATATTATTCACAAACACACATTTACTTAGCTAAATTAAGACATTCCATAGACTTATCCAAAGCCTACAGACAACTTTTTTTTACAATAAAAAAACGTTATATACTACAAATGAGGGCATCCTCAAAAAGGAGGTTGTCACATTTAATTTTATGTGAGATTCACCCAATGCTTTTACAAATAAAGTTTCTGACAGATTAAGCTCAATTCTGAGGACCAACACTCCCAAAGGTATAATTAAAGGGATAGTTCAGCCAAAAATGAAAATTCTGTCATCTACCCTCATGTCGTTCCAAACCTGTATGACTTTCTGTCTTGTGTGGAACACAAAATAAATTTTTTTTTTGAAAAATGTCACATGAGATAAATGAGGACATTGTCACGAGTGGCTGGAAAAGTAGCTCATGAAGAGCACAAAGAAATAGTCTTTAATTCAATAATCCACAGGAGATGGGGTATAAACACTGGGAACACATCTGCTTTACAGACGAGACAGGACAAAGAACTGACCAAAACTGGGAGTACTTATACCAAAACTAAACGAGGGAACATCTCGGTTATTTTTTTAAACATTTTATTTAACCCTTTTTTAACGTCGTTTATGTATGTAAACCTCGTTCCCTGAAGGTACGTCAACGTACTGACAAAACTGGGATCGCGCCAGGGAGCCCTATCATCTTCGAGTGTTAACAGAACGAGCCAATGAGCATCTGCGTGCGAGATTTGCATCTTGTGCTCCGCCCCGCAGCACGGATATAAATAGGAAGCGGATTCAAGCACCATTAGTTTTTCTCTGAGGAGCCGAGCAGGAGCCCGGAGTCAGCGGTGGTCCAGTAACGTCCAGCAATACGTAACTGAGACGTTCCCTTTCAGTCGGTCACTTCCGACGTACCGACGAAATTGGGATCCCAAGTAAAACGTCATCTAGTGCTGCCACCTTTCAGCTCCCAGCGTAAGCATGCCTCATAGAGGGCACTCTCGTAGAAGTCATGGTGCTTAGTAGGGGTGGAGCCGAACCCGAATACGGTATTCGGAAAGGTACAAATAACGTGTTTTTTACGAATAGTTATTTCGAACAAATACTTAAAAAAATATTTGTATTCGGGAACAAGAAAAACTTTATATCAAAAAGCTGCGTTTCCTCACGAGACCGCAGTGCATGCACGGATGAGTTAGAGTGAGTGAGTTAGAGTGAGTGAGTGAGTGACGTTCAGGAAGAGGTGACTGACACACGCTGCTCCACACAGCAACAGAGAGGGCTCGGCTGAGCGAAAAAACACTTAACTGCATCACTATTTTTGTTGAATAGATTTTTGTACCTTAACTGGGTTCCGGAGGCAGTTTATAACTTTCGGGAAGCGGAGTTTGATCGGGAGATTATTCCATTACGCTGCATTATTGACGTCTGCAGTCGGATGCTCTCATGTTCGCTCTGTTTAGGTAGCTCTGTTAGCTCGGTAATTTAGACAGTAACGTTAACGTTCGGTTAAAAAATACTTGTGTAGTTGTGTCGAATTGTATGCACTTGTGGGAGTTATATGGCACGCAGATCTCTATTGATAGCGGCTCCCTGAAATTAGTTCAAATCTCCCGGAATCTAACGCGCATGCGAGACAGAACATACTGTGCTCCAAACTGTTAGCGCGCGCACGGAAGAGAGCGAGAGACCTTGCGTGTATGCGTTATGAAAGCTAGTCAACCCCCCCCAAACCCACCCCCCCCCCCCTATTTTTAGGCCTATTTTGAATTTTACTCGAATACGAATACAAATACAAATACTTTTCCCCCCTCAACAAATACAAATACAGATACAAATACCGGCTGCTTTGCACACCCCTAGTGCTTAGGACAGCTTGTGGTAAATCACCAAAGTCCTCCAAGCGGAGGTCCTCCCTTCCAGGGACCAGACATGGAGTTTCCAGAGGTCTGGACGCGGGTGCCATACTGTGCCCCGTCCCTGAAAAAGGAGGCCCTTTCTTAGAGAAATTGACCCAGGAGGGGCTGTCGAGAGGAGCATGAGTTCTGAGAACCAGTTCCAATTGATAGTTCGCAAAGACCCGCCCCCTTTAGTTACTGTTACTATGTCCGACAAGCCACGCCGCTCTCACGCCACACCATGTTCTCACGCAGTGAAAAATACATCGCGGAGCAAAGAGGACACTGACAACGCGCTGACAGACATGACAGACCAGGTTACTTTTGATATGAAACAAAGTCTCAACTTTCAAATTTGGTCATTTTTTAGAGAAATTTAAACAATAAATCAAGCGTAGCGTCAGTTCTGGCAGGTCACGTTAGTCAAGCTCGCGTCAGCTGACTCTCAGCTGATCCACGTCTACCTATAGGAATACGACGCCTATCACTGTATACATATTTAAGCTCCTTCAGTATTATCAGCAGCTGTCGCGTTTCTCAGGAGCTAATTACTCTCCTCCTCCCCAGCTCCTCTTCTCGCCAGTCAAGATTTGGCATTCTGATTCCCCTTGAATCAGAATAAATTCTCGAATTATGTTGTTCTTTCAAATCTGAATTAATGATATCTGCATACATTCATGTTGGTCCTGTTCTGTTTACCCTAAGGGGGATTATTACTGCTCTCCCTGCTCTTATCCATGCTAGGCTGCATGGATGCGCAGGGAGTTCTCTCCTGACTGCTTTGGTGGACAAAAATGGTGGATTCGGCGGATGGCGGATTATGATTGGTCAGATCGCCTGTCAATCAAACTCCCTGCGCAGGGTCAATTGGGCCAATAAGGGGCAACAGGCAAGATCTATTCCTCGACCTCCATGACTTTGCACAGTGTCTGTGCGAGAAGGCTCACTGGGGAAAACGCATACTTGCGTAGGCCCTGGGGCCAGCTGTGTGCCAGTGCATCCATGCCGAGGGTCCCCTCGGTCATGGAGTAGAACAACCGGCAGTGGGACGAGTCCGGAGAGGCAAACAGGTCTACCTGTGGGGCCCCAAAGAGGTCCTATATCAACTGGACCACCTGGGGATGGAGTCTCCACTCTCCCGGGGCCACAGGCTGTCGTGAGAGCTTGGTGGCGGCACGATTGAGTAGGCTGGGGATATAAGTGGCACGAAGCAACCTCAGATGCTTCTGACTCCATAAGGAGGAGATGGTAGGCAAGTTGTGACATGCGGCAGGAGCGTAGAACACCTTGATGGTTGATGTACACAATAGTCGCAGTGCTGTCCGTATGGACCAGTACGTGCTTGCCTAGTAGCGGCTTTCTGAGGCGGCCCAGCGCAAGACGTACTGCTAACAACTGCATTTCGGGATTCGACCATGAAGCCAGTGCTGAAGCGGCAGTACTGCGGATGCTGTTGCCATATGCCCCAGGAGCATCTGAAAAAGTTTCAGTGGGGCCGCTGTTCTGCTCTTGAGTGTATTCAAGCAGTTCAGCACTGACCGGACACGTTCCTCTGTGAGGCGTGGTGTCTGGTGTACCGAGTCCAGCTCCATACCGAGAAAAGAGATCCTCTGCACGGGGGCGAGTTTGCTCTTTCCCAGTTGACCCGAAATCCCAACTGGCTGAGGTGACTGAGCACCATGTCCCTGTGTTCGCACAACTGCTCCTGAGGCTGAACTAGTATCAGCCAGTCGTCGAAATAGTTGAGGATGCGAACACCACACTCTCTCATGGGAGCAATGGCCGCTTTTTCGACCTTCGTAAAGACATGAGACAAAGTTTTTGTTCTAACCTTTTGAGAACATTATTAACCCTCTACAGCACAGCGTTGGCCTCAGGCAATGGAAAGTTTTCTTAAGCCCTATGTTCAGTATATGTTTCTTTAAATGATTGCAACCAATTAGAATGTTTGAAAAAGTGTCAAAGAACAGTCCAATAAAGTTTGGGAGTCACTATCGTGCACCATTTGAAGGTGGAACGTCCTTTTCTGACACATGGTCACAGGAGCACATAGTGTGAGAAGAAGGCAAGATTATTTGCTTTAGTAATCTTATTTATAATGACATGAACTGTACATAAAAATGTGTGAGTGTATGGTGGTGTAGAAAAGCCTTTTGGCAGGTTTCACATGTTCACAAATTCAGTTTTGCTTTTTGTTGCCTTAGGGCATGCGACAGGGCCGGCTCTAGCCCTTTGGTTGCCTTAGGCGAGATTGAGTTTTGCGTCCCCTCCCCCCCCCCCCCCCCCCCCCCCCACCCACCCAGTTGCATTGTACAAATACATTTTATCTGACCATGTAACGTGTAGTAGATAAATTACAATTTCTACCACCATTATTACTAATCTAATGGGCTGCTACAATGCTAAGGGGGTTTAAGAAAATTTTGTGCATTTTAATTTTCTCTCTGTTAAATTTGCACACTGATTATGGGTTGGAGCTTTTAATTTTGAACTCTCAAAGTGCACCAGATTGATGAATTTAACACCTGTCCTTTGGAATTCTGCCTCTTGAACTTAGGGAAGCCCAGTCTTATGCCATTTTTAAAGGTCAACTTAAGACATACTTTTTTAAACTTGCATTCACTTGTTGATGTTTTTTTTTTTTTTTACAATTGCCCATTGTTTAGGCCTATACAGCGCTTTGAGAAGCTGCTTTTAAAGGCGCTTTATAAAATAAAGGTTATTATTATTATTTTATTACAGTGTCTGTCTACATTACACTACTGCATAATAATAGTTATAATATTAATCCCATGACAGTAATAGCCATATATTGTAAAACAAATACAATAATAAAATTAAAGGAAACTTTCATAGCCTAATAAGTTTTGTACACATACTTGAAAGCAAGTTATAACCCAGCGCCACCAATTAAACAAAAGAAAACGAATGGGCCGCCGATGTACGAGTTTTATGGGCCGTTCAGACAAAAAATAAATAAATATATAAAAGTATTCGAGATGTATCAGCCCAAAAAGCACGTCGGCCCACCGGGAATCTCCCAGTAGTCCCGATGGCCAGTACATGCCTTTGCACAATACTAAGTAAATTTATTTCGTTTGACACCTTAATGGCTGAGATGAGAAGACTTACCTCTATACTGGGCTTTCTTTTTATCTTGTTCCTTTCTCCTTTTCTTCCCTGTGCACCAGAGGGTTTTGACCGCTTCATTTTCGATCAACGCGCCAGCCTAACATAACGTAACGTAACGCAACTCCCCACATTAGGAAATGATCGACAATAATCATCAATTCAATCTAATAATCAAGTTGACAAGTAATTAAACGTGTGGCTGAGGGGCGCCTTATGATGATCATGTTTAATAAACATGTTTTATTTCGCTTGTCATTCTAATTCTATGATTAATGGGAAGTAGGCAAAGGGCGACACTAGAGGGCGCCTGCGCCCCCAACATATTTGCCGCCCTAGGCAATAGTATCCTGCTGCAGACCCGCAGCACCACCACTTTCAGAACCCCAGCGCCAGAACCGGAAGTAATGGGCGGAGCTTACGTTCTAACACCAGCGCCAGGACCGGAAGTGAGGGGCCGAGCTTACGTTCTAAACCGAGTAACGCCACCTAACGTTTTGGAGCGTAGTTTGCTTAGACAGGAAACGGAATTATTACACACGAAACGTCATACTTTATACATATTATAATGATACATTAAGGTATAGTACAATAAGCATTTTAAAACGTTGATTTTGTGTAATATAATTCTATATAGTTATCCGTTTCATTGTATTATGAGAGTTACTTCCTGATCATGATGGTGAAAAATAATGCTTGAAACTTGGTCATTTTATATAAAATATACTTTATTTCACAAGAACATGTGCAGCATGCATTTTTCTTTATGTAAAATAATGTCAAAAATCTAAAAAGAGAGAGAAAATCCGGCATTGTTTTAAAAGAAACAATAAAAATGTACCGTACTTCAAATAATAGCCGAGTCCCAAATAGACGATTGTCTCTTTACATGCCTGGTGTGGCTGCAGGTCTGGGTAAATATAAGGCCGGTCTCAAATAGAGGTCGGGTCTGTTTTTTAGTTTCGGGTTGTATTAAATCTTCTAAAACCCGTCAGATCGTCCACTTTTTGGCGGCCGCCAAAGCAAATTTTTGTCCCGCCAAAGCCTATTTTGATCGGTGAGTGATGTAGAATAGAATGACTGCTGCACGTGACAGGGCGCTTAACGAGCAGAGAGAGAGAGAGAGAGAGAGCCCTGGCCGCGCGCGCGCACTCTGACGTCTTCGAACAACACGAGCGCTGTCTTGCTCTTTATTTGTCACATACCAGTTATAGTTCATACAACGAGCAGTGACTCACTGTGTAATAAAAACATACCCTAAATATTATTTAAAAAGTGCAACAATTTTAAATATTTTTAAATAGGCCTACTTGCAAAAATGTGTCATTGTAAATAATTCCGCCCCTCCCTCACTTCCGGTTCTGGC
Source organism: Rhinichthys klamathensis goyatoka (assembly GCF_029890125.1). NCBI lineage: Eukaryota > Metazoa > Chordata > Actinopteri > Cypriniformes > Leuciscidae > Rhinichthys > Rhinichthys klamathensis. Next base: position 1,228,648 of record NW_026606964.1, read on the forward strand.
GCTGGGGTTCTGAAACTGGTGGTGCTGCGGGTCTGCAGCTGGATATATCTCGCCCTAGGCGATCGCCTACTTTGCCTATAGCAATCGCCGGCCCTGGCATGCGCTGAGGGGTACTGTTCAAGGATGTCTTGGACAGTACCTCACACTGGCAAATAATGTGTGACAAGAAGGGAAGAAGCAGGGTTCCTGGGTGCACAGGAACACCCAAAGTGATGTGCAAAAAGTGTAACTTTTTGTTTCACAGTGGAGAAGAACTGCTTTTTGGTTTTTCACACAGAGTAAAATCTCATTACACAATTATGGTATAGCTACAATTCATGGTACTCAAAGTGCTTTACATAGAAGCGGGGAATCTCCTCAACCACAACTAATGTGCAGCATCCATCTGGATGATGCGCCGGCAGCCATATTGCGCCAGAACGCCCAACACACACCAGCTTATTGGTGGAGAGGAGACAGATTGATAGAGCCAATCAATATATATATGGGGATTCATGTTAGGATACATGAAGTACATGGTATGACATGACACACTACATGATACACACCTATGTCTGTATCAAATCAAATATATCAATGTGTTTCAAGTGTTTTTCCCTTTTTACTTAATGATTTCTTGACATTTTTGAAAAAAAAATCTCGGGAGGGGGAATTATCAATAAATCAATAAATGTTCCCAAATGAGCCAAGAATTATGTGGTATAATTTTTATCATGTGCCATCAAAATGTGTGCAGTAGAGGGTTAAAGACCAGATAACATTGAACAAACGTTCCATTAACGTTACTGGAAGAAAGTTTGTTCATAACTTTGAGAGAACCTTACCTGAATGTTAGTCAAATAATGAAAACGTGGCGGCGACACGAGGCATAGAAGTACAGTATGTTGGATCGCACTGTTGTTGAGGAAGATGCCCCCCTTGACAACAATGTGGATTTACTTTTAAACTGTAACATATTTAGATATAAATATTGGATGATGTGGCATCCAATCAAATTGAAACATTTGCTAATTTAGTTGTTATAGCACAAAATATCAAATATTAAAGAGGGGTAAGTCCAACATGTATGAGCAGGACGTTCGCGCGTTCTAAACTCCGCCTGATTTTTTCCCTGTTTTTGAGCCTGTCAGTAACGTGCTCGTCTCCGTGATTAAGCCAAACAGGTGTAAGTGCCAAAATAAGTATGAATACTTGCCATAATGACGTGTCGAGATGATCGACCCTCATATTCTACCCTTGCATTTAGCGACATTTTCAGAGACACTGGTCGGGTATTTCATTGCCGAGCGTTTATCCCCACATCTACGAAAATCTGATCTACGTGCGTCCTCTTGTGGGGTTCATCTTTTTTACTGCAACTACTGATGCATTGTTCTGTTTCAGCCACTAGTACTATCCAGCTTGCTCTCTCACTCAGGGTATCTGCAGAGTTTTTAGCTTTTAACTTTTTAGCTTTTTTTAAAGGCCTGCAAAATATGACAAATTATGAAATGACAAAATAAGTCATAATTAAGACATTAAAAGTCATAAAATTTAATAATAATGAGATGTACAGTAATTGTGAATTGGTAAAATACGACATGCTCTGGAACCATATACTGTAGGCAAGAAGTAAAAGATAAAAATTCATGAATGCATTATGTCATAAGTATGACTTTTTATGTCATAATTGAAACATTTTTTCCTCATATATTTTTTTTCCGCATTTTTAAGGACAACAAATATATTTGTGATTTAACATTCCTGTTCTTCCATTTGTGTTGATTCATAGTTTTGATGACTTCACTATTATGCTAAAATGTGAAAAATGGTACATTCTGGTAATTTTAAAAACAAGTAGCTGGATCCTACACATAAATTATGAATAAATTTGGACATGCATTCAGGCACAATGAATATAATGTGCAAATATTAAAGAGCACAGCTTGCAACACAATCCAAAATTAAGAAAACACATAGTAATTATTGTATTTTCACTAATGTTTTCCATAACTTTAGGGTGTTGTAACTGGGGATACACAGACCTAACTTACTGCAGCTCCTACTTTTGCTTCTACATTTATTGCAGCAATAAAGGTGTTCAAAATATGCAGTTCGCTATGCATACATTCTTAGAAAATCTTTATTTTTATTTTATTAAAATGTTCAATGTGACTCGAGCAGTGGGATGATGAGAAGGGTTAATGGTCCATCTTTGGTGAAAATGTTGATTTGGTGGAAGTGTTTTAATCAAGTTGTATCTCGACCGGACTAACCAAATTTACACACATGCATATGATTTCTGTATAATAATTTGGATTTTTTTTTTTTTAAGTAAAACTTTATTTACTGTTCTTTACGTTGATTTCCTTTAATTCTGTAAACCTGTTTCGTGACGCAGGCCTTTGAGCAATGTTATTTCCAACAAATGTGTCTTTAGGTTTCTTTGGAACCAGATTTTTTTTTAAACTAAAATCAAAAACATGGAACAAGGCATCTTAACTTCTCATTCGGGTCAAACATCTCAGATCATGTCACAAGTTTCATTTCCCTGTTTTTTCAAACAATGCTTTTTTGACATGCCCTCAGAGACACTTTCCGATATCCAACAGGACAAGATATTTTTTTATGCAATTAGGTTGTAATAATGAGTTATAATTTTAATACTTTTATAAGAACAGTATCACACACACACTGACCTCTGAAAACTACTTTGATGTCAGCGGTTTACATGATAATCCATTTTAAAGGCTTCAGAATGTTTTAGATGTTCGACAGAACTTCTCTCAAATGTTGTGTTTTTCTGTTCTTACTTTTTTATTTGCAGGTTTAATATATACATGACTGCTATTGACCAGTTATGACATAACTGAGTCATTTTCTTTTTAATTTTGTAACCAAATTGTTTAATTCTCTTATCATGGTTTAGGCCTCTGTCATGTTTTTAAAATATTTGATTGCTTTCTGACCATTTGATGTAGATAGATTAATACATACATAAGTGATATAAACATTGATATGTTTCGTTTTTGTGTTGTTTTTAGTGGTTTTTAGGCACGGGGGAACGGGGGAACAGGGGAACGGGGAACGGGGAACGGGGGAACGGGGGCACGGGGGAACGGGGGCACGGGGGCACAGGGGCACAGGGGAATGGGGGCACGGGGGCACAGGGGCACAGGGGAACGGGGAACGGGGAACGGGGGCACAGGGGCACAGGGGAACGGGGGAACAGGGGAACAGGGGAACAGGGGCACAGGGGAACAGGGGAACGGGGGCACAGGGGAACGGGGGCACAGGGGAACGGGGAACGGGGGCACAGGGGAACAGGGGAACAGGGGAACAGGGGCACAGGGGAACGGGGGCACGGGGGCACAGGGGAACGGGGGCACAGGGGCACAGGGGAACGGGGGCACGGGGGAACGGGGGCACAGGGGAACGGGGGCACGGGGGAACGGGGGAACGGGGGCACAGGGGAACGGGGGAACGGGGGAACGGGGGAACAGGGGAACGGGGGAACGGGGGAACAGGGGAACGGGGGAACAGGGGAACGGGGGCATGGGGGAACAGGGGAACAGGGGAACGGGGGAACAGGGGAACAGGGGAACGGGGGCACAGGGGAACGGGGGCACTGGGGCACGGGGGAACAGGGGAACGGGGGAACAGGGGAACGGGGGCATGGGGGAACGGGGGAACGGGGGAACGGGGGCACGGGGGAACAGGGGAACGGGGGGAACAGGGGAACGGGGGCATGGGGGAACAGGGGAACGGGGGAACGGGGGCACGGGGGAACGGGGGAACGGGGGAACAGGGGCACAGGGGAACAGGGGAACGGGGGCACGGGGGCACGGGGGCACTGGGGCACGGGGGAACAGGGGAACGGGGGAACGGGGGAACAGGGGAACGGGGGCACAGGGGAACGGGGGCACAGGGGAACGGGGGAACGGGGGCACGGGGGAACAGGGGCACGGGGGAACAGGGGAACGGGGGAACAGGGGCACGGGGGAACAGGGGAACGGGGGAACGGGGGCACGGGGGAACGGGGGAACAGGGGAACGGGGGCATGGGGGAATGGGGGAACGGGGGAACGGGGGCACTGGGGCACGGGGGAACAGGGGAACGAGGGAACAGGGGAACGGGGGCACAGGGGAACGGGGGCACAGGGGAACGGGGGAACAGGGGAACGGGGGCACTGGGGCACGGGGGAACAGGGGCACAGGGGCACAGGGGAACGGGGCACAGGGGCACAGCGGAACAGGGGCACGGGGGAACGGGGGCACAGGGCAGCGGGGGCACAGGGGAACGGGGGCACAGGGGCACAGGGGCACAGGGGAACAGGGGCACAGGGGCACAGGGGAACGGGGGCACAGTGGCACGGGGGACCGGGGGCACAGGGGCACGGGGGCACAGGGGAACGGGGGCACAGGGGAACGGGGGCACAGGGGAACGGGGGCACTGGGGCACTGGGGCACGGGGGAACGGGGGAACAGGGGCACAGGGGCACAGGGGAACGGGGGCACAGGGGCACTGGGGCACGGGGGAACGGGGGAACAGGGGCACAGGGGCACAGGGGAACGGGGGCACAGGGGCACGGGGGAACGGGGGCACAGGGGCACGGGGGAACGGGGGCACAGGGGCACGGGGGAAGGGGGGCACGGGGGAACGGGGGCACAGGGGAACGGGGGCACAGGGGAACGGGGGCACAGGGGCACGGGGGAACGGGGCACAGGGGAACAGGGGAACAGGGGCACAGGGGAACAGGGGCACAGGGGAACAGGGGAACAGGGGAACAGGGGCACAGGGGAACAGGGGAACAGGGGCACAGGGGAACAGGGGCACAGGGGCACAGGGGAACAGGGGCACAGGGGAACAGGGGCACAGGGGCACAGGGGAACAGGGGAACAGGGGCACAGGGGCACAGGGGAACAGGGGCACAGGGGAACAGGGGAACAGGGGCACAGGGGAACAGGGGCACAGGGGCACAGGGGAACAGGGGCACAGGGGAACAGGGGAACAGGGGCACAGGGGAACAGGGGAACAGGGGAACAGGGGCACAGGGGAACAGGGGAACAGGGGAACAGGGGCACAGGGGAACAGGGGAACAGGGGCACAGGGGAACAGGGGCACAGGGGCACAGGGGAACAGGGGCACAGGGGAACAGGGGCACAGGGGAACAGGGGAACAGGGGAACAGGGGCACAGGGGAACAGGGGAACAGGGGAACAGGGGCACAGGGGAACAGGGGCACAGGGGAACAGGGGAACAGGGGCACAGGGGAACAGGGGCACAGGGGCACAGGGGAACAGGGGCACAGGGGAACAGGGGCACAGGGGAACAGGGGAACAGGGGAACAGGGGCACAGGGGCACAGGGGAACAGGGGAACAGGGGCACAGGGGAACAGGGGAACAGGGGAACAGGGGAACAGGGGCACAGGGGCACAGGGGAACAGGGGCACAGGGGAACAGGGGCACAGGGGAACAGGGGAACAGGGGCACAGGGGAACAGGGGCACAGGGGAACAGGGGAACAGGGGAACAGGGGCACAGGGGAACAGGGGAACAGGGGCACAGGGGAACAGGGGAACAGGGGAACAGGGGCACAGGGGAACAGGGGAACAGGGGCACAGGGGAACAGGGGCACAGGGGAACAGGGGAACAGGGGCACAGGGGAACAGGGGCACAGGGGCACAGGGGAACAGGGGCACAGGGGAACAGGGGCACAGGGGAACAGGGGAACAGGGGCACAGGGGCACAGGGGAACAGGGGAACAGGGGAACAGGGGCACAGGGGAACAGGGGAACAGGGGAACAGGGGCACAGGGGAACAGGGGCACAGGGGAACAGGGGAACAGGGGCACAGGGGAACAAGGGCACAGGGGCACAGGGGAACAGGGGCACAGGGGAACAGGGGCACAGGGGAACAGGGGAACAGGGGAACAGGGGCACAGGGGCACAGGGGAACAGGGGAACAGGGGCACAGGGGAACAGGGGAACAGGGGAACAGGGGAACAGGGGCACAGGGGCACAGGGGAACAGGGGCACAGGGGAACAGGGGCACAGGGGAACAGGGGAACAGGGGCACAGGGGAACAGGGGCACAGGGGAACAGGGGAACAGGGGAACAGGGGCACAGGGGAACAGGGGAACAGGGGCACAGGGGAACAGGGGAACAGGGGAACAGGGGCACAGGGGAACAGGGGAACAGGGGCACAGGGGAACAGGGGAACAGGGGCACAGGGGAACAGGGGAACAGGGGCACAGGGGAACAGGGGAACAGGGGAACAGGGGCACAGGGGAACAGGGGAACAGGGGCACAGGGGAACAGGGGCACAGGGGAACAGGGGAACAGGGGCACAGGGGAACAGGGGAACAGGGGAACAGGGGAACAGGGGGCACAGGAGCTCTGAGGTGCAGGAGCGCTCGCTTAGAAGAAGCCTGATTCCCTCAGCCATCAGTGTTATTTAACTGTTTTTTTTTCTTTCTGTATTATGTCTTTTTGTATTATATTGGTTATGTTGTGTGTGTTCAACAAGTGCAGTGCTGTGGAAAAGAATTTCCCCCTGGGGACAATAAAGTTAAAAGTTAAACATAAGAATTATAGGAGTTAATGGTATTTTGGAAGTTTATGATGTTTGTTTTGTTTGATTTGGTAACACTTTAACAATTTGTTAACGTTAGTTAACTACATTATTTAACACGAACTAACAATGAGCAATGCTTCTACACTTTAACAATACTTTATGGTAACACTTTACAATATTCATTAGTTAACATGAACTTACAATGAGCAATACATTTTTTACAGTATTTATTAATCTTTGTTCCTGTTAGTTTACATTACATTAACTAATGTTAACATATACAACCTTTGATTTGAATAATGTATTAGTAAATGTTGAAATTAATATTAACTAAGATTAATAAATGCTGTAGAAGTGCAGTTCATTATTAGTTTATTTTAACTAAGGCAGTTAACGAATGTTAACTAATTAACCTTATTGTAAAGTATTATGTATTATTCTAAATGTTTATCTCAACATTAGCATTAACATGTTCAAGATCTAAGGTAGTATCTGTTAACATTATTTAATGCACTGTGAAATTGCATGCACACTAACTAACATTAAGGTTAATAAATGCAGTAAAAACATATTTCTCATTGTTAGTTCGTGTTAGTTAGTGCTACTTATTTATTTTAGTTTCAGGCCTCAAAGGTAAACCTTATAAAATAAGGGACAATTGGACATAGCATAATACCTTAACCAGTCAAATTTGATTAAATTTGATGAATTGACCATTGATTATTGTATTATTTTTACATATAAAATAGAAATATGTTCTTCTTTAACAAAAAGAATGAATAACCGTTATGGTTCATAAATCTTTAAATTAGTATCATAATATTTTCAGTGATTACTACTATGCTTTATTGGTAAAACTATTTTATTTTGAGCACTTTAATTGTCTGAATGTTTGTCATCTACATGTTATTGACAGTCTGGAATATGCTGCTGTCATCAAGAATCAGAAGCAAGGTCACAGAGTTGTATGTCGGACTGACCTGATCTTGGGATCATCTTAACTTCGGACGCTCTGGTTCCATGGATGTGTTTTTCTCCAGTGGAAGAGGAAGTCCTGAGCCTTTATTAATCAGCATGAAGCTCTTCATGAGCACATCAGCCTGGAGCCTCCTCACCTCAGCAGAACATCTACTCTTCTACACACACCGTGAGTTCAACGCTTTTAATGACTCCAGCTTTCAGGAAAAAACTTTTCTTAAGTTTTGAACTCCTTAATTTCTGCATATTTCTCTGGCATTACCAAATTCAAATGTGCACATTTGAAATAAGCATTCTGATCTAAACATTTCATTGTATAAATTCTGTTACAAAGAAATGTTTAGTTGTTGTTTCCAGATTTCTGCTGGGAATCTTGGTTTGCATCTATTCAGTGTTATCGTATCAGGGTTTTATGTAGCACATATGCATATTAAAATGGACACTTTGTAATGTTCATCCAACTCATTGGTGATTTATTTCAGTTATTGAGCTTGTGTAGACTTTTTTCCCTCATTGTTCCCACTTTAGATACACATAACTTGGGATTTGAGACTTGAACAAAAGTAATTGCTATTAAGCAAAAAATGTTACCAGTGCTGGGGAATGTTATTTTTAAAAGTAATCCATTAAAATATTGCATTACTCCCTAAAAAAAAAAGAAGTAAATAATTGTGTTACTTAGAAACCTTTAATGGAAAGTAATGTATCACTTTTTTGTTTTCAAGAAAAGAAAAATAGATCTTAAAAAAGCAAAAGATCTAATTTGGCTGATTTAAAGGCCCTTTCTCACCAAAAGTGAAATGAATAAAGGAAATGCAATTCCCGCTTATACAGTAAAGAGCGCAGCTCAAACAAACCTTTCGGCTGTTCTGCCATTCTGGATCGCAGAAGAATCAGACTTCAGACAATTAAACACAAATGTGATGTCAATTTTGCTTATGAGTATGGTTGAATTATATTATCAAAGGTCAACCACAAGGACATTGGTTAATAAAGTGAGATTAAATACATAAAGTAGTTGTGTAATTTAACATATTTAACTATTGCAGGTTTGCACAAAAACTTATCATATCACTGTTTTCATTAATTTTGAGGGATACTGAATCTGTTTTGTGTGCAAGTGAAAAGAGTAAATGACACAACGCCTCTGCACTTACAGTTTATCTCAACACAGGGACAGGGAAAATAAAGTTACTTGCATTATTTATTTGAAACATTTATGTTTTGTTGTCATTTTTAAAGTTATGCATTACTTATGAAAAAAGTAAGCTGATTACGTAACTCACAGTGTTTCAAAAGCAAACTGGTGCCATTTTCAACTTTCTATTTATCAAAGTATCCTGAAAAAAAAGGAAGCAGCAATGGTTTCAACATTGATAATAATCAGATATGTTTCTTGATTTCTGAAGGATCATGTGACACTGAAGACTGGAGTAACGATGCTGAAAATTCAGCTTTTATCACAGGAATAAATTACATTTTACTATTTATAGAAAAAAGTTATTTTAATTTGCAATAATATTTCACAATGCTACAATTTTTACTGTATTTTGGATCTAATAAATGCCACACTGGTGAGCTTTCAAAAGCTTTCAAATGTGAAAAAATCGTACCGACCTCCAACTTTTGAGTTTTAGAGAGATGTTGTGATGAGTATGACAGCCCTTGCTGCTGCTACCACATTGCTGAGTTGAGAATGATATTTCATCAGTGCTTTATGATTCTCACAGTTTCCCTGAGAGTTTGCTTTTCCTAAAATAGTCTAACACCATATTGCATCAGTATCTTCCCACAGGGGAAAAGACAGAAAGAAATAGATAAAGTCTTGATCATTCAACACACATGTACAGTAGACGCATAAACACACACCTACTATCTGTCCTTTCCTCTGTATCTAATCACAGATGACACACAAAATATGTGTATACTTCAAAATTCTCTGTATTTTAAAATCTAACATTAACATGATCTGTCCTCCAGGCAAACATCAAGACATCTTGTGTCCATCATGCATAAGGTCATTGGGTCCTCTAGAAGGGGCCGTGTTCACTTTGCCAAGTCAAACTCTGATGAGTATAAACCACCGAAGTTCGAAGCGTTTGACACCAAGCTTGTGACGCCAAGAGCACCCAGTAAAGTCCTATTTGTATTCTTATTCATTCACATTCCATTGAGATTTTTGCTATGTGATTCAAGCGTTCAGATGCCAACACATTTACGGGTCAAGGTGTACTTTTTCCTTAAATCACCACACACTCTTAAAATGTTGAGCCCAGCTAAGAGGACAATATCGCTCTGTTATCTTTGCTCATGTCTTTACACAAACTGTCAGAGGCAGATAACAACTGTGCCCAGCTAACAAGGAGCATTCTCAGAAACTTGGCTAATCCGACAAGGTTTTCTCAAAGTTATGAACATATGTTCTTCCAGTATCATTAACAGAACATCCGTTCAAAGTTATCTGGTCTTTAATAATGTTGTCAAAACTTTAACACAAAAACATTATTTATAGTTCGTTCATGGATTTTTTTTTTTTTTTAAATCAGTAAGATGTTAGTCTAACTTATTGGTAACACTTTACAATAAGGTTTATTAGTAAACATTAGTTAACTACATTAGTTAGCATCAACTAATAATGAACTGCACTTATACAGCAGTTATTAATCTTTGTTCATGTTAATTTCAACATTTACCAATACTTTATTAAAAACTTGTTAATATTAGTTAATGCACTGTGAAATAACATGAACAAACAATGAACAGCTGTATTTTTATTAACTAACGTTAGCAAAGATTAACAAATAACAAATGCATTGCTCATGGTTAGTTCATGTTAGTTAATACATTAACTAATGTTAACTAATGAACCTTATTGTAAAGTACTACACTCTAAACGACGCTCGGTTGTTTTAACCCAAATTTGGGTCAAATATGGACAAACCCAGATGTTGGGTTCAAAATGTAATTTAAAATTTTAACCCAACTTCAACTTTCACTTTCAACTGTAAATGTTTTAATTACATTTTTAACCCAACATTTGGGTTTGTCCATATTTGACCCAAATTTGGGTTGAAACAACCCAGCATTTTTTCAACTTATTTAAATGTTTGTTTCGGAATGTTCAGAGAACATTAAAAAGTAACGTTGTTTGCAGAATGATAAAATGGAATGTTTCCTTAACATGTGCATAACCAAGAACATTTTGAAAACATTTAATAAACTAAACATTCACTAATAAAGTTTTCATAACGTTAGCCAAATGTTCTTAGAACATATTTTTGTTAGCTGGGTAAATGCTCATCTATTGTCAGTAACCAATAAGATTAGAGAAAGGATGCCTTTAATTATCACACCATTTCACATCGATTTTCTTTTCTGAAACTATTAGTTCAGATTCTGTTCAAAGCTGCTGTTAATAATGTTGGTATTCAAAAGATCGTGTACATTTTTTTTCTTCTTTTGCCTTTTTTGCAGCAACACACGCTCTCTCAGTATTGGATGTTGATATGCGTGTAGCAGAGAACAAGAGAGCCCACAACACCAGCAAATACAAGAACACCAACCTCATTGTGCGCAGGAATCAAGAATTCCTCATCACCATCAGGTTTGACCAGCCCTTCAATAACCAGTGGGACAATGTGCAGATGGAGTTCCTGATTGGTGAGCAAATCTTTAAACCATATCATTTCCAACCCTCATGAGAAAACTATTTCGCATGAATTTGTACAATGTGCTTCTTACGGAAAAATGTTCTTTTCTCCACTGTAATACTAGGATAAAAGGACAGCAGAGAGCCGCTGTGCCTCTATAAGGGATAGTTCACCCAAAACACACGTCGATCCAAATCTGTATGACTTTGAGATATTTTGAAGAATGTTGGTAACCAATTGAATTTTGGTGACCATTGACCTTTGCATTGACAAAAAAAAAAAAATTTGAGAAAGTTCCACAAAAGAAGGTCATACAGGTTTTGAACTACACTAAGGCTCAGTCAATCAATGATGACAATTTTCATTTTAGAGTGGACTATCCCTTTAAGAAAAGAGAGTGTGGTGACCCATATTGTGTCTACTTAATATTGAACCTGACAAAAGCAATGGAGGTGCCCACACAGCAGAGGAGGAGGGAAATAATGACAACAAGAAATGGATTGGCCTGAATGACTTGGCTAGAAATTGTCAAACAGAAATAGCCCAACGCATTCTCATCCCAAAGCGTAATATATTGACTCTTTTGCCAAAGCGTCTATATCCAACGCACATGGCACCCTTTAGCGTCAATATAACACGCTTCGGGTTTTGGGTAGGTTTAGGTCTGGGGTAGTGTTAGGGTTAGACCACTAGGAGGCGCCATATATCTGCGTCTCATATGACGCTAAAGGGTTGGATATAGACGCTTTGGCAAAAGAGTCAGTATATTACGGCTTGGGATGAGAACGGGCTCAAATAGCCTAGACATACTGATATGGAATTGATATTAATATTTTTAATGCTTGAGAGGAACATGATCTTACAGAGGACAGAGCCATTAATGGACTGGACGTAACTCTCAGACAAACAATGATACCTGAGAAAACATCTGCCTGTCTTCATTAGAGACTTGCACACGTACATCAACCAGAGCGCAGTGCCATGCTGCAGTTAAGTCGAGCTGAATGATCGAAGCGATGCTCCCTTGGCTGTCGCCGCACCATTTAATGCAGTCTCAATGTCAGCGTTGCGTTAATAATTGCCGGTTCAGTTGCTGTCCTGTGGGAAGACGTCCTCGTGAGATTTGAGTCCTTGTTACTGGAGGCGATCCTGAGAGCACCATTGTTTGTTTTTTTGTTTGTTTTTTTCAAGCCAGATTTTAACTCCGCCTGGCCAAACATAGGTTTTTTCCCCCTTTTTTTTCATACAATCAAAGTCAGTAGGATCCAGTGTTGTTTTGGACCCTACTGACTTTTATAGTATGAGCAAAAACAGTGTAGTTTTATAGTATGAGCCCTTTTTGCTCCACATAAGAAAAAAAGGTCATATAAATGATGACAGAATTGTCATTTTTGGCGGTTGAAGAAGTCATATTACAAAGTCTTGATTTTGTTTGTGGACTCTACTAGAACAGGTTTCCATGCTTGAATGTTTAGAAAACATTATTTTTTCCCCATATTCTCCATTGTTGCGGCTCCTCTCTTCCCAGTCTGTCAGTAACGCTCTGTTTAGTTCCTGTCTCTATGAAGCCCCTCCTTCTGAAAAGCACACTGTGCTCTGATTGGTCGTCTGGATCAGTGTGTTGTGATTGGTCGAGCGCTTTGAGTGTGTTTGGGAAATGTCCCGCTCTTTACCATAACCGCCAGTTTAACACACTTCTAACTAACTCAACAGGCCCCGCCCCTTTATTCTGAGTATGAATTATTTAAATGAGGAATATTTGTGACGTGTTCGTTCCCAGAAGAAACTCAAGACTACAATGGAGGGGTTTCAGGGAGTTCAGAAACAGTGACACTGATATAGAGAATAACCAACGCATTCTTACCCTTTGGCGTCATATAGGTGACGCTTTGTACATTTCGTCGAAATCTTACGCACATGGCATCCTTTAGCGTCAATATAACACGCACTGTTATGGGTAGGTTTAGGTCTGGGGTAGGGTACGGTTATGACGCCTTGGGTTCTGCGTCTCATATTGATGCTAAAGGATGCCATGTGCGTAAGATTTCAACGAAATGTACAAAGCGTCACATGTATGACGCTAAAGGATGAGAACGGGCTGGAATAACTCCCGATGGATGGACTTTTGTGACTTTGCAGAGCTTTTTCATCCTCAAACAGCATGACACACTAAAGAAAGATGAAAATGCATAACAGCTTCTCTTTAATATAGAATGTATCTGTCCTCACAGGCAGCACACCTGATGAAAACAAGGGCACCTACATCGTTTTGTCCATCGGTAAAGAGAAACTTGACGGGCGCTGGAAGAGTCGTGTGGTGGACATACGAGGGAATTATGTGACCGTGGGCGTAACACCAGACGCCAGCTGCATCGTTGGCCGGTTCCAAACCTTTGTTGTAGTTGTGAGTGATTTTGGAAAACAGCGCACTGAGAGGAACAGTGACACCGATGTCTATGTGCTGTTCAATCCTTGGGACCCTGGTGAGTACAAGTACAACACTTGCTGCGCTCTGATTTAGATGGCAACAAAGTTTAATATATTTGATGATGACTATAATGCATGTATCTTGTATATGTTGCATCACAGCGGATCAGGTGTACATTCCCAGAGACTCCGACAGACAGGAGTATGTGATGAATGATGTGGGGATCATCTACAATGGAGAATTCAACAACATTACCACCCGCTCATGGAACTTCGGACAGGTTGGCAGTTTTCTGGAGTTTGTTCGCAGACTGTTCAAACTGACTCCTTTATTGAACACCTTTATTTTCCTGCAGTTTGAACAGGGGGTTCTGGATGCCTGTCTTTTGGTTCTGGATGTTGGAAAAGTACCACTAATGTACCGTGGAAATGCCACTCAAATAGTCCGGCGAGGATCAGCTCTGGTATGATTGACAAAGAAAAAGTTATTTTCAAAATGTCAAAAAAGCTTGACTATCACGTTCAGTTGCACTTTTGCCGGAATAATAAAAACAATACAAATATCATAAGTTTATAGGATATAATTTTTCTTTCTGCATTGTTTTTATATACTTTAATTTTCCGACATACTTCCTAAACAGCTGGTCTTACATGAATGCACATGGCGTGTCTATTTAGGCTTTTTGGTGTTATATTTCCAGATGAACTCCCAGGACGACGATGGTGTCCTGGTTGGCAACTGGAGTGAGGATTACTCCATCGGCACAGCACCGACTGCCTGGACTGGAAGTACTGAAATCCTGCTCAAATATGCTAGAGACGGTGGTGTTCCTGTGTGCTTCGCTCAGTGCTGGGTGTTTGCCGGCGTGCTGAACTCTTGTGAGTAGGGCCACAGTGCATTCTTTGTGTTCATTTTGTTGGTTCTGAGATTCAGGCTATTTACACCTTTGCAAAAAACACTGTGGCGTAACCATAACACTGTGACGTTCCCAAATAGTTATGCGCTGTCTCGGGATCCCTACACGGGTCATCACCAACTTCTGCTCTGCTCACGACAACACGGGCAACCTGAAGACAGACATTGTGCTGGACGAAGACGGGAGAGTGGACCGAAGCCGAACAAAAGATTCAGTCTGGTGAGATACACAAAGCATATGTAACAGGTCCTACTCGATCTGCTCCGAAGCGGGATTTGAACCCGGGTCTCTGGCATGGGAGGCATGCGCGCTTACAAGGACGCTACAGACTATAGCCGCTCACATTGCTTGAGATCAGGGGAGTGAAGTTTACAAGCACAGCTTTTATTGGCGTACGTCCGTTACACACAATCTGATACCGTTCACTTTAGCATACCGTTCCATCATTAATATATACAGTAACTACACAGGAACAAATGAGTAATGCACAATTAACATTCTAGTTACTACTATTTTAACTAACAAGAAACTCTGATTAGTGAACTAGTAAGTAATAGCGCTCAGTTAAATTAGGTAGTTCACTATTAGCTAATTAATAACAACTATTTTTTTTCATACCTCCCAGAGTACTACTAAGAACTACTATACACAGGTTCATAATTAATATGACTAATGCAAAATGTATAATTAATTATAAAGTGATGGTAACCCATTAGTAATGACCCAAGTTTGACCTAATCCTTCTAAAGGAATTACTAATTATTTGGATCGGTATTCTAAAGTGAAGATCATGGTAATCCACTAGTAATGACTCAAGCGCAACCAAATCCATCAGAAGGAATTACTATCGAAAACCTTACAAAAACCTCAAAAGTTTACAATGACTTCAGTCAATATTAGGGAGTTATCATGTTTTTCACTTTTGAATACCGATCCAAATAATTGCTAATTCCTTCTGAAGGATTTGGTCATATTTGAGTCATTACTAATGATCTAAACTTTAGAATTAATTATACATTTTGCATTATTCATATTCATTATGAACCTGTATATAGTAGTTCTTGGTAGTAGTCTGGGAGGTATGAAAAATATAGTAGTTATTGATTAGTTAATAGTGAACCACCACATTCTGCTATGCACTATTACTTACTAGTTCATAAATCTGAGTTTCTTGTTAGTTAATAGTAGTAACTAGAATGTTAATCATGCGTTACTCATTTGTTCCTGTGCAGTTATAGTGACGTGTTTCCATCACAGATTTGCGCAAAACTTTTGCAAGATTTTCTAAATGTCGCTAAAAAACTATTGCGAAACCTAATTTTTTCCTCTCGCAAAAATCATGGCATCAGATGTTGTTGGGTTTAAGAATATCGCTGCCACCGCACTAGCCATTATTTTTAATCGAAGGAGACATAGGCAAGATATCCGAGCATTGATTGCATGGAAAACCTCTTATACTTGGGAGCGGCACGTATGAGGTGTTTCTCCCTCATATCTGCCTCAAGGTCTTGATAAATTGTGGCATTTCTTTGTTGTTTAGGATGCAGTATTCCCGTGATTCTTTTGGCTTTTATGAGTTTAAAGCTGCAGTCTTTAACTTTTTTAGGTTAAAATAACCTAAACTTAACCTTTTTTGATCCAAAATAAATTTTGAGCAAGTACATAACCAGCCAGTGTTCAAAACTCTCTGCTTGCCTTAGCTCGATTCAAAACGGTAAGCTTGTAATGCTGTTTTTAATTCCAGTGGTACTGGTGGATTTCCGCGGGAAATTAGAGCATGTCTTTGCGTCATTACGTCACATCTGTACACACACATCTGTACACACACATCTGTACACATAAAGAAGAGTCTCGGCTAGTATAAGCTATATTGAGTGTGAGGATGCTGGAGTTGGAGATTTATAGCCTTTTCTCACAGCACTTGATATAATTAAACGTATTAATTTGATGGCGGATCCAGAAAGGTTCAAACGACAATCCCCAGTGACAACTAGAGACTCACCCGCTGTAAAATGCAAAAGACTTTGGACTGAGAGTTTGGAAAAAGAGACTGCAACCGGCCCATGCGAAAACAAGGCTTTAAAAAAACAATTTGAGAACAAAGTATAATTTGCACGGTTTGACGTGATATGCTAAGCGATCGTTAGATTTAATCAGCGCGATTTACTGCAATGCTTTTTCCCCCTCAGTTGGTCAGAAGAACAAAAGTGGATGTTACTTACTTGTTCAGATTACATTTTCCGGTGAAAATTATTGTTGGTCACACTTCCAAAAAGAATAATCTGTGATTGCGAATGCCAGTATCCACACCGGCGCGGCGACTGACAGCTGCACAGTCTCCTCAAACACTGTGTTCATCCGCGCTGTGCCGTGTCGAACTACAACTCACGTAGAGTTGACAATTCCGCGAATAACTGCAATTCCAGATTTCGAACAGAGATGGCGACAAAGTGGAAAAATTGTGGACTGCAGCTTTAATAAAGAACTCATAACTCGTCTTCTGTCCAAACATACCGTGCCCTCTTTAAAGAATGATCAACTTTTACGTACACCAGGTGACCTGTAATTGCGAAAAAAAACTGTTTCCATTGCAGTTTTGCGAAATATTCCTTTTTCGAATTGCCTGAAAAATCTCCTCATTGCGTCAAAATTGACGTGTTTCCATTGGGTGTATTTTCAATTGACAATTTCAATTTGCACAATTTAAAGGGTAATGGAAACGCTAATGTCATTGTATTTCACAGGAACTACCACTGCTGGAATGAGGTGTACATGAAGAGGCCTGATCTGCCTGATAGATTCTCTGGCTGGCAGGTGATCGACTGCACCCCTCAGGAGACCAGTGATGGTATGATCCTCGACACACACAGGCTTTCCTCTAACCTTAACTGATACAGTTAGGAGGCACTATCCACGAATCGTTTAGAAAATTAGGGTCCCATTACTTCTTACGTTAGGCAATAAAGGCACCAATTTTGAATGCTGAGTGTATCCATTTGGGTTAACCATTCAACGCTGTTAACCAAGTTATTATAAGAAAAATGACTGAATAAATATGTCAACTTCATTCACAACTTCATCAATCATTAAAAACCAACATTTTTGCCCAGCTAGCTACTCTTTATTATTATTATTATTTCATCAGAACCTTTAGTACAGGTTTTCATGTTATATTTATATATTTCAGTTATTTTTATGATTTAGGTATACATTGTGGTAAAACGGATGGAAAAACTGAATAAATGACTAATTAAAAAGCAAAACAATAAATATATTTTACCTTCTTAAATGGAGAAACAATATTTTCCCGAGATAAGAGCCTCTCTCGCATTAACTTTTTCAGTCGTTTCCGACTCTTGGTGATTCTATGGCCATCTCTTGCCATACGCGAGAGACTGTCCATGAATTTTCTTGGCCTTTTTTTTTTACAGGGTAAAATTTACTTTCCCCAACCCTCCACTTACATGGCTTGGGACTCACACACACCTTAGCCATGGCTGTTTTTGGATTATATAATATATATAACTTAATAATTTAATAATATATATATAACCTCACTTAATATACACATGATGTATATGTCATGTATGTCATGGAAAAAATATGGTGGTCATGGTAATAATATATATTATTTCCTACCTGTTATGCTATATGGAACAAATAAAAAGTAGTTTTCCTTCTCTCATTCAGGCCTTTATCGATGTGGCCCGACGTCTGTCAATGCCATCAAAGAGGGAGAGCTCAGCTATCCGTTCGATGCAAAGTTTGTCTTTGCAGAGGTAAGAAAGATGTCAATTCTCTTTGATGTTTTTACCTTTAGATTTACAAACCACTTCTTTAGTTTTTAAGATCTTAAAATCTCAGCTGCATATTGCGCTTACAAAATGGAAAACCTCTTTCTTCTGTCTCCAGCTGAACAGTGATGTGATTTACCGTCAATCTGATAAGTATGGAAATACAAATATCCTCCATGTGGACACCGCGTATGTGGGAAAGCTCCTTGTGACTAAAAGGGTGAACGCTAACTCCTATGAGGATATCACTTCTAACTATAAATATCCAGAAGGTAAGTTTCCTTTGGTCCAAAAACACATGGACAATGGGTTACACTAGTGAACTCTTTCAACCTTCTTCCTGACTCCAGGCAGTGACAAGGATAAGCAGACCATGAAGAATGCAGAGAATCGTGGTGTTCCTGCCAGGGATTATTTGCCACTCCCTGAAGCAGGAGTGACCATCGAGCTCAAGGCCGACACCGTCAAAATTGGCGACAACTTCAAGCTGACGCTGAACATTAACAACCAGACCAGCCAGACCTGCACCATCAATGCCACCATCACTGGCGCCGTGTCGTTTTACACGGGCGTCACCAGCACCACCTTTAAGCTCGAAAACAAAGTTGCAACTGTGAATCCCAAAAACAGTGAGTCTGACTTTTCAAGATTGTTGTAGATTTAACTGTCGCCTTTTTCACCTTTGGCTTTTGGCTTGCTTAGTTGGTGACATTTAACTTAATATTCAACAATATTATTGATCTGCCTGTATTGACACCATTATATGAGAACTTAACTGAGCTGGATGATGACATCACGGTTTTCTCCAAAGTGGCTATATATATAAATTAACTAAATGAATCATCACTGAACTTACTTAAGCTGGACTGTGACGCTATTTTCTTCTTGAAACAAACATTATTTTCCTGTTATCTCTGAAAAGCTGTTTTGAAACAATCTGCATTGTAAAAAGCGCTATATAAATAAAGGTGACTTGACTTGACTTTAGGGCACATGCATTGTAGAAATAACATTTCTCAGTGTAATTTCTGAAAATCCTTTCACAGCCTCAAAACTGCTGATCAATGTTCAAGCTGTGGACTACATGCCCTACCTGGTGGAACAGGCCAACTTGCTCTTTGTGGTGCACGGGCGCGTTGAGGAAACCGGACAGACCCTTTCCACAATGAGAGATGTCACTCTCCGTCCTCCTGAACTCACAATAAAGGTATACGTCCTTCATAACCAATTGTTGAGGAACACGTGTGATACATTAGATGCTTAATGTTAGTTAACAGCTGTCGTTATAATTCATCGACAGGTGAATGGAATACCCCGGGTTGGGAAGGATCTGATGGTCATCGTGTCATTCCGAAATCCCTATACTTTCATCCTGAAAAACGTTCAGCTCCGCCTTGATGCACTTGGCCTGATACCGACCAGAATTAAATCATACGAGTAAGATGGAATAACCAGTCACATTTATTTTTCCATTATTCAGACATTACCAGCAAGTTATTCGATGACTAAACATTAAAATACAGAGATCTACAGAGAGATGAGTGTTAGTGTGTGTGTGTGGTCTTTTAAAGGACTACATGTAGTCCCCTCCGTCTGCTTGGAGATTTAAGGGATGTCTGAGATTCTTTGTTCCATTAGTATCTGCTCTCACCTTATGTTTTTGAAACAAACTGTAACCTATAAATGTGTATCTTTTGTAATATTCCATGTGAAACGTTATGGAAATGTACTGGTGGTCCAGTGCAGTCATGTAATCAGATGATAATACCATAACACTTAATATACACATTACCATATTCATATGTCATGGTAAAAAATAGGTAATCATGGTAGTGTTCATGGTTTTGGTAAAACCTATTTTATCGGGACACATATAACACAAAGATGTCAATATCCGAAATCCCTGTCGGGACATTTTAAAGCGAGTGATGTGAAGGCCAAGTACGGTAACCCATATTTGGAATTTGTCCGATGCAACCCATTCAAATTAGTGCACACGCGAGAAGACGTGAGTGGTGAACACACCCCAGATAGCAACATAGTATCAGCCCAGATCCGGCCCACACACACCCGGAGCGCTTGGGGAGCAATCGGGGGTTAGGTTTGTTTGTTTACCTTGTCTACCTCAAATCAGTAATTCCCTGCCGGTATTGAGAATCGAACCCGCAAACTTTGGGATATCAGTCTGACTCTCTAAATATTATCCCTCATTTTTGTTTTGTGATGTTTTTTGAGAATGTAAAAATGCAGAAAGTTTGCTGTGATGGGTAGGGTTAGGGGATAGAATATACAGTTTGCACGGTATAAAAATCATCATGCCAATGGAAAGTCCCCATAAAACATGAAAACCCAGCATGTTCTTGTTTCTGCATGCATACACACACTATATCCATTTCCACTTGCAGGCAGATTCTACCTGGCGGCTCAGTGCAATACACTGAAGCGATCACCCCTCAGACTCCTGGGAGGAGGGTGCTGATTGGCTGTCTGGACTGCGCTGCACTGAGACAGGTCACCAATCAGCTGGAAATCATCGTGCTGTAACGGATTGCTGATTGCCACGGGGGAACGAGAGAGAAAACACAGAGGAGAAAGAGAGAAAGGAAGGATTGGAAAGGGTTCCCAGTACCACTTTGTTGTGTTGCTTTGCTTTCTACACTAATATTATCAAAATACAAACTAATGTTCTTTTTTTTCTTTACAAATCAATCATAACCATACCTGCCAAGACTGGATTGTTAAAAATAGGGAGATTTTTAATGGGTACTGTTCACCGTCATGTGGTAAACTAATGATACCGAGGAATTAAAGCATTTTAAGCCAAATCTCAGGAAGCTAAAAACCGACAATCAATCGTGTGTACGCGAAAATCTGAGAGTGTGAGAAAATGAGTGCTGTGAAATATAATAAAGGAAAGAAAATGTAAAAGATTCTCTGAAATTGTTAAATATGACTTGTTTTGGTTGTGCAACTTAAATGAACACACTGTATTAATAACAATATACTTCTGATTTAATCTGCTACAATGCCATGGACTATGTATTACTCATGTAAACTAACAATAAACCTTTAGCATGAAAGCTTTGGATTTATTTGTTATTTATACTGCCAATCTTCTTTTAGACATTAACACCTCATGTTCTCATGTTCATTCTTTCAGACCACTGTAAAGGACGTATTCAAAATGTTAATGACATTCTGGAAAAATAACCCATTTTACTTGATGTATTTCCTAGGAAAACGGTAGTGGAACTTCATTTACGGTTACATTCATGCATTTGGCAAACGCTTTTATTCAAAATGATTTACATAGCATTTAGCAAACATTTTACATGCACTCCCTGGGAATCAAACCCTGACTTTGGTGTTGCTAACGGCATGATTAAGCTACAAGAATGTACTAGATTATCCATCATAAATTGATTGGATCATGGGTGTTACACCTAAATGAAGCCAGGTTGAAGGGGATGGGGTTGACGAGATTAATTTCATCCGAAAAGATATGCTTTAGCTTATGAAGAAACAGAAGATTGCTTACACAAATGTAAAATAACACAAGCAGTATATCAAAAGCCTAAAGTTACTGAATGAAATGTGGACTCAGGAAAGTTTAAAGACTGTGAAGGTTTGGGGGTGTTGATGGACTCGATTTACTCCATCTGTGTTTTAATCATCAATCTGTATCCCGTCCGGAAGTAGTCTTTGACAAAAAATGCAATTTTTCTCAGCTTTTTGTTTAAAGGGGTGGTTGATTATGATTTCACTTTTCTCACTTTAGTTAGTGTGTAATGTTGCTGTTTGAGCATAAACATCTGCAAAGTTACAACGCTCAAAGTTCAAAGCAAAGGGAGATATTTTATTTTACAGAAATGGCTTTTTAAGGAATACATCAAACAACTGATAGGGACTACTCAAGCTTCTTAGTGACATCACAAACCCTAAACTTAGCATAAACCTGCCCCCGGGACACGCAAGCACCAAAGGGTGTGAGGCAGTGTTGAGATGAGTTGTTGTAGTCGAGCACATTTCTGAGTCGGCTCAAGCTGTCGCATCAGTCTTTTCACATTTATTGCAATACAGTACGTAACACAAATGCAATAGCATGTCACTCTGTAGGCATCTTACAACAGTTCCCACACGAGCGATTTATAGATTATCATGACAGAATATGCTAATCAATGACTTGAAGATAGTTAACTCCACATCGTACATAAATTCATCAACTAGCCATTCAGAAATGTCCTGTTGCTTCTACATGTTGTCACTTCTTCTCGAGTTTCTCCATCATTGTCCGACTCAGGTTTGAACATAAACGTTTTTATCACCCATTTTTATGATCCAGAACAGTTTCTGACATTTTAGTGCTTTAGTGACATTTTTCTGACATTTTAGCCTGAGCTAAAACACACACACACACACACACACACACACACACTCCGCCCTCAGCTCTTTTGAATTTAAAGGGCCAGACACAAAAACGGTGCGTTTTTGTTTCACCCTCAAAAAGTGACAATTTTTAAATGCTATGAAAAATTATCTGTGGAGTATTTTAAACTTTCACACACACACTCTGGGGACATCAGAGACTTATTTTAAATTTACATCTTGTAAAAAGGGGCATTATACCACCCCTTTAAAATATTGCTTTTTAATTAAACTTACCCACATATAAGTGTTGATAAAAAGGATGCATGAAGCTAGAATAAAATGTTTTTAAAATGAAAAGAGTTAAAGTAGTTAAAGTTATATTTCTAGGATAACAAAATAATACCTAAATAGGAACATATATTATACTTAAAGCTGCAGTCGGCAAGTCTGGCAGATTGAGTGGACTTGGGCAAAATTTTGAATGTTTACAACTCAGTCTCATGCCCCTCCCCCACTATCAACGGATACCCTCCCACTGAGTTCGTGCTCGTCAGTGCGTGTGCACCAGGTTATCTGTGAACGCGCCCGTCTCATCAGCATCCATCAACACCATGGAGTATTTGGAGGTACGCTGTCCTGGCTAATCTACCCATAGATTGCAATTGCTAACGTCATTTATACTCTAAATGAGCTTACTTGATTTGTTAGTGTTTTGAAAGCGAGATACATCCGCCATCACTCTTCGTTACTGCGCGAACTTCCAGCGTGTGCATGTGATTGTAACGTGCGCGAGGGGTGGCGTGTGCCCGATCTGTGATTGACAGTGAGATCTCACACCCCCCTGCGCTGATTGGACCCGATGATCCGGGAGCGGTGGATTTTTGCTAAACAAACAACACGCTCCAGGTGGAGTTAGAAGCTCGGGTTTTTTTCTAAAACCACTTTATTTATGTTGTTCTGTCGGATTATAGTGTCGATTACACTGAATATGATAAAAAAAAAATGTTGCCGACGGCAGCTTTAAAATGCTAAAATAATACATAAATAATAAACTA